>NC_080800.1:18773064-19080898 GCF_028018385.1 Neofelis nebulosa | reverse complement strand
AATCTTAGAGGGTAGATCTCATGTTGTCTTTGCCACAACAACAACAAAAATTTATTTTAAAAGATCACAGTGTTATCTAATATTAAGAAGCAAGTTACAGATATCTTTAGAATAATACTCTGCTTTCATCTGTGTGTATGTATGTGTGTGTTATATATACATATATATCAAGTTTTGAAGGCTAGACAGAACAATTTTAAAGGTTGCTGTAAATTCCAGGAGGACTGAAAATTTTGTAGATTTTGTTTGCTGCCCAATGTACAGTGTCTAAAACACTGCCTGTCACATAGGAAGCATTTAATAGATATTAGTAGAATTAATGAGTAAAAAAATGACTAAATGTGGAATTAGAAATTCTTTTTTTTTTTTTTTTTGCTACTCCTTATTTTCTAATTATGGCATGTGGATTAAGTATTCTCAATAAAAATGTACTATTTACTTGTTTATGGCATGTTTAATTTTGAGAAAAAAGTCTTAGAGTCATTGATAGTTCTTTTTAGGAGTCTCAGAAGCAGCACTGGCATTTAATAAATTAGAAGCAAAATCACAACTTTAAAAAAATATGTCACCAAGTTTTTGGAAATGTTTGTTTTCTGAAAGACATTACATTCATGGTTATGCTCTGGATATTGCTGATATTTAATATTTACATTTTTGGAACGAATGTACCTAATGGCAGGTCATTGTGACTTTTTATTTAAAAACCATGTTTGAGGCAAAAGTAATGTGTACTCTTGTTACTGTTAAGCAGTTTAAATCAATACTCCTTACTTAACAACTCAGCGTTCCCCAGGGCCTTGGTTTTATGTGGCATCTCAGAGATATGGCATGCACCATTACTCTTTAAACATCTACTTTAATTGTGCTTTTAATTTTGCAGACTTTACATAGAGACCCAGATCTGTTGACAGAGCAAATGAACCACAGATTCTGTCCTTTCTACTTTGTCACTCTAACCACTTGGTAAATGAGGTTTAGGTTTGCAAGGGGATGATGTCGTTGCCAAGGTTTTTTAATCCTGAACTATAACATGGGTGGAATGCGGATACTTTCAGTGCACCGTGATGAGATCGTCTCCTTTATTTTTGTAGTAATGCCCTTGTTAATGGTGCTCTGTTTTAAAGGAGATGTGACACATTGTAAACCTGTCTGCCTATAATTGTCATTTAGACTTCATCAGTGAAGGGAGAATTGCCAGATCTGGGGTCCTTGGGTTCACTTGTAATTTTCCAATAGCAACAATATCATTGAATTTGGATTATTAAATACGAAGTAGAATTTTCAATATTAGCAAAGTGTGTTTTAAATTGTCTCCAACCCACGTATTTTAATAGCTGAAATGCTAAAAGCACTTTATTATCTCGAGGCATGGTTAAAGAATGCCTTCCTGCAGCAAGGCTTCAAGATATATGAGAGTTAGGGAGTTTTAAGACCTAAGCCATTGAATTTAATGCTGAGATAAAGACTAGAAAAGCAGTCGCCCAGTAAACTCTGAATTTAGAACTTAGCAGGGAAGTGAATATGTAAATTCCTAAGTTGTCTCCTGGAAAGAAATTTCAAAAAACGGTTCAGGGTCCTACCATGAAAGGAAAATTAATGGAGGAAAATTATGTCTGATCACTGAAGCATGGACATTGAATGAAACCATGCATCAATTAGGTACTCAAGAAATAGACTCATGAAAGTGTAAAAATTCAGAGGAAATTCATAAAGGTTTAGGGATAGATAGAATTTTCCTCAGCACTATCATCTTTTTAAAGTTAGGTTTATTGAGGTATAATTTATACACAGTAAAACACAGCCTTTTTAGATATACAGTTCAGTGAATTTGGACAGGCATATCTAGTTGTGTAAGCACCACTGAACCCAGGTTGGACTAGTTCCATCAGTCCGTAGAAGTTCTCTTTTTTTGTACTCAATTTACTCCTCCTGCCCACAGCCCGAGGCAACCACTGATCTGACTTCTGTCCTTATAGCTTTACCTTTACCAAAATGTCACGTACGTGGAATCATACTTACGTAGCCTTGTGTATTTTGAGTTAAAATGTTTGAGATCTGCTCATATTGTTGTGTACCAGTCATTCATTCCTTTTGTGCTGAGTATTATCCCATCAAACGAATTGTCTGTCACTAACTGATAGACATTTGAGTTGTTTCCCATATTTTGCATTTATGAATAAAACTGCTGTAAATGTCTGTAGACAAATCTTTGGGTAGACACGTTTTCTTTTTCTGATTAAATGCTTAAGAGTGGGATCCCTGGGCCATATAGTGAATGTACGTTTAACTTTATACGATGGTGCCAAACTGTTTTCTAAAGAGGTTGTCCCATTTTGTCTTCCTCTCAGCAAAGTGTGAGAATTCTCGTTGGTCTGCATCTAGACAGTTCTAGTTGTTCCACATCCTTGTCAGCACTTGCCATTGTCAGGTTTGGTTTGTTTTAATTTTAACTTTCTAGGGGAGAAACATGTAGACTCTACATTGTAGAGTAAAGGCTCAGATGCAGGAGTGAAGCTGTGCAAACATCTGAATACTGAGGAGCGCTACAAATCTATGGTTTTGTCACAGCAAACCAAAGTTTGGCTTTTGTTTGGCCCAAAAGTTGCATATAGGAGCAGGCTGCATATGTAATAGAGGTGATGATGGTCAGGCAGGATAAAGAGGATAAAATGGCTAGACAGGTTATGAAGTCTTTGAAAATATAGCTGAGTGTTCTAAATTTTAAAATAGAACCAATACTGTTTTCCAGATAAAGAAGAAAATGGCTCAAATCTATTATGATGAACTGAAAGTGAGTTTTTATTTAAGTTTTTTTATTAAACTAAATTCTGTAACTAGTTACAACACTTGTAACTGGTGAAGTGCTGCGGTAGACATATACCAAGGTGAAATCTCAGTCTTAAAATACTTAACAATGTGATTGTAACTGCTGAGGTGGAGGAAGTAATTTGGAATTCTGCATACTTATACTGCCACATATGGCGATAAATATTCTTTTCCACCACATTTTTGTATTTGAATTACTGTAGAATCATCCCTTATGTAGTGTACCGTGATGTCATGTGACCATAACTTGATCTATATGTATCATTTACATTTTTAACTTTTCCTCTCTGCTTTTCTCAACCACTGAGACAACTCCATGGAGCTACCTCATTTATAGATTGTGTTCAAACCTCTATCTAATAATAAAATAATTAAAATCTCAGGAAAAAATGACAATGAGTCGGACGTAGAAATTAGACACACACACATCCTGTTTACATGGATACATACGTATCATGGAATGTTTTGATGATAAACCATTGTAAGTGCCTGGGACACAGCAGTCCTAGTAGTTGCTGAATCCTGTTCTCCCCATCTTCTATCCCTGTACTGTCTTCCTGATTCACTCAGAATTCCTATCTTCCCTAGTAACGAATCCTAATTTTCAAATGTATCCAGTGCTTTGATTAACGAGATACAAAAGCTTCTGTCCTCAGCTCATCAACTCTGTCTCTAACCAATAGAAAGAATTTCTGTATTTTTTTTTTATCAAGACAATGGATTGTCCTTGGCCAGCAGTTCTGTAAGGATCCTTTATTCTAGTGGTTTTTAGCAGCTAGTCTAAGTTCAGTGTCAAAAGTGCAAAGGATTTTAAGCTCCATATAATGTTACTGTTAAAGTTTTAATTTGCATCAATTTAATTCTCTTGTCAGTTGTCACACCCTATTAAAGTTGTGCCTCATCACATGCTGATGGAGCAAATTAAGTCTGAGGTACAAGATGAGGTAGCTTCTTGGGAAAGGCTATCCATGGGTCCAGATGCCAGCAGTTTTGAGTTCATTGATCATTAGTTTTTATGTCTCTTAGGAATCTAGAGTAGCATTCTGTGGCCATCAAAGATCTGTATCTAATGTCAGAATTTTACAATTCTCTAGAGCAAGCCCAAAAGACGCTTTTTAATGAAGAAGTATTTTTGCCTTTGTGTTGTTTTTCTTGTCATGTGTTTCTAGTATGTTCATTTGCATTAGCCTTGCCACCCTTAACAGAATATCCTTTAAAACCTCACTCAGATCATGGCACTCCTCAAATCCAATAGCTCCTACTTCTCTCAGAGTAAGGTTGTAAAAAGGCCCGACATTGTCTAGATTTTCATTACCTGACTCAGCCAGCTATTGCTCTCACCTTCTGTCATTCTAACATAGTTATGTTGGCTCAGTATCCCTTGAAAATGGCAGGCACACCCCTGCCTCTGAGCTTTTGCACTTGTTCCATTCAGTTACCTAGAATGTTTTAGTCCCAGCTATTCATATGACTTCCACACACTGCCTCCCTCCCTTCCATTCTTGACTGAAATAGCATTTCTTCATTGACGATTTTCCTGAATACATACCGAAAATTGCACCTCCCTCTTTTTGACACTTCCTGTCTCTCTTTCTTTATTTCCTTAAGCCCAAACTAAATATTTTAGCTATGTATCTTAATATTTTCTACTTCTCCCCAAGTAGAATGCAAACTCCACAAAGGCAGAGATTTTGTCTATTTTGTTCACTTTTGTTTAGGACAGTGCCTGGTGTAAAATGAGATCCCAGAATATATTTGCTGAATGAATGAATGATTTTGAATCTGCTGTATCTGTGAGTTTTAGTGTATGCAGTTCTTTCTTTGTTCTCTCTCTTTTTCCCTCCTCTATCCCTTCTTGCCTTCCCAATTGGGGCTGTAGAACAATAAGTTCTAGCTTTTGCAAAGGTTCTTAGTTTCCCAGAAATGCTCAAAGATAACCCAAATGAAGGTCACCTGTTTTGATTTTGCTAGAGGGAATGCAGGAATGTCAGTTCTGGCCTTGGAGGAATCTGGTTTTAGGAAGATGGATGCTATTGGTTTCCTTAAATTAAGGTATTGTCATTTTGGGTGTGTGTGTAAGAGGACAAGCCACTATGTGTATACCAGGTGCAAGGTCTCATGACCAATCCATGTCTTTACCATTTGATCCCCAATGTCTTGCACAACACCTGAAACTTATCAGGTACTCAAAAGATAGTTGGTAAAATAAGGAAGGCTAAGATCACTCTTATTTTTGTTCCCCCAGATCTACTGTCACCCAGGCAAGAGGTCTTCCTCACCTGAAACAAGCAGAAAGGGAGTGGTTGCTGGCCCTGTTCAAAGTCCTTGATAATTACTTCAACTATGCAAGTGATCATGGAGTACACCTGCCTCTGAGAAAGTAAACTGGCAGCTCTCTGTGGAGTCCTACCAGGGTGCCAAAGGTAAGGAAGTAAAACACGCTATCTTTGAAGTTTTAAGAATTCTTTCAGTGCCGTGTGTGGTAACCTCAGATATGATATAGAATGGAATGAGGTCTTTCAGTGTGAGAACTAATTAGATATCCCATACCATGTAACTCGTATTTCTTAAATCAGAAACTTTTAATAGGACTTTTTATTTTTTGGAGGTTTTTCCTTCTCTTCTACCACAGGTTGTTGCCCAAGCATCTCTGGCCATTGCTAATTATCTGTTTGCCTTGGGCAAGACAGGTTCTGACTGTGAGTCCAAGAGCAGCCTTGGGCAAAATAATTCATAACTGTATTTACCAAAAATTATTCCATCAGTGCATCTTTGCAACAGTGTTTCCCATAATTACAGTTGCCTTGGTGCTTTTAAGATTTTTCATTTCTTGGAGCTGTTTGATCCCATCCATCCCTCTGGATTTTGAGCTTTTGACCTGTTAGACTTTTTGAGTCCCCATGAGTCTTCATCTGTTCTTAACTAGCCCAGGGAATCAATACTCCTAATATTTTCCATGATTATGGAATTGAAAATGTATTCTTCTGATGTTGGGGAACAGCTAATCTGTCTCTCAACTTTTAGAAGCTTCCATGGCTTATCCTGATTTGTTTCAAAAAGAATTTTTGGCACCTGACAAAGTAAATACAGTACAACAAAATAATATATTGAAAATAAGTGATGGGGGCGCCTGGGTGGCGCAGTCGGTTAAGCGTCCGACTTCAGCCAGGTCACGATCTCGCGGTCCGTGAGTTCGAGCCCCGCGTCAGGCTCTGGGCTGATGGCTCGGAGCCTGGAGCCTGTTTCCGATTCTGTGTCTCCCTCTCTCTCTGCCCCTCCCCCGTTCATGCTCTGTCTCTCTCTGTCCCAAAAATAAATTAAAAAAAAAAAAAAAAAAAAAAAAAGAAAATAAGTGATGGAGATTTGAGGTGATAAACTAGGAAATGTGTATTTGCCTCATGTCCATCTAGATTTCTTTCTAAAATAAGAAAATAAAGTTATCCAAAAGGAATATGGAAGAAAATGGGAGAGGAGATCACATTTTTGTAAATGAGAGATTTAAAAAAAAATGTCCTCATGAACGTAACCCAATGGGACAGACTTAAAAGAATACTTACAAATATAAATAATCAGAATAGCATTAATATTCCTGTTCTACATATATATTAGGTGATGATGGAACAGTTTCCTTCAAAATTATAACCTGTGACTGAGAAAAAATATCAAAGGAGAGGAAAGAATAAAAACGTGCAAAGATTTATAAGTTTTATTGCACACATGCCTTTTCTAAGAAGTTACTTGAGGATGTACTCGGCCAAAAGTGTTTTGTAAAGTCCAAACCAAGAAGGAGGAATATATGAAAACTCCTTGAGGTGGATGAACTCAAGAGAATGCTGGAGCAGCACCTCAACATGACAGCAGTTTTGCAGGCCTGGAGAAGAACTACTCCACTTTGGATTTAGTAGATAGAGAGTCTAGACTTTAGTAGACAGAGGAGAGTTTCTAGGTAGTGGGATGGGGGGTGGGAGATAGTAATAAAATAGAAATGTATGATTGAACACTTGGGGGAAAAGGGAGATATGATAAAGCTAAATCACACAAGAAATAAAGGCATTTGAAACTACAGGTGAAAAAAAAACTATATAGAAAGTCATGATCTAACTATGAAATAAATTAAATTATGCTACGATGTTCAGCAGTTACAATAGTGTAAGAAGACAATGTTTATTTGCCCATGATATTTGAACCATTTCCCTTTATGTGGCTCAAGGATTGCAGCATTGAGGTCAAGGTGAAGGAAATGTGATCTCAATATACAACTTGGCCTGCACTGAATGTGTTTACATTTTCCTAAAAATGAAAATACTACTTCTTGATTTTTGAGGTTTTATTATCATCCTATTAAAAATACTTGAAATTTCTACATTAGTTGTAAAAAATTTAAATTTGAACAACTTGGTAATATAAAAGCAAGTACGTAAATCAGATTAGCTAGGACATGAGTGGAGGGTGTTGGGACATATGGAAGAAAGTGCCAGTGTGCTGCTAATTAATATCCTCAGTGTAAAGTGGTCAGAGGTCAAGAGATACTGAAGGAAGTTAGTAGAACAAGGGACTGAATATATTGTTTAATGTTACAAATGTAATTAATAAAAGAATTAAGTTCAATAATATGCATATCAAAAATTAGGAGGAGGAAAGACAAAGGAGAAATTAGTAAACTAAATCCACATCTTTGATAGAAAAGAAGGTAGAAGTATATACATACTATTTTGAGATATGGAGGTTACCATCATTAATTCTGTAAGCAGAAACACAATCAGTTGTTTTGGGGAAATGGTACTGTGGTGGAGAGGAAAGAAGTGAGAAAATATTGTCATCATAGCTTTTCTCTTTCTTTAATCTTCCACCGTGTGTGTCTCTTATCTTGATACAAAAAAATAAACTCAGTGACTCTAGTATTATTGCAGACTAAATGCTCCAAGGGACTGCATAGCATTAAAAAATTTTTTTTAATGTTTATTTATTTTTGAGAGAGAGAGACTAGACAGAGACAGAGTGCAAGCAGGGGATGGGCAGAGAGAGGGAGACACAGAATCTGAAGCAGGCTCCAGGCTCTGAGCTGTCAGCACAGAGCTCGACTTGGGGCTCAAACTCAAGAACCTTGAGATCATGACCTGAGCTGAAGTTGGACACTTAACCGACTGAGCCAACCCAGGCGCCCCAGGACTGCAGAGCATTTAAATTTGGGATAGAACACACATTAATGGGCTTAAAAGGAGTCAGGAGAGTAATCCAAGGAGTCCTCTAACCCAAAAGGAGGTTAGAGATATGAACTGGGAGTGGAAGAAGGCTGGGCAAGGGAGCATTGCTAAGTATAGATGACTATAGTGGCACTTTCTCTATGGGTACAGTGAGCTTTGGTCCAGAAGCAAGGTAGGAAAACTAAAGGTGGGATTTCAAACTAAGCTGAGACTTTAAAGAGGGGAAATGTGTATCCAGCTTGGTGATGGTCATTGGCTATTAGCAGCAACAGAAGCACCTCCTCTATAGGAGAAAGTGTCTTGATTTAGGCAATACTCACACATGAGTATCAAGCCATGATCTCACAGTCAAGTAGCACCAAAGGAAAGGGAAGAAAACCCACAATGAGTCAAGGTCAGCAGAATCAATCACCACATATTAAGTTTCCCCAAATTACTAATGAACAGATTGCAAGACACTTAATATAGAAGCATTATGTTTGAAATGACTTTTTTTTTTAAGAAAACATTTGCACACAACAAGAAGCCATTAGGAATAGACTGGAAATTTTTGTAAATAAATAAAAAATTATAACTCCTAGAATAAAAATGTGATAATACACTCCTAAAGTAGAATGCTGTTCAGCTGTGAAAATGCACAAACTGTAGCTTACCTCATCCATTTGCCTTCCTTGATTGTCTCTATTCATTCCTTCTGGGATTCTAACCAGGATGTGAATTTTCCAGGAGTGATAGAAAATGTGAATCCATAGATACAGAGCACAGAGTGAATCCCAGCACAATAAATAAAATAGAATCTGGCCACATTGTGGAGAACTTGCATAATATCAAAGACAAACATTTATAAAAAGTATCTCCCCTCTTAAAGTCCTCATATGAGTGAAGTCATATGATTTTTGTCTTTCTCTGACTAATATTTGGATATAAATTTTAAAAAAGAAAAAAGAAAATTAAAAACAAGTATCTCCCCCACAAAATAGGAAAGATTGCACACCAAATAAAGACAATTAGATTGATAGCAGTCTGCTGAATAGCAAACCCAAAATCGGAAAGAGAGCTTAGAGGAAACGAATAACAACCTAGAATTAATTGTGTACTCAGTAAACTATCTGTAGGATGAAATGAAGACATTTGAATTTTAATAAAAAAGTATGATACCTTAACTAACAATGACTTGCTAAAGGAACTTCTAAGGAATATTCTTCAGGAAGAAGTAATATTATCACAGGGCAGTCTAAGCAAAGAAAAAGATAAAAACAAATATAAAACCATGAAAAATCAATGTAAACTAATAGTAACAGAATTACAATAATGGAAAAAAAAACCCAGCTTTTAAAATTGGAAGGATGTATTCAGAGTTAACATGTATCAAGGTCTTTGTATTCTTTGTTCAGGGTTAATGTCTTGTTTAACTTAGCCATTGTTTAGTTAAATATGCATAATAAAAGTTCAAGGGTGAACATGAAAGAATAGAAATATAATTAGCAAAATAATGAAGACAAAAAAAGCAGTGGGGGGGGGGGGGAACCTCAACCCAAAATTGAAAGAGAAGAATAAAACGAATTTTAAAAGCTTGATAAATAGAATTTAAAAGATATTAGAAGTCCCAGTATATATTACATGAATATAAATGGACTAAATTTTCTAGTTAAAAACAGAGATATCATACCAGATTAAAAGAGAAAAAGAACAAACAGTTTTGTGGCCCTTTCTTTCTTTATTTTTTTTTTTTTAGAGAGAGAGGGAGAGAGAGAATGAGTAGGAGAGAGGGGCAAAGGGAGAGAAAGAATCTTAAGCAGGCTCCACACTCAGCATGGAGCCTGATGTAGGACGGGATCCCATGACCTTGGGATCATGACCTGAACCAAAATCAAGGGTTAAGACTCTCACCAGACTGAGCCACCCAGGTGTCCCTTGTGGTCCTTATAATCAGCACACCAAAAGCATAGGGTGCAGAAGAGGTGCAAAAGCATAGGGTGGAATGTGGGAGAAAAGTAGACCAAGTGACTAATGGCTAAAAGAAAAAGAACCCTGGGGTCATTATGTTAGCATCCTGACACAACAGACTAAGTCAAAAAACACTATTAGAAATAAAGAAGGTTACCACACAAAGTTTAAAAACATCAGTTTACCAGTAAGATAACATAATTCTAAACTTGCGTGAACATGACAAATATATCAGAATTGATAGAGCAGAAAGTTGACACAATTATATGGGGAAATTGATACATTCACCATTATATACTTAGTGAAAAATTTTAAGACACCTTTTTTGATTATGTCAAGAATTTTTAAAAATCAAATATAAAGAAAAAACTGGCAACAACTCAAATATCTGTTTCATAGTAACAGAAAAAAGAGGATGATATCATCATAAAATAGAATACCATATTGCTATGACAACTATGAAAATAAATGAGCTATATCTCCATCAATAGTGTGTATAAATCTCCTGAACATAATGATGAGCAAAAGAAAAGAAGCACAAAAGAATATATACTGTATGATTTCATTATATAAAGTACGAAGACTATAGTTTGAGAAGTCACTTTTTAAATTGATCAAATATCTGTTAGTCTAGAGTGTGCTTTCCCTTGCAGATATGAAGACTTCCTTACAGCTTTTATAATTAAGACACTGTGGTAGTGGAATGAGATAAACCAGTTGACAAATGAATTAGAAAAAAGAACCAAGAAATGTGAATGCATATATAGAACTTTGATTATGTGGCAGATGTGGTCTTGCTTATCACTGTGGTATAGGACTCTTCGGTAAATTGTACTGAGAACAATTGATTACCCATGTAGAAAATTTAAAACAATTGGATAGATCCTTAAAATGCACAGTTCACAAAAAATAAATGCCAGAAGCTTTAAAGATTCAAATGTAAAATGCAAAACTTTAAAACTTTGAGAAGAAATAAACAAGACTCTTTCTGAACTTTGTGTAGGGGAGGGTATTTTTTAAAATACAAAAATATCTGAGCATAAAACTAATTATGCATAAATTTAACTGCTTTATTGTTAAGTACCATAATCTATCAAAACATATTAGAAAAAGGGAAAATGAAGCCACTAACTGGGTGAAACTATTTGTAAAGCATACAGCTAACAAAGAATTACTGTCCAGAATATGTGAAAAATGCAAGTGAATAATAAAAAGACAACCCAGTAGAAAATTAGGATAAATATATAAAACAAGCACTTCACAAAAAATGAAATATATGTAGCCAGTAAACAGATGAGAAGATTCTCCAATCTTTTACTAATGTAAATGCAAATTAAGAATGAAATAATATAGCACTGCATACATATCAGAAGGGCAAAACATTAAAAAATATTGACAAAGGATGTGTATTTATTTAAGTTTATTTATTTATTTTTGAGAGAGAGAGTGTGTGAGGAAGGAAGGGGGAGAGAGAGGGGGGAAGAGAGAGAATCCCAAGCAGGCTCTGTGCTGTTGGCACAGAGCTCAATACAGGGCTCAAACTAACCAACTGGGAGATCATGAGCTGAGCCAAAACCAAGAGTTGGAGGCTTAACTGACTGAGCCACCCAGGTGCCGGGACAAAGGATGTGTATTAACAGGAGCACTATTATACTCGATTGGCTGGGGTGTAAATTAGAACAACTTGGGAAAATAAATTTTCTCTGTCTCTCAAAGCAGAATATGTGCATACCTTGTGACCAAACACATATATCTAGGAATGTGATTTAAAGAAACTTATGCACATTTTTGCCAGGAGAGCTGTGTAGGGATTTTTATAGGTGTACTATTTGTAATAGTCCCAAACTAGAAATAATTCAAATGCCTAGAGACTGGGAGAATGGAGGAATATGCAGTTGACCCTTGAATGACACAGGTGTCAATTGCTTGGGTCCACTTATACATGGACTGTGTGTGTGTGTGTGTGTGTGTGTGTGTGTGTGTACTCACACACATACATATAAACGGTACAGTACTATTTTCTCTTCCTCATAATCAATAACATTTTCTTGTCTTGGGGTGCCTGGGCAGCTCAGTCAGTTAAGCATCGGACTTCAGATTGGGAAAGTACATATGTAGATGCAGTGTGTGGGTAGTGATTTATTTCTTAAATGTTGAATATATTATGCAAAATGATTTACATGTATGTTACATATATTGTCTTATTAACATTGCAAAGAGAATACGGGAAATAGAATTCTAAGAAACAGTAGCAGAAAACAGAGCCACAGGAAAATAAAGAGTTGGAGTATAAAATAAAGGAAATTAAAATTTTGAATACAAGAATTCTACAGTTACCAGGAAAAGGTCATAAATTTGGGTATAAGCTTCTTGAGAATTGAGGCCAAGAGGGAATAATTGATTACATGGGTCATAAAACCAAATTTCTGAAGAGAAACAGCTATTTCTGGTATTGCACATCCATTCTTTACATTGCAGCTGAAGATCTACTTCATTCTAAAAACTGTATAAAACTATAAAATCTAATATAACCCTAAGATCTCAATTCCTAGCACATAGTTCTCTAATTTGTCTGCAGAGTCACATAGTCAGGCTTTAGGCATCCTCAGACTGCGGATCCTCAGAAGGATAATGGAGTGGAGCTTTGGGGAAAAGCAAATCCTGCTTTTCTGGGCTACATTTTCAGTCAGGTGCCTCTCTTCCTCCCAGGTGATTTTCTGGAAATCCATGTGCACCTGTAAGATGGTTTAGCTAGGTACATGGTAATAGAATTGGTGGGCAGCTACCCAAGATTTGTTGACTGTCCAGAGAGCAGGAGGAAGAAAGGGCAATGCAGTTTTGTTTTATCCCCCTGGTTGAGAAGTGTCACCGAAGACAAACTGTGACATGGTAAATTAAGAGTTTTCTTGTTTTAAATATCTTATTCAGATATAATTAGTATATAGTGTCATGTTGGTTTCAGGTATACAATACAATAATTCAACATTTCTATCCATTTCTTAGTGCTCATCAACATAAGTGTACTCTTAATCCCTTTTATCTATTCCACCCCCTCCCCAACTACCGCCCCTCTGTCAACTACCAGTTTGTTCTATTTAAGTCTGTTTTGTTTGTCTCTTCTATGTTTGCTGTTTTGTTTTTTAAATTCCACAGGAGTGAAAGCATATATTTGTCTTTCTCTTACTTATTCCTTTTAGCATTATACCCATCCATGTTGTCACAGGTGACAAGATTTTATTCTTTCCTTATGGCTGACTAATATCGCATTGTATGTATAAGCGTGTGTATATGTATACACCATATCTTCCTTATCCATTTGTCTGTGGATGCACACTTGAGTTGCCTCTATATGTTGGCTAGTGTAAATAATGCTACAAAAAACAGAGGGGTGCATATATCTTTTCAAATTACTCTTTTTATTTTCTTTGGGTAAATACCCAGCAGTAGAATTATTGGATCATATGGTAACTCTGTTTTTAATTTTTGAGAAACCTCCATACTGTTTCCCACAGTGACTGCACCAATTTGCATTCCCACCAGCAGTGTACCAGGTTTTGTTTTTGTTTTTGTTTTTTTTGCACATCCTCATCAATACCTGTTACTTCTTGTCTTTTTCTTTTTTTTTTTTTTTTTTTTTTTTTTTTTTTCACATAGTAAAAGTCTTTTATTTTCAGATTACAGACAGTATAGAATACGAGATAATGTATTCACATTGACTTTTTAATGAATCTGAGATTAATGTCTTTGTTATTTAAAAGAACATTAAGAAATGCACTTTTGGGGCACCTGGGTGGCTTAGTTGGTTAACCCTCTGTTGATTTCTTTTTTTTTTTTTTTTTTTTTTTTTTTTTATTATTTAACTTCTTGTCTTTTTCATTTTAACTATTCTGACAAGTATAAAGTGATACCTCGTTATGCTTTTAATTTGCTTTTACTTTACGATGACTGATGTTGAGCATCTTTTCATGTGTCTGTTGGCCATCAGAATGTCTTCTTTGGAAAAATGTTTGTTTTTCAGGTCCTCTGCCTATTTTTTTAATGGGATTATTTGATGTTTTCGTGTTGAGTTGTAGAAGTTCTTTATATAGTTTGGATATTAACCCCTTACTGGATATATCATTTGCAAATATCTTCTCCCATTCAGTAGGTGGCCTTTTTGTTTTGTTAATGGTTTCCTTTACTGTGCAAGAGATTTTTCCTTTGATGTACTCCTAATAGTTTAATTTTACTTTTGTTTCCCTTGTCTGAGGAGACATATCTATAAAAATGTTTCTACAGTTGATGTCACAGAAACTGCTGGCCATGTTTCCTTCTAGGAATTTTATCGTTTCAGGTCTTGCATTTAGATCTTTAATCCATTTTTAGTTTATTTTTGTGTATGATGTAAGAAAGTGGTCCAGTTTTATTCTTTTGCACATGCCTGTCCAGTTTTCCCAGCACCATTTGTTGGAAAGACAATCTTTTCTCCATTGTATATTCTTGCCTCCTTTGCCATAGATGAATTGACCATAAAAGTGTGGATATATTTTTGGGCTCTCTCTTTTATTCCACTAATCTGTGTATCTATTTTGTGCCAATACCATACTGTCTTGATGACTACAGCTTTGTAATATAACTTGAAGTCTGGAATTATGAGGCCTCCAGCTTTCTTTTTCTTTTTCAAGATGGCTTTGGCTATTGAGTCTTTTGTGGTTCCACACAAATTTAGGTTTATTTGTTCTAGTTCTGTGAAAAATGCTGTTAATATTTTGCTAGGGATTGTATTAAATCTGTAGATTGCTTTAGATACTATGGACGTTTTAACACTGTTTTCCCAATCCATGAGCATATAATATCTTTTTTTTTTTACATTTATTTATTTTTGAGAAACAGAGTGAGACAAACCATGAGCGGGGGAGGGGCAGAGAGAGAAGGAGACACAGAATCTGAAGCAGGTTCCAGGCTCTGAGCAAGCAGTCAGCACAGAGGCTGATGTGGGGCTCGAACCCACAAACTGTGAGATCATGACCTGAGCCGAAGTTGGACGCTCAACCAACTGAGCCACCCAGGCACCCCTAGAATATCTTTTCATTTGTTTGTGTCATCTTCAATGTCTTTCATCAGTGTTTTACAGTTTTCAGAATACAGGTCTTTCATCTCTTTGGTTAAGTTTGTTACTGGGTATCTTAATGTTTTGGGTGCAATTATAAATGGGACTGATTCCTTAATTTCTCTTTCTCCTGCTTCATTATTAGTGTATAGGAATGCAACAGATTTCTGTATATCAATTTTATATTCTGGGACCTTACTGAATTCATTTATTACTTCTAGAGGGTTTTTTTGGTGGATTCATTAGCATTTTCTATATAGTAACATGTTATCAGCAAATAGTGAAAGTTTTATTTTTTCCTTACCAATTTGGATGCCTCTTATTTCTTTTTCTTGTTTGTTGTGGTTAGGACTTCCACTACTACACTGAATAAAAGTGGTGAGAGTGGACGTCCTTGTCTTGTTCCTGATATTAGAGGATAAGTTCTCAGTTTTTCACCATTGAGCAGGTATGGATTTTTATATGACCTTTATTATATTGAGGTATATTCTCTGTAACCATACTTTGTTGAGGGTTTTTATCATGAATGGATGTTGTATTTTGTCACATGCTCTTTCTGCATCTGTTGGGATGATCATTTGATTTATATCCTTTCTCTTGTTAATGTGCTGTATCCTGTTGATTGGTTTGCAAACAGTTGTATCCTGGAATAAATCCTACTTGATGGTGGTGAATGATTTTTTTTTAACATATTGTTGGGTTCAGTTTGCTAACATTTTGTTGAAGATTTTTGGGTCTATGTTCATCAGAGATATTGTCTTGAAGTTTTCTTTTTTTGAGGTGTCTGTCTGGTTTTGGTATCAGGGTAATGCTCACCATGTACAATGAATTTGAAAGTTTTCCTTCCTCTGCTATTTTTTTGGAATAGTTTGAGAAGAATAGGTATTAAGCCTTCTTTAAATGTTGGGTAGAAATCCCCTGTGAATCCATCTGGTCCTGGATTTTTGATTATTGGGGGTTTTTCGATGACTCATTCAATTTCATTGTTAGTAATCAGTCTATTTGAATTTTCTATTTCTTCCTGATTCAGTTTTGGAAGTTTATATATGTTTCTAGGAATTTATCCATTTTTTTCTAGGTTGTTTGACTTGTGGCATATAATTCTTTGTAATATTCTCCTATAATCCTTTGTATTTCTGTGATGTCAGTGTTTATTTCTCCTCCTTCATTTCTCCTTTTATTTATTCAAGTCCTCTCTCTCTTTTTTTATGGTTGTGTGTGCATCAGAGTTTTACTAGAAGAATAAAGCTTGCAGAACAAGTTACTCTTGGTAAGAAATAATTACAGTTTTGGACAGAATGCTATAAGCCACATAATTACAAGGTCAGATGAATTGGTTGCTGCCATAAACTTCTCTTTACAGTACTTCAAGAGAAAGACATTAAAGTAGGAAAGATAGGAACAGTGTGCAGACAATTATTTGAATGGGTTTTAACGTGAGGGAAAAAAATATTCCAAAAATGGGTGGCATTGTTTTACAACAGGAATGTATTAATGACCTTTCTGGCTGTCAAATGTAAAAATATGCTTTTACAGCATGACTAAATAAAAGATCTCATGTGAAAACCTCAAATACTATGACACATTTCACTATCCAATCAGTATTTTCATGTGGCTTTCCCCAAGGCATAATAGGACCTTTGCTTTTCACAGATAGTGTATTATCAGACAAAATAACGCAAAACCTAAGCATATATTTAAAACTATTTTAAAAAGTTACAACTAGGGCACCTGGGTGGCGCAGTCGGTTAAGCGTCCGACTTCAGCCAGGTCACGATCTCGCGGTCCGTGAGTTCGAGCCCCGCGTCAGGCTCTGGGCTGATGGCTCGGAGCCTGGAGCCTGTTTCCGATTCTGTGTCTCCCTCTCTCTCTGCCCCTCCCCCGTTCATGCTCTGTCTCTCTCTGTCCCAAAAATAAATAAAAAATGTTGAAAAAAAAATTTTTTAAAAAGTTACAACTGGAAGAAACATTGCAGATAATTTAACCCAAACTTCTCATTTTACAAATAAGAAAAATTGAGGCTGAAAAATTAAATGACTTGCTTAAGGTCACAAGTCATAAACAGTTGTCAGCATGAGGCCTAACCTAGTCAAATCTGGAAAATTACCTTTCTTTGCCTTTGAAACTTCATTTGCTCCACTCTTCCTAGTGGACTGTTTCTGTTTCCTACTCTGTCATTGTCTACCTATGAGAAGTTTCTAAATACCTTTCTTCTCTGTCCAGAAGTAACTGCATATTAGTTCTGTCTTCCGTCCTTGTCCCATATATCACTGGTTATAGGTAGAATTAATACACATTTCCAATGCCACTGAGCCTATCTGATACAATAAACTAGAAATTGAGAGATGCTGATATAGAACACCTTACTTTTTCTACTTTGAGGGGTACATGGAAGTTGGGGGAACATGAATTTTGATAATCACCTTCTGCTCTCTCCTTGTTTTGATGAGTCTGGTTAAAGGTTTATCAATTGTTTATCCTTTCAAAGAACCACACCTGGTTTCATTGATATATTAGTCTCAATTTCATTTATTTCTGCTCTAATCTTTATTATTTCCTTCCTTATACTGGCTTTGGACTTTGTTCTTTTTCTAGCTCCTTTATGTGTAAGGTTAGATTGTTTATATGAGATTTTTCATAATTCTTGAGATAGGCCTGGCACTGCTATACTCTTTCTTCTTAAAGCAGCTTTTCCTGCACCCCAAACATTGTGGATTATTGTGTCTTCATTTCATTTGTCTCCATGTAGTCTTTATTTTTAAGATTTTTTAATGTTTTATATTTGAGAAAGAGAGAGACAGCATGAGCAGGAGATGGGCAGAGAGACAGAGACAGCATCTGAAGCAGGCTCCAGGCTCTGAGCTGTCAGCACAGAGCCCAATGTGGGGTTCGAACTCTCGAGCAGTGAGATCGTGACCTGAGCCAAAGTTGGACGCTCAACAGACTGAACCACCCGGGTGCCCCATGTCTCCATGTACTTTTTTATTTCCTTTTTGATTTCTTGGTTGACCCATTCCTTGTTTGGTAGCATCTTATTTTGCCTCCATGTGTTTGTGTTCTTTCCAGAGTTTTTTCTTGTGGTTGACTTTTTAAGTATGGGACATTAAGCCCAGTGGGTTTTCAAAGCCTAATGTTATGGGAACTTGTCTTCTCAGTGCAGGTCCCCCATATCTGGGGTGCTTGCTGTGGAGTCTACTCCTTTCCCTTCTTCATAGTTATGGTGTCCCTCCGGTTTGTGGTTAGTGTCTCTGCGAGTTTGGTTCCCGACCACGTTTCTGTCTCTCCTGCCCTTTTGGATATGGTCTCCTCTCTATGATTAACTGTGGAAAGTCCATTTTGTCAGTCTTTGGGTCATTTTCTGGGTTAATTGAACTGATGTGGCTGTTATCTAGGTGTGTCCATGAGGCAAGGTGAGCTTAGGATTCTCCTCTGCTATCTTTCCAGAAGTCTCCCCAGTAGGAATTCTTTTCACACAGTTGGCCATTGGAACAATTATTTCAAAAAGAACTATTTATACATACTTTTGAATAACATATATAATATATAACATTCGTATTTACTAATAATCAATTGCTGACAGTTTTGTGAAGAATATGTACAAAGTATGAGATTTGAGAAAACTTCCATGTCAGTCACCTTCAGCGCGCGCACACACACACACACACACACATACACACACAAGGAGTATGTATTGTAAAGTGAAAACTTCTTTGCATGGCATGCATACCCTTTACATTCTGGCTCTGAATTCTCTAGCAGCTCCTTGTACAATTCCCCCACATGTTTTCTAAGGTCCCATATGCCAGAATTCTTACTCTCCCATGAATATTTCACTCCTATGTTGCTGGTGCAGTCTCTCCACCTCTGATGTTATGGTGCCTTGTTATCCCCTAGTAAACCATCTAGTAAACTGCTTTTCTCCTTCAAAATTCAGCTCCATTATTGGCTTCCTCAACATCTCCACACCTGGAAAAATAATTGTTCTATTATGGTCCCATCGTAGCTTACATATATCTAAATTTTTTGTGTCTCACTCCCTATGTCTTAGGTTGATTCTCTACTTCAGTCTTAGACTCAGTGGCATGATGGTAAGACATTTGTGTGGCTACACGAGTCCCCTCTACCAATGAAATGTCATTTATTAACAGTAGTCACTTACATCTGCCTATTGCTATGCCTTTTTTTCAAGGTGCTTTGATTTCCATTGTCCGTTTAATCCTCACAATATTTTGGAAGGAGGTATTATTTCCATTTTGCAAATGAAGTACAAGGCACACGGAGATGAGTCACCTAAGAATGCACATGGTAATTTCACACTAACAAAATTACATATGCATTTACCCTTTGACAGCAAGTACACTGCTAGAAATCTATCTCAAGGCAAAAGTGGCAAAAATATAAAATGATCCACATAACTGCTCTTAATTATAACATTATTTATAATAATAGGAGATTTGAAATAAGCCATTGTTTATCCAGAGGTAACTGAATAACTCTAAGGCATCCACCCAAAGGAGTACATAAAAGGCAAGAGATAGATCCCTATATCCTGTGGAATTGTCTGCCTAGGACATACTATTAAATGCAAGGGGCAGAAGGGTCTATATGATATATTTCATCCAGATGTGTGCTATTTTATTCTTAAAAAGCAACAATGGAAAAGTAAACCAACTAATAAAAATGATTACCTATAGGAGAAAAGAAAGGGTACAGAATAGAATAGAAAAAGATAGACTCTGTATTTCTTTGAAACAAATCTATAGTTTTAACTTTGGAAATATGTAAATGGTTTATTTTCTGTTGAAACAAAGTTTAAAAAATTCTTATAAATGTAAACATACTAAAAAGATGTTTTACATATCAAATAGATGTGTTTACATATCATAAACACATAGGAATTATTTTGAGTGACTTTAAAACACAGTATTTTGATACTATGTCTCTATGTTCAAAGGACAAAAAGAACCAAAATTAAACTTAAACTTCCTTCAGAAATATGATTGTTAGAAATAATATGTATATTGGTGTTTAGAATCTATATTGAGAGAGAGCACAATATTGTATAATTGTCATTAGGAACTGAAATTTTCATCACAAGACAAAAGAGATAAAACTATATAATCATAGGAGTTAAATACATTCTCTGTAATCTTACATGAAATATCACTATGAACTAAGGATTTACATTTCTTGTTTGAAAAATTATAAATTTCTAGCCTCAATCCTCAGAAGAGAGGATGGAAGTAATGATTATCCGTAGCAGCGAAATTGTCATCTTGAAATACCAAATCCTATTAATGAACCAGAGTTCCTCGGAGAAATGGGTGATTTCAGGTGTGAGGCAGGAAATGTACATGATGACATCTAGGATATCTGTACACTAGGCTATCTAGTGCCAGAAAATCTGAGAAGCATTGTCTATTGGGGTCCTGCTAAAGGCACACAGAAGCCAACATGAGGGAAATCCTGCTGTCTAAATTGGAAGAAGTGCAATTCACACATGAACAGGAGAGAATTAATGATAATACTGAGATTAGTCTGGCTCCTTTATTCTGAAAATTTAGTAAATAAAGTGAAGTAACTTGTAAGGGAACATTCTTTTTAGAAGAACTCCAACTAATAAATTCATAAGGAATGTCAGTATTAGGAAATTATGACTGTACCATCTCCAACAAAGTGCTAGATTTAGGCAGCAGTCATTTAAGGCTGCTAAAATTGTTAAGTGAAAGCTCGATGAGGAAATTTAAAATTGATGGGTTAGGCTGAAAACACCTGAGCCTGCTTTTCCATCTTAGCATCACTAGAAACGCGCAGCCAGTCTTCAGGTGGTGCCTGAAGGGATGCAACCGGAAATAATACAGAACTCTTGAAATATCCTTGATACAAAAGGTGGAGAGAGGTAATGACATCCAGTCATGTGCCCACATCTAACTTGTAGCTGGCAGGAAATACAAAGGATGGAAGAACATGTTAAATGATATCAGGTCCATATAATCCACCAAATCCAGAGCATAGTTAAATCCACGGGGAAAAGATGACCAGCATTCTTTAATAAATTCATTTCATGGAGGGAAAAAATGGAATGGAGGAACTGTTCTAAAAGAGACTTCAAGGACATAAAAACCAAATACAACATGTGGGCCATGTTGAGCTCTTCCTTTGAACAAATCAGCTATAAAGGGTTTGGAGCAATTGTGGGGATTTGAATAGGGATCAGGTACTGGATGACTTTTAGAAATTATTGTTTGTTTTAGTTGAGTTATAATCATATTTGAGGATACGTTTAAAAGTATTCTTACTAAAATGGATGAATTTGATTGTATGTAAATTATCTTAATTATTTTTAAGTCCTAATTTAAAAAGCTATTGTCTGTTAGGCATACATCTGATCCATTCAAGTTGCAACACAATTTTCAAGAAGAAGGGGAAATAAGGGGTGTAGATGAGACAGGCTTGGCAAATTGTTCCTAAATATTGAAGGTGGATCATGGATACATGGGTGTTGAGATGTTAATATACTTTTGTGCATGTTTTTAAACTGTCATGATAACAAAGAGTAGAAAAAGAAGTAAAATAAGGCCCATCCTATTAGTAGAATGGCAGCCCAGCACTCCTGAGCCTAATGTTATTTATAGTAACTATCATTAAGAATTGGAGCTAACAGCAGGCAGGCTCATAAAATCTGTAAGACAAGGTACTGCCTTCTAGGACCTTACAAATGGCTTGGGGAGATGAGAATGATCCTCAAACAACTCTAAGGCAAGGCACCTTGCCAGGAGCCTAGAGATACTGATCTGTTTCAGGTGTAAGGCCTCTGGTTATCAGCACTCGTCTTGGGACCCTGGTGCTACAGGCTATGAATGACTCTGGGGGGTGGGGTGGGGGGGAAGGGCATGTCCCATCCCGCTGAAGTGCTGGGCAGTTTGGGTGAGTAGAAAAATTGGCCCACGTTTCATATCTGAAAAGAATCTACCAAATAGTAACCCTAAATCTCCATTAGACCCAGTCCAGTCCTCACATCTGTTGTGCTGAAAATTTGAGAAGAGAGGCATTTGCTTTGCTTTTCTGTGCTGAGAGCCCAAATGCTTGTGCTCGGCCACCTCCCCCTCAGGAACAGACAACAGAATTTTTTACTGCATAAGCCACACCTTGTTTTAGCAACAACCTGAGGGGCTGAGTATGGTTAGGGGTGACAGTCTTCCAGTGTGTGTGTCCCGGGGCTGTCGTTTGGGTGGGGGTGCTGGTGTAACTGGTGGCGGTGATGCGTGTGTGTGTCTGTGTGTGTTCTGCTATTCTACAAAACTAATGAAAATTCAGTAGACAAATGCTTTTCCATCTCTGACAAAGAATAGGAGCGGTAGCTGTGTGGATGGTGAGGGAACCAGCAGCAGCCCTGGCAACAGGAAAGCAAAAAATTCTGAGGAGCTTCAGAATTAGCTGGATGTAGCTGGAGCGGACAGAAGGAGGCTGGACCACTTCAGCTGGTTGTGATAGAAACCACTCCTAAAGGAAACAAATTGAATACTTGATCTGCTGAGGCAGTAGTAGGGATGTGAAAATAAATTATCACACTGAGAGGGGAAAAAAGTTAACCAAACCCTGACTAGGGGTTAGAGATACATGGGCATAGAGATGCTCAAAATGACTCACTCTTCTCAGTGGTTTAGAGACACCACGGTGGTGGTGGTGGTGGTGGTGGTGGTGGTGGTGGTGGTGGTGGTGGGCAGAGAACAGAAAGAAGTTGGAAGAGCTGAATTCCCTGCTCATGAAGACTTTTAGATTGGAGTATGGGAGCTAACATACGAGAAGCAGCTATCTTCCTGAAGTAGGGATCTGTTTAGATATTAACAGAAGCAAAGGAGGAATGGTCTTTCCATTGTCTTATCTCCAGTGTTTCATTTTATTGCAATGGTATGTTTTATATTTTAAGAACAAAAATGTCCTATGAACTATAGCTTGAGCATCAGAGAAATTTAAAGCAGCAAGAAAACAGGGGCGCCTAGGTGGCTCAGTCGGTTAAGCATCCGACTCTCAATTTTGGCTCAGGTCATGGTCTCACAGTTGGTGAGATCGAGCCCTGTCAGGCTCTGTGCAGACGGCCCAGAGACTGCCGGGGATTCTCTATCTCCCACTTGTCTCTGCCCCTCCCCTGCATGTTCATATTCATATTCTCTGTCTCTCTCTCTCTCTCTCTCAAATAAATAAACCTTTGAAAAAATAAATAAAGCAACAAGAAATCACTTATTTGGGGTAAAATTATCTGGTTAAAGAAAATGTTCTTCCTTCAAAGTTATCCTTCTTCTTGCAGAGCCTGCTTGCAGTACACAGAGCCGGGCTCTGTGTGAGGCTCTAAAGAAACAGGTTGTTAACAACAGAATGCCTCTGTGTGAGAGAGGGAGGGAGGGACTCAGACTCAAAGGGTAGCTGGAGAATGTGCCAGATCTCTGGAGTTTTTCCATGATGCAGTCATCCCGGGCTGTAATCACCCTTGCTGACCCCCACATCCCACTGTGTTTCTCCTCACTCACGCCACTTTTCGTCAGCACCTTCCTGTTTAGCAGAGATCCCCATTCCTGATACTTTGCGGGGGCTCATTATCTTCCATTTATCTGTGCAGCCCTGCATTTGCCATCTATTAGTCCAGAAACATAAATGATGCAAACCCTTTCCTATCTGGCTGCACCACCTAATTATTCCTCATTTGTTTTTATTCTCTCTCAATTTAGCATCATCTGCAAAGTTGGAAATCATGTTTTCATATCATAATTAGGGCTCTAAGAACCTCAGAGAAATTGCCTGGCAAATATGTGTGCCTTTGCTTTTCATTTTAATGGTGAATTTAAAAGTGAGAAAATAAATTAGGGCTGAAGGAAATAATAGCCTGAAATGAAAGTTTCTGGAATATAGATGAGGAAACTTGATGGAGCAACACAGCAAGAGAAACTTCCAGCATTAAAGTGCAAGAGCCAGGCCCTCAAGTAAAGCCATCAAGTAGATCAGCAGTGTTTCCTCTTTCCTGTGACGATGAGATTTACATTTAGATGTTCTGCTCTGGGTTTTGGGGTATGCCAAAGGGTCCACAATTTTGCTAATCGGATAAACACCTTTCCTTTAGTATGCGCAAGATTTACTTTTTTATGGGGCAGCAATCTGGATGAAATTTGACAGAGGTAAGTGTGCACCTCTACGCCCTTGAAGTTCTTCCAGCTGGACTAAGAATTAAATAGGCCTGAGTTTAACAGGAGAAAGTCAAACTTGATTTCATATGTATGGGGAATCCACACAGACATCAGATTCCAGAGACAGGAAAAATGACGTATATATGTCATCTGAAATAAGGAGAAGAGAGTAGTGGTCTGGAACTTCAAAGGAAAGGGAAGTAGTTCACAGGAAGATGAAAAAGAGTAAATGTCGGTAAACAAGTGTTTGGTGGGCTTTACAGAAATAATGGGACATAGAAAATAATTGGATCAAGCAGGTCTTGCTAGGTTCCTCCCTATCTACCATGCCTAGTTGATGTTATAATGCAGTTGTCCGTGGTTAGAGTTGTCTTCTTGGAGCAAGTCCTCTATCTAAATTCTTTGAGGCAGTTGAAGGGGGAGATTTCTAAACTTTCTTCCTGAGTCTTCTGGTCCTCAGTTAATTTCAGCTCAAGATAATCTTCATGCCGATGTGGCATATCTTCAGGCCTCCCTGGCCCTTATAGTAATTTAAACAGAGATGGCCACTCATGAGAGAGAACAGAAATAATCCATAGATCTAAAGGACTGTGGAACAGAGGGTGGGAACATAGCAACTTGGTGAGAAAGTTCTTGAAATTCTTACTGTAATTCCTACAAACTGTGACATCCTTAGTGCAGCCTCTCCCATGAAGCATTTAGCTCTTCATCTGTAAAACTTTCTTCAAGGTTCATTTCCAGGATATTTTGAAGTAGCTTAACCTGGCTCTGTGTCACCTAGAAATGTTTTCCCTGTGTACATGTTGCCTTCTTTATCTTTCCTCCTTTAATAAAAATTTCATCTGCATCCCTGTACTGTAGGATCTGAATGTGTACCTTTAAGCATTTTTGCATGTATTATTTATGCAAGTGTCTGTATGTATATTTTTCCTACCTGCCACATTAGTTAAAAGTCTCACGGGCAGGGACGATGTATCAGTCATGACAGACTAGGTTATGATCTAGTAACAAATAACCCCCAAATAGCAGCACCTTAAAAGAGCAATGTTTATCACTCATATTTTATGTCTTTTGTAATTCCGCAGGGGGGCTCTCTTCGTATTTTCTCACTGATCCAGGTTGATGGAGCTTTCCAGGTACTTGCTTCCAGAGGGAGGGAAAAAAGAAACTAGAGAACCATGTTCTGGTTTTAAAATTTTCCCCCATATACATGTCAGTTCTGCTGGCATTTTATTGGCCAAAGAAACTCACACAGCCATGCCTGAGTTTAACAGTGTAGGACTGTTTCACTGTCTTATAGGTAGAAGTTCTGAGTATTTGTGAACAAGATTACAGTCTTTTCCAGATGGTGCTTTCTGTCTCTATTATATCTTTTCATACTACTAAGAGTAGTTCTCTGCACACAGTCACCACCAGAGTGCTAAAAAAATACAGCTAACCAGCCAAAGAAATAATTTGGATATTTTTCTTTAAGATATTAGCAGCTATTTGACCCAGAAATCTGCCTGTCAGTTCTTTCTGCCCACTAACATGGCTTTGTGAGATTGTCCTAAACAACATTACAGTTTTGTTCAACTGGTAATAGGCACAGAGTGAAATGAAAAGTCTCCACGTACATGTGACCAAAAGTAGTGACGATTCAGTGACATTTGAAATCATTCTTCCCCTCTTCTAAAGAATCAAGCAAAATAATTTTAATAAATTTGGACCATTGTGTAGTTTGGCCTTTGAACATTAATAAAGAAATTATCTCTATTATGTTTTAAAATGATAACACGTTTAGATTATCTTGCCTGTTACTCTATATCCCTGAATGTTTTGTGCCTTGTTCTAGAAAGCCTGGAAATTGAATTCAGCAGTCTAGCCAACATCCTAGCAGAGCTGCTGTCATCAGGAATTATTTTCAAAAAGGGAGAGACTGTTAGGAGAGGGAAAAGGAAAAATACTAAGAATTTACTGGAATGTGTTAGAAAGTCACGGACCAGGCAGAGTACTGAGGACAGTTTGAGGAGCTAATATGATCAGGCAAGACCCGTTTTCTATTGTTATTTGTTTTCGTTGGAAATGGCTTTAATCAGAAGTGGAAAGGATGGGGGACGAGGAGATTAGAAAGAAAAGAATAGAACATCCTTCAGTTTTATTTTGACTTGTTTTAGGATTATTTTTCATTCTTTGATAGTGCTGCATTACTTAATCCTCTAAACATGATGAGCCCAGTATCATAATCGTATGCAGTTCTGCTTAAAACGTTTAAAAGCTCTGGCATGGATAACATAGGAATCTTATTTTGCAAGTGTTGAAAGCAATTCCAGATACTAAGCCCAAATGTAGAAATGTCAGAAAAGCCCTCTTGTTTACCCCTTGTTCCCTACAAAGTTTCTGTCTCCAGCCTTGTCCCAGCCCCACCACCTCAAGGTCCCCGGAGGGGGCTTGAAAACACAGACTGCGTCTGAAAGTCCATTTCTGCCTTCTTAACTGAAGGCACCTGCAAGGCTTGTGGCAGCCAACATGAGCTCTGAGCACAACAGGGAACCATGTGTCAGAACTGACACCTCCTGCAGCCTCTGTAGCCTTGGCTTTGGGCTGCCGTGCGTGATCACAAACTACGGTGCTGGCCATCAGAGGTTAGCGCCGCTGAGCTGGCCGCTGCTTCCTGTCTTTGGGAGGGAAGGCATGAAAAATGTAGTTTGGTTTAAAAAGTCCTTGCCAGTAGGTAAAAAGCAAATGGATGCTTTCTGGAGAGATGCCAGAACTTTTACACTTGAAGCCAAGAGTACACACACACACACACACACACACACACACGCACACACGCACACATGCACACACACACACACACACACACACACACTTTACTATTCCCATACCCCAGATTTGCACTTAATTGTGCTATAGTCATTTTACTTACTGAGGTGTGTGTGAGGTTATTCGAGACTTGAAAGCACAGCCTAAACTTGTCAAAAACATTTTATTTAGAAAGTACTTACTAGCGATGTTCTAGAAGGTTGATCTAATTTCTAAAAGTAGACAAATACTTGGCCATGTATATAGAAGCACAGAAATGTTAAGATGAAAGTGAGCTTGGCAGTCACATGGTCCAGTCCACCCATTGTACAGACAGAAAACCAAAGTCCAAGAGGTGAAATGACTTGCCAAAGTTTACAAAAATTGGGAGTAATAGAGTCACTAGAGGATCTCAGTACTCCTGACTTTTTGTCCTTATTGTTTCCACAACCGAACACTGGATGTACCTACAACTATCCATTTACTTGGGAAATAATCTGGGATTCTCTGAGAAGCAATCCTTATTTTAGGGCAATATTAAGAATTTTGAAACAGAAGAGTTCATAAAGACCGTTAGGTCAACCTCAGTGTATATTCTTGAAGTTTCCAGTAGCATCAAGAGATGAACAAGAAATATATTGATTTGAAGGAAAATTGATCTTTTGTTAAAAAAAAAAGTAATGTCACAGACATTTTTGCAGCTTTATTGAGATTTATTTCATATACCATACAATACACCTATTTAAAGTATACAATTTGGGGGCACCTGGGTGGCTCAGTCGGCTAAGCGTCCGAATTCGGCTCAGGTCATGATCTCACGGTTTGTGAGTTTGAGCCCTGCGTCAGGCTCTGTACTGAGAGCTTGGAGCCTGGAGCCTGCTTCAGATTCTGTGTCTCCCTCTCTCTTTGCCCTTCCCCCACTCATGCTCTATCTCTCTCCGTCTCTCAGAAATAAATAAATGCAAAAAAAAATTTTTAAGTATACAATTTGTTTGGCTTTAGTACATTCAAAGATTTGGGCAATCATCACAGTTTAATTTTAGAACATTTTCATCACTCCAAAAAGAAACCTCATACCCATTAGCAGTTACCCCTCATCCCTCACTCCTCCATCCCCTGGCAGCCACTCATCTACTTTCTGTCTCTATGCATTTGCCTATTCTGACACAAGTGATTGAACGATGTGTGTGTGTGTGTGTGCGCGCACGTGTGTGCATGCATGCGTGTAGAAGGACTCTTCACTCCAGGCCTTGAGCTGGGGCTGCTGTAGAAGAACCAAAAGATATATTATTAAGGCCATTGCCATCCTGGAACCGACAGTGCCAGTAAAGACAGAGGGCAAGCCCGGATCCCCAGGGACAATTAAACTGAGGTGCTAAGTGTGTGCATAACCAATGTGGGAACTGTCAGAGCAGTCTGGGAGACAGGACAGACCTTGAACTAGAGAAATTTAAGTACAAACAAAAGCAGATCCAAGTATCCACTGGGCCACCTGCAGGGACAACGGACCTGACATAGTGTCAAATAAGAGAAAGGGATAAGGGGTATGTGTAGTGAGAGCTAGAAAAACACCATCAGGCAGAGAAATACTATTAAACATTTTTAATATCCCCTTACCCTTATAGCCTACTTTCCAATAAATATTTTATGTAAGAATAATGTTTATCATTACAAAAGGAGTATATGTGCACCATAGAAAGTTAGAGAATATGCATAAGCAAAAAAAAAGAAAAAGACATTTTGTTTCTAGATTATCACCATTAACATTTTATTGCGTATCCTTCCAGAATAGGTTCTACCTGTATCTACTTATACGTCTGTAGCTGTTCTTTACCAAAATTAGATCACAGTGGGGGCGCCTGGGTGGCTCAGTCGGTTAAGCGTCCAACTTTGGCTCAGGCCACAATCTCACAGTTCGTGGGTTCGAGCCCTGTGTCGGGCTCTGTGCTGACAGCTCAGAGCCTGGAGCCTGCTTTGGATTCTGTGTCTCCCTCCCTCTCTGCCCCTCCCCCGCTCACACTCTGTCTCTTTGTCTCTCTCAAAAATAAATAAACATTAAAAAAATTAGATCACAGTGGACATGTTTGGTATCTTTTTTTCTTCTTTTAGTAATTTCTACCTAACATGTCAGTAAGTTGCTCTCCAGTTGTCACCTTAGATCTTGAGACCCACACTGTCATGGATCAAAAGGATCCACATGAAGAACATTGTTGAAAAAAATGGGATTTGGGCCTCAAGATTGGGAGCGAATTTTTGAAACCCTTTAAAAATACTGTCATGTTTACCACCACAAAGAAGTTGGTATTTTAAGGATAACATATATCTGATCCCATCCTTGGGAGACTTCGACTCTGGCTGGATCTCCCCCATGTGTCAGGCTGAGTCTCGGTGGCCAGACATGAAAAGCAGTCCTGATTTCAAGTTTGTTATTCCTAAACTGATGTTCTTTCTAAACAAAAGAGCTAGGTCTTACTGTGTTGTGTTGTTTCCTGGTGAGCTGAAGGAGTCCTTGGTTTCCCTCACCACGTTTCTTTGGAGAAATAAAAAAAAAAAAAACTTAAGTTTTCTTTCAACATTATACTAATAGATGTTATTTCCCTTTTGAGCAAATTCTGATAAATAGCTGCAATTTTAAAATTTTATTTTATTTTTTTTTTTAATTTTTTTTTTCAATGTTTTTTATTTATTTTTGGGACAGAGAGAGACAGAGCATGAACGGGGGAGGGGCAGAGAGAGAGGGAGACACAGAATGGGAAACAGGCTCCAGGCTCCGAGCCATCAGCCCAGAGCCTGACGCGGGGCTCGAACTCACGGACCGCGAGATCGTGACCTGGCTGAAGTCGGACGCTTAACCGACTGCGCCACCCAGGCGCCCCTTAAAATTTTAATAAGGTGATCATTTAACCTACAAAAATATCCTCCACATGATTCCAAAAAGCAGTTTGTGCCATGTTTTAAGTGATTAGCATAGCAAACATTTATTTGCCATTTTTCACAGAAACATGCCTGTTAAGTAAACTGAGGCATGCCATTAGAAGCTGTAGATTTTATGGAAAAAAAAAAAAAGATGGGGCCGTTTGGAAAAACAAGAGGAATGTAGTAAGGTTACCTTAGGATGTGGCACAGACATACGCTTCAGGATATAGACAGAATTGAAACACTTGTATGCTCTCTTGCTGGCTTTTTAAACATGGTAAGTATCATTTGTCCGAGTCTCATTTTTCTCATCTGTAAAAGGGATATAAAGATGCACAACTCTCAGCATTTTTGTAAGGAGTAAATGAGAACTTCTGTTAGAAGTGACACAGTGAGTTGACATTGATAAATGATAATACTACCTCACACTTCCATAATGCTTAATGTGTGCCTGGCACTCTTCTAGATACTTGCCATACATTGAGTCATTTAATATGACAGCCCGACAGGCAGGTATTGTCATCACTGTCTCTATTTCACAGATAAGGAAACTGAGGCCAAGAGAAATTATGCAGCTGACCCAAGGTGACACAACTGGTGTGTGGTAGAACTGAGATTTGAACCCAGGAGATAGGACTTCAGAATCAGTGCTCCTAATCATTCCATCACCCCTTACAGTAGTTCTGTTTTTCCTTTTCCTTTTCTTTCTTTCTGTCCTTTTTTTTCTGTCAAGTGTAGTCATTTTTTTACCTGTTCAATGATTATTTATGGAATGTTTGCACTACCCCTGTGTGAGGTTGTGCGAGGTCCCTGCCCTTGTTAAACTTACCCTATTATTCATCTCAACTGCCTTGCTTTCACTGAACAGTAATTACTTTCCTTTGGTGACCTACCTTGGGTACTTTGATGTGGAGATGGCATCATGGGCTTGAGGGTGGGTCTGGCTTTGTAGGCAGGCACCCTGTTTAGTCACATTGAGTCCCCCACTCAGAAGGGCCCCATGCTCCGTTTAGTGCTTTGCCGTTGCTGTCTTGAAATTTTTAATAATTTTATCCTTGAACTTGTGTTTTGTTAAGTGTGCCCCAAGGAGACATGTGCAATTTGTGTGCCTCCTGCCCCTTGTTCCTCTGTTCACCCATAGCCTTCAACATGCCACCGTCGACACAGAATTTCAGTGGACCCATGATGCATGGCGTCCAGTGAGTTTCAAAACAGGTATATGAGAAGTGTGTTAAATATATGACCAAGTAAGCAGGGCAGTGGTGGCTGCTGCCATCCTGGGGAGATCATGCTTTCTGTTCTGAAAGAAACTTATTTTGAACATGCAGAAAGAAGGTAAGCGTGTTCTAAGAAACGTGGAATCAGGGCACCCTATCCTAGCCTTTTTTTCTGCTTGCTTCCCTGTTTGGAAACCACCTGTGGTATTGGTATGTGGCATTAGCCAACCATATACATTGAAAGCGATGACATAGAAGAAAGGGGAAGGATACGGCGACCTTTTCCTTCCAGTCCTTCCTTGCTCATCAGTAAGCCAGAGGTAGACAGTATTGGTAAATGTGCTCATATCAAGAAGCCAAACAAAAACAATTGCGTTGTTTTGTGCAGCATTTCCACTGTTCTGATAAAAGCATGCACAAGCTATGAAAATGACGTGTGTAATTTTGGTGATTCTGTAAATAAATGCTCCTTTATCTGCATTTAAAACTGCCATTAGTCCATAGAAATATGAACATTAAAATACATGCTAGTGATTAAAATTTTTAAATTTTGCTTTACGTAGAATAACATTAAACAGAAAATTAAAAACAGCGTGGCGAGAGAGAGAGAGACCACAGAAGAAAGGAGAAGCTTTATATTTTAATATCTCTAACGGCACTTTTTTCCTGCTTTTTGAACCAGATCTCCCAAGTGTTTATTTTCCACTGGGCCCCACACATTGCACGTGATGCCGCCTGAGGGTGGAAAATATCAAGGAACACAGAGGTGAGCTCCTTAGCTAAAATGCATCAGGATACAATTGATTGGAGTGGAGAGAAGGGGATGCGAGCACAGGAATAGAGAACTTTGAAGGCCAGGCTTGAAAGAATACAATTTATTACAAAAAGCCAAGGGGACTAGCAGATTGTTGAGCAAAAGATGTATTTTTTACTACAAATTATGATACGTACAAATGATGGGGTTTTAAATACTGATCTGATTCTAAATGCAAATGTGCAAGCGAGCCAGCCAGAGAAGCCACTAAATAGGCAAACAAGCAAAGAGCCACCAAAACCACCCCTTAGCTTCTGGAGCCCTGAATAGGGTATAATAAACAGAGGTGAACTGGAGGCTGGGACAATGGGTGAAAGAATCGTGTATTTGATAGAGCCTTCAAAATGTTAAAGAGTCACTTTAAGATCTAAGAATAGGGGCGCCTGGGTGGCGCAGTCGGTTAAGCATCCGACTTCAGCCAGGTCACGATCTCGCGGTCCGTGAGTTCGAGCCCCGCGTCAGGCTCTGGGCTGATGGCTCGGAGCCTGGAGCCTGTTTCCGGTTCTGTGTCTCCCTCTCTCTCTGCCCCTCCCCCGTTCATGCTATGTCTCTCTCTGTCCCAAAAATAAATAAAAAACGTTGAAAAAAAAAATTAAAAAAAAAAAAAAAGATCTAAGAATAAAACCTCAGCAGTGGGTCCTTGAATCTTAGAAGACCCATCATTTCACATTTAGAGACTTTCCTTTAGATGTGGCTATTACCTGAGGTAACCTCTCCTACCAATGTGTTGTCAGAAAGGTCTCTTCTTGGGAGAAAAGCATGCTTACCCTTTTATTATTTTGAAGAGAGTCCACGGGCCCTTCACTGCAGCAAGCCATAGACTTGAAGCTTTGCTCAGAGCTACAGCCCTTGGGCAGAGCATGGTCGGGCTGTATGGCACGAGGCCCTGTGGGCAAAAGATAAACACCCAGATATCAACATAATTACCCTGGAGACTAAACGTGTAATGTTTGTTTTCCTGCCTTGTCTGGCCTTCTCCTCCCCTTGTCGCATTCATGCTTGAAGGAACAGATGTTATTCATACTGTAAAAGCAAGCCTCTTGTCCTCCTTGCTCATCAAGCACAACTCCTTTCACTGGTGCTGGCTCTGTGGGTGATAGGTACATCTGATCGCCTGGCCATTGCTCCAGAATGACTGATGAGCAGTCTCCGGAGATCAGCAACTTTGGGCCATGATCTGTGTTAACAGGGATGAGGCAGTGGCCATGAGGAGGAACGTTTTGTTACGACTGTAGCTTGACTTCCAACCTTGTTCCCTTCCAATTCCCCCTGGCTCTGAACACAGAAGACGCTTTCTTTCCAAAGGCAGCTTTATAAAGAGTGAACTCTCTCTAATTTATTTAGCTTTTCTTGTGCCAATATCCTAATAGTTAGACAGCAACTCCCAGTAAGTGGTTGATTACATCCAAGCAAATACACAGCTGAGCAATTAAGTGCATTCACTTGCACCTTAGCAGACCTGAGGTGGTAGGATTATCTCATGGAAATAATTATGGCTGCTCTGTCCTGCCTTGCTGTTGTTTGGGAAAAACTGGCTCTTGAAATTGGCTTTGGGCCAAGTGGGCTGTTGCCTGGCTGTTTCTGACTGAGAAGTATTTAGATGTATTTTTTTTTTTTTAAATTAGGTTTACACTAAATACCATACTGGTCTTTTGCAAAGCAGAGTCATTCCAGTGAGAACAGGGATCCCCTTGCCCAGTATAGACTTGGTAAGTTAGCTGATTTTGTGTATATAACAGGTATTTTAATTTTCAAAGGATTGTTGGCAAGTATTTCTTTGGGAAACATTAGTCTAGTGGAGAGAACAGCTCAGAAACACAAAAATGGCATATCCCAGCTCTTCCTCTAATTGGATGGGTGACTTTAAGCAAGCCATCAATGTCTTTGTGCCTCAATTTCCCTTACCATTATTGCCCAACTCAGCAGACTGTTAGCGGGTACAAATGAACAGTGGCTAAGAAAATGATATACGGACCGTTGAACATTGTGGAGATGACGTAAATACTTCGCCAACCTGTTGGTGTTAGGTCTTGCCCTGTTGGATCGCTACACCCAGTACAATGAGAATAATTTGTTCACCTAAAGAATTTTGTTCTCAAGGAGTGAAGTGAGATTAGCCAGGGCCAGATACTATAATAATAACTATAACTTATATAACAAGAAAATGAGGGTGTGGGAGTGGAGATTAACATTTGTTAAATGCCTCTGTGCCAGTCAATGCACTGTACCTCAGTGAACCTCCACAGTGACTCAACACATTATCTGTTTCGAGATCACCTTCCCGCAGATCTTATAGGAAGAGACAGCAAATCAGGATAGCTCGAAAATATTTTTGATATGGGGGCCCGAATTGGCCAAGGGGAAAAAATGAAGAACTGCTTTCCTATCAAGGAAATGAATAGAAGACGTGTGTGAAATTGGTGATAATAGCTAACATTTCACAAAACAGCATAGTAGAAGCAGGAGCAGTGGGCCTGAGCCCAGAGAGAAACAAACTGGAGGCACACCATGCAAGGAATACAGATACAGATTAACTGGAATGGTGGTGTTACAAGAGTTAGTAATAAGGTACATTAATTGTACCTGGGAGCAGTTACCTTTGCTCTTCACTATTATGCCGCTGTGGATGTACTCAGATTTGTAACCTGAATGCAAATTCATTTATTCATTTTGGTCCAAATAAACTATAAGTATCTGTATTGTTATATCTTCATATTTCTCACTTATCCACACACAGCCCTGCTGTGTCTAGTTTCTTTCTTGTGCCACTTGTTTGAGGTAAAAGTGTGCTTGTAGGGACTGGAGAGTTTCTGTAGGGATTGTATTGCCGCCCTGAAGCACACTGTAATCCCTTTGCCCCACCAGGCAGGCTTGTTCTAGGTAAACGCCAGTCTAGAGGGAGGGCAGTAAAAGAAGATTTCATGAGGGATCCAGACTGCCTTTGTCTTGGCAAACTCCTGTCTTATAAACCCAGGCCATCTTGTCTATAATGTGATGTTTGCATTAATAGGTGAACCCTTATTATTAGAACTTTTTCTTGATAGTTAATGAACTAATATGTAAGCTGTCGAGCACATGGCAGGTGCTTAAAACAGATGGCCACATGGTTGCCGTTGCCTATATTGTTAGCATGATCCTTCCTTTTTCCTTTCTGAAAATGGATAATCACTAAATTAAAGCAGTCTTTATCAATGTAGATAGTTTTCAAGTACTTCTTGTACTTTTCCATCATTGTTAACTGGGTCAGTAAATGAGCACATGTCAGAAATTTAGAACTCAAACTGACACAGGACTTGAGTGTTTGCCTGGTTCATTTCTAATACCACCTTAAAGCAGTGATGAGGCACCGTGCTCCATTGTTTCAGTCTCACAGCAGCGAAGTGCTTTGACCCTAGTTATGAGATCCCTTCAGCCTGCTATTCCCGCAAGCTGCATTGTAATTGGACCCAGAGTACCACTGTCATTGTGGTGCTTCTTCAAAGATAGACATTGATTACATCTAAGGGGCAAGATACCAGGTGAAGGGATGGAGACATACAGAATCAGATATGAATCCTGCCCTTGGAAAACTTATCATTGAGTAAGGGCAAAACAGCACAAACTCTTAAATACCGTGTCAGGAATGTGCCTGTCTTAAGAGAAGTACAAATAGAGTGGAGTGCCTTTTTACAGAGGGAGGGGATAACTGCAAGCTGGGGAATCGTGGAGAAGGTGGCAGTTAAGTTTGGGGCTGAGGGGAGAGGTACTGCAGTCAGTCTGACAGTCTGAAATGTTAGCATGCATGTCCCCTGCTGCCTTCACCCCAACTTTTAACCTCAGTTTTAGGTACAGCATTTCTTCCGTGCGCACGCTCATGTCACAGAGTAAAAACCAAGGTTATTGTATGTGCCGGAGTATCCCCACCTATCTGATCTGTCCCTCAAGGACATTAGTTTCTAGAGGAGAGTCCCCAAGGGTGATATACCAGACACTGCCTACAAATATTAACGGGCATTAAGAACAAGATTTTAGGGGCTAACTCATGGTTGTTTTACTATATGCGTCTCAAACAGGCACCCTCCAAGCTCAGCTCATCCCCCAGCTTTCTTTCTCTTAGGCCATTTTATATCGTCAAGTTCTGCAGACAGCCTTGTTCATAACAGTGTGATCGAGTGGAGGAGTGGATGAGCGGGATCGTGAACAAACCTGAGGGAATTCACGAATCCGGAAGGACGTGTGCCTCATGGGTCCCAGGGAGGCGGCCGGCCATCACAGTAGAAGTGACAGGGAGTTGTGTATACAGATTTGCGGCATATTTGGTGTTATGAGACCACAGCTACACAGTGTTTCCAGAATGACACTTGAGTGCTCAAGAGTGGCGTGGAGGTTCACGTGGCAGGGGGTGTGCCTAGGTGCAGAGAACCTTAGATGGCGTCAGCATGTGTCCCGAGAAGGGAGTGATCTGTGTTCTCATAGGTGACATGGACAGGAACTGGCACCCAGGCCTGAAAGAGACTTGGGAACACCATCAGAGAATACGTGTGTAGCATTACATGCACCACAAACTTATTGTTAAAATTCTTTTCCTGCCCTTTTTTTCATATCAAAAGTTTTGGGCTACTCCAGCCTGACATTTTTCTCCACAGTGTTCTTGTGTAATTCCCGTGGTCAGCCTTGGCATAACAAGCTCTTCTAACTGCTGATGAAATCAATTTTATCACAACAGGAAGAAGAAAATTGTTCCTTCTTTGCTGCCGTTGCAGAGAGGCAGACGGTACTTTGCATTTTAAAAGTATCCCATAAGTGTTATTTCTGACTCAGGAGTCTCAAAAGACACTTAGACTTAAGAGAATGTTTCTGTGTCCTATGAAGCTTTCTATTAGCTTATGAAAAATTTGTAATTGCAATTCTAATTGTCTTGTTTACAAATCTGATACCTTGCCATTAATATTTAAATTGGATTATCCATTTTACAAAAAGTATGAAAGCATGTTTAGTTTCTTCTTTAGAACAGAAGGGAATTTGTGGCAGCCCACATGGAGATGAAAAAAATGATTGTCGCAGGTTGGGTTCCCTCGGAAATAGAATTTTGGATGTAGGATGCTTATTAGGGAGTGTCTTTAGGACTAGTCCATGTGGATTGTGGCAGCAAGGAAGGAGACTTGGGTGGATAGAAAGGTTGAGCTATGATGCTAGCCCAACAGGAGCCCCAGCCAACCCCAGGGAGGTTCCTTCTGAGTTGTCCTGAGTTAGCCAGACCTTTGTACTCGTGCATAATCGGTATTTGCAAATGGGCCACCATGTAGTGGTGTGTTGGAGCTAGGTCATCCTCGTTTCTGTGAGCTGACTGTATGCATTCCCAGGTCCGGATTTAGTGAAGTTAGTCACATGGGTAGCTTGAAATCAGCAATAGAGGGAATATTTGCATCAAATCAGAATTAATCAGCAAAGGTTATGAATCGGGGTTTGTTTGTTTGTTTTATTGGAGAGCCAGTTCTTAAACATTTACCAGAACACCACTGCTACCATGAGAAGGGGTATGGTCTTGAGGGAGGCATCTCTCTGAAAGTGAGGCATTCCGGAAGAGGCTGAGAGTGGAAGGTTATATTGTGACAGCACTTGCACAGCTGGGGCTACACAGTGTCGAGATTCTGTTAGTTTTCTATCAAAACAGTTTAGAGAGTCCTTGATTCATTTAAATTCACAAATGATGTCGCAAAATAAAAAAGGATACTGAACAGCGAACAGATAACTGAGTATGGTGAGCCCACACTGAGCTCGGTTATGAGCAGACAAAGGAAATAAAGATAACCTCCTTTGGGGACTTCATGAGGACTGTAGATACCTCTGGGTTATACCTCTAGGTTGTTGGGAATTATGTCACTAAGGAACTATTTTTGTTAGAACATCGCTGAAAAAATATTTTTAGTTGTATGGATTTAGATTTTTGTTGCCTTTATTGTTTTCTTATGGCTTCTAGGAGTTTTGGCATGGGGATGAATTCACAAAAGAGTGCGCCTAACACTGAACTCAAAGAGTTGAGTTCACTGGGTTAAAATTGCAATGTAAATTGAGAAGAGCAGGTCATTCCTTGTGAAATGAACGGACGCCCTCAGCCCTGCAAATGGACTAGGTTTTGAGCTTTGGTAGGTAGGTAGTCTTTCCTCAGGAACAAGCTGCTGCCACTCCTTTGGAAGATGAATACAGAAATTAAAGTTTGGATGGTGGAGAGCTCACGGCAGCAGGGCAAATGTATTTCTCTTCCAAATGCTTTTCCCCCTCGTCTTGTAGGTTTTGATCTCGTTTGCATTAAGTTTTTTGTTTTAATCCCAGTGTAGTTAACATACAGTGTTATGTTAGTTTCAGGTGTACAATATGGTGATTCAACAATTCTATACATTACTCAGTGCTCATCATGATAAGTGTACACTTAATCCCCATCACCTATTTCACCCATCCCCCCCCCACCTTCCCTCTGGTAACTGTTAGTTTGTTCTCTATAGTTCAGAGTCTGTTTCTTGGTTTCTGTCTTTATTTGTTTTGTTTCTTCAATTCTCTACATTGGTGAAATCACATGACATTTGTCTTTCTCTGACTGGCTTATTTCCCTTAGCATTTTACTCTCTGGCTCCATCCAGGTCGTTGCAAATGGCAAGATTTCATTCTTTTTCATGGCTGAATAAATTAGTGTTTTTGTATTCTTTGGGTAAATAATCAGTAGTGTGATGGTAGGGTAGTTCTATTTTTAACTTTTTCAGGAACCTCCATACTGTTTTCCACAGTGGCCGCCCCAGTTTGCATTTCCACCAACAGTGCAGTTCCCTCCACGTCCTCACCAACACATGTTGTTTCTTGTGCTTTTGATTTTAGCCATTCTGACAGGTGTGAGGTGATATCTCATTGTTTTTTGGGGTTTTCTGTTTTTGTTTTTGTTTTTTTTTTTTTTTTGAGATAGAGAGCTTCCGTGTGCTCTAGCTGGTGAGGGGCAGAGGGAGAGGGAGAGAAAGAAACTTAAGCAAGCTCCACACCCAGTGTGGAGCCTGATGCAGGGCTCAATCTTATGATTGTGAGATCATGACCTGAGCCGAAATCAACAGTCTGATGCTTAACTGACAGAGCCACCCAGGTGCCCCTCACTGTAATTGTTTGTTTGTTTGTTTGTTTGTTTTTAAAGTTTATTTATTTTTGAGAGAGAGAGAAAGCACAAGCGAGAGAGGGGCAGAGAGAGAGTGGGAGACAGAATCCGAAGCGGGCTCTGCACTGTCAGCGCAAAGCCCAATGTGGGGCTCGAGCCTATGAACTGTGAGATCATGACCTGAGCCGAAGTTGGACGCTCAGCCGACTGAGCCACCAAAGTGCCCCCCGTCATTGTGAATTTTGATTTGCATTTCCCTGATGATGAGTTATGTTGAACATCTTTTCATGTTTCTCTTGACCATGTGTATGTCTTCTTTGGAGATATGTCTGTTTATGCCCTGTGCCCATTTTTAGTTGTATTATTTGTTTTTGGAATGTTGAGATGTCCTTTATATATTTTGGATACTATCTCTTTATAGGATGTCATCTGAAAATATCTTGTTCTATTTAGTAGGTGTTCTTTTAGCTTTGTTGATTATTTCCTTCACTGTGTGGAAGCTTTTTGTTTTGATGTATTCCCAACAGTTTACTTTTCCTTTTATTTCTCTGGCCTCAAGAGACATATTAAAAAAAAAATATTGCTGTGGCCAATGTCAGAAGCATTAGTGCCTGTGCTCTCTTCTAATATTCTTATGTTTTCAGGTCTCACATTGAAATCCTTAGTACGTTTTGGGTTTGTTTTTGTGTATGGTCTAAGAAAGCGGTCCAGTTTCATTCTTTTGTATGTAGCTGTCTAGTTTTCCCAACACCATTTGTTGAAGAGACTTTTTCCCATTGCATATTCTTGTCTCTTTTGTGGAAGACTAATTGGCCATATAATCATGGGTTTGCTTCTGGGCTTTCTTTCCTGTTCCATGGATCTACATGTCTGGTTTTTGTTTTTGTTTGTTTGTTTGTTTGTTTTGCCAGTACCATACTGTTCGGGTGAGTAGAGATTTGTAGTATAACTTGAAATCTGGAATCGTGATACCTCCAGCTTTGTTCTTCTCTTTCAAGATTGCCTTGGCTATTCGGGGTCTTTTGTGGTTCCACACCAATTTTAGGGTTATTTGTTCTAGTTCTTTGAAAAATGCTGTTGGTATTTTGATGGGGATTGGATTAAATCTGTGCTTTCTGTAACATGGACATTTTAACAGTATTTATTCTTCCAATCCATGAGCATGGACCACGTCTCCATTTGTTTATGTTGTTTTCAATTTCTTTTATCCATGTTTTATGGTTTTCAGAGGACGGGTCTTTCTCTTCCTTGGTTAAGTGTATTCCTAGGTATTTTATCATTTTTGGTGTCATTGTAAATTGGATTGAGTTTTAAGAAACCACGTTGTTGGCAGGGTACAAGAATATGAGAATACAGCACCGAAATGGATGTGACTGACACACAGCACACAACTGCTAAGGCATGCACTCTCTGTTAACATTTTCGGTAATCGAGTAAATATGCTCTCATGCCACAATTGTCAGCTTTTATGCACACTTTCAAGATGGTTGCTTGGGATTTAGACTTCAGTTAGTGATCTCATGGTAGGACAAATTTAACCCATTCTGTATGGGGTAAATATAATGTAAACTTAAGCTTAACCCCATGGTATAGGCAGCTGACATCAATGCACTCTGGTAAGATCTAAATCATAGTTTCCAAACCCTTGATTTGATATCTTATCTCCAATCATTTGGCATCATGAGTAATTTGTGATTTCACCAGTAGGATCTCTGCTGTTACATCTTGGGAATTGACCTGATACCTTAATTTTTAAAAGAGCTGCCTATCAGTATTCCAGTTCCTGGGAGCACTTGGCTTCCAGGTGAACATTGAAGTTTCCAAAGAGTGCTTTTACAGTTTTTTTTATTGGCAGTCTTGAAAACAGGTTTTCTAATGTCCAATAATAGTAATTGCCTTTTGAAGTAATTATGTGGTAGGCACTGTTTCTATGCATTTTTTACATCAACCCTTTTATTCTTATAACAGACCTATGAAGGTAGGTACCATTAATATCTTCCCTGTTACATATAGAAGGATTTTGCCAAAAGTCACATGGCTAATGAATAATGCAGCCATATTTTAAGTCCCTGAGTTGTTCTTCAGAGGTCACGCTCTTCACTACTATGCTATACTATATCTCAACATAAATTTACTTCCTAAACTACATCGCTTTATTTCATCTTTTGTGTGTCACAGGAACCCAGCAGAGTTCCCCTGCCTGAAATTATACAATGAGTTAATGAAAGGACTATGACTGAAACTCAGAATCTAGTTATCACATAGCTAAGCTATCTTGCCTCCTGTGCCATTGAAGGAAGTTCATCCACAGAGAGATTATTATCATGTGAGATGTTACTCTTCAGTTATTTTGCTCTTCTCATTGAAGAATTTTAATGTACCAATGCGATTGTCTTTCCTTGCTGGATTGTTGAAAGAACTAGGGAAAAGGTGGAGTATACCTGGCAGTGTTTCCCCAACTTTATTTTTTTTAAGATTTTATTTCTAAGGAATCTCTAGCCCCAACATGGAGCTTGTACTCACAACCCCAAGATCAAGAGTCACACGCTCCACTGACTGAGCCGGCCAGGCACCCCGTTTCTCCCAACTTTAATATGAAAATTAGTCAGCTGGGGATCTTACTAAAATGGAAATGCTGATTCTGTTGAATGGGGTGGGACCAGATGTTCTGCATTTCTCCCAAGTTCCCAGTGGGTGGGGATGCTGTGGCTCTCCAGACCACATCTTGGGTAGCAAGGGTCCAGAGCAGAAGAGCCCCCCTAGAGGTTAATAATGGTACATGTTAGGAACAAAGGGAAGATTACACCAGGGAACTAACAGACGACTGCACAAAAACAGGATGGAGGAAAAATAAGTTAGGGGAAGTACAAATGAAGAAACATTTAATGCATTTGGTTTACTTCCAGTACAGTGTGAGGGAACGTGACCACTAAAATATGTGAGATGAGAGATGTGGGCACATTGCACTTGGAGTAATGTATATGGTTCTGACTAATAAATATGTGAGTGTAAATGTTCTATTCCCAACCCTAAGGTTCTACAATTATAATAGTAATGGCAGGCATAATGTTTTTCACGTGCTCTAAACAGGAAAGCTTAACAACTCACCATTAACTTTCCATTATCTGCGCATACCTAACCTTCTTTGTGGATGGTCCTTCAGAAACTCATTTATCCTTCATTATGCTTTGGCTTGCTTTCCTCTGCTATCAGTTTGTGTGTGTCTTGAGATTATTAATTAGTTTGATATCATCTTAAACACATGGAGTAAAGAATACTTCAAAGTCAAATTATATAATTAGCAGCCACTTGAAATTTATATACGGGGTGTGTGTATGTGTGTATATAAAATTTCTGCTGTAAAGAGATACAGGTGAATACTGTGAAGCCCTTTAACAACTCCTGAGCCACTAACCAAGGCCTTCAGATCTGTCTATGCTGGATTGAATGAGCAAAGATATGTATTTGATTTATTAAAATTCTTACATAAATTTAACTGAACTCTGTGGAAAAATACTCTATCCTTAAGAATGAAAATTCTCAAAACAGATGTTGTGACAAGTTAGATCATTTGGGAAATGAGGGATTGAATGGATAAAGAAGCCAAATTTCCGAGACACGCCCAAATTTGACAGCTCACCTGTATCGGGCTGTCATTCAAAATGTTAACAGAGAAAAGCAATTAACACTTCACCTGTATGGGCTAACATGTTTATTCATTAGTAAGGTTAAAAACCCATTTTGTATTTTATGGAAGATTTATGCAAATAATAGAAAGCAATTAAGATGTTTCTTGCCCAGATGTCACCATCAATTACAAGACAGAGTCCTATAGATTGAAGATGAGCATGGGGCTGACTTAGAGAAGAGTTGAAAAATACAATCAAGTGTACATATGATATACAAGTTTGAGGATTAAAAAAAAACTAAACTCTAATCTGTCTGAAATGTCTGAAGAAGGCTACTTGACCACTTTGAGATAAGGTAAAGCATGTCAGAATGAGCTGGAAGAAGAGCTACAGAAATAAGGCAAGCCAAGAGGTTAACAACAAGAACCTTCAAGTAAATTTGAATGAGGCCTGGGTAAAGAAAGACATCGAGAAGCAGTGGAACGGAACCACTGAAGTGCAAAGATAGGAAAGGAAAATGTGTAAAGGAGAGCTTCAGGTACCCATGGCATGAGAGATTTCAAGAACCCTTGAAACAGGGCAGATAAGTCCCTGTTTCTACAACCACAGCTTACAGAAAAGCTCAGGATGGTTATCTGACAAGTGCCTGAAGTAGCCAAGGGGATGGAGAGAAGCACTTAGGGAAGGAGGGCCTACAACCATGCTGGGTCCAAGTCCAAGTGCAATTAAAAGCAAACAAAATAAAATCCACTCCCTGAAGTTGGTCCCCCCCTTTTTTTTGCCTTTTAATGTTGAAAAATGTTAGATGAAATCACACAACCATGCCTGTCTCCATTTTCCAAGAAAGTTATTTATTCACAAAATGTTTTTCTCACTTTCACATCTAATTGATAACATCCTACGCTCTTTTCCTTGGTATTTATATTTTCATATTAGTGTGTCTGAATATTCATCTAGTTTGCCATTGGGAGCAGTTGAGAATGATTCTGTGAGTTCCCAGATTTGATATTGTTTTGCTTTTTCTGGGAAATGCCAAATGTTGTGTTCTAACTCATGAAATGAACTTCATGAGCACAGATTAGTTATGTTTAGGTCTCTGGTTCTCATCTCTTGCTATATATTTGAATCAACTGGGGAGTATTTTATGGATGCCTAGGTCTCCTCACTGATAAATTTTCATTTTATTACTGTGGGGTGATTCTGGGGCTTTGGCACTTAGAGAAAACTCTGCAAATGATTTTAATGTGCAGTCAGAGTTGAGAACCACTGGTTTAGTTATCAGAGGCAGAATATCAAATAATGGCATAATATATTATTTGTCAGAAAGGAAAAGATTAAAATTTTAGATATAAACTATTCATACCATGCCAGTGTTAATGTCAGCAATGGGAAAGTTCAAAGAAAATGGTAATAATCACAAGTAGTGCTGGTGCTCAGAGCAAATCCTCATTAGGAGAAATGCGGATTTAACTTTTTTTTTTTTTTTTTATAAATCTCACTTTGATAATTTTTAAAGATTTATTTTTTTAATATGATCAGCTAAGGAAAAGGAAACTAAAATATCCTCTTATTAATTAACATATTTCATTAACAGTAGGGAGAAAAGAGATGAATGATTGTTTCCTCTCTAACAAATTGTATTTCCTGTCACCGTGAAGTGTGATTCTATTAGGCCAGCCCAGCAGAACTTTCTTAATTCTAATAAACACTATGCCAGTAATTCATATAATCTGCCACTAGGTGGATGATGATGCCCTGATTGTGGCCTCATCATGTAAAGCAGGGGCCGACAAAGTATTTCTTTGAAGAACCAGACAGTAAATATTTGAGACTTTGTGGGCCATACAGTCTATTGCAACTACTCAACCTTGCCATTGCAGCCATGGACAATGTATAAACAATACACTTTATTTACAAAAGCATGGGGTGGGCCACATTTGTCCTCTTGGTCATAGTTTTCCATCCCCTACTATAAATGGGTAAACCTTTAAAAATTGGTATGCTAAATTCACACATGAATCATTTCTTTTCTATCAAAAAATATAATTCCATGAACATATAAGATATGGTGCTTTAACATCGCAACAAACTATAGAACAACATTAAAGAAATATGAAACTCTAGGGGCATTTTTTCTGATTAACTTTTGACTACTTTCACTGTTGCTTAGTTTCTATTCTTTTTCCAGATTAAAGTAAAAGTTGTATTTCTCAGTTAGCCTAGAACATTTTAAAAGCCAGAATCCTGTTTGCTATACAGGTACAGGCAGCAGTGGTTTTTAGTTCTTACATTTTGGGGCTTTAGAATTCTTGGCCTTGCCTGTTTTCTCTTTCCCTGTCTTTAACTGCCTGTTTGCAGTTACCACAGAGAAGATATTATGTTTCCTTATTGCTCCCAGTAGCTTTTGGTTCACCTCCTTTGACTCCCATTTATTTGTCCTGCCCTATGGCAAAATCATCAGGAAAGAAAAAAAATCGCATTGTGGAACCATGAGTTTGCATAAAAATCCTACAACCCTTTCTCCAACTTAAGTTTTCCCAGGAACCTACCTTTGTAAACTGAGTAGAGGCCCAGGACCCTCACCACCCTAAACTCATTGTGACAGTGAGAAGGTGGGTTACTGAAATCCCAAACAAGTTTGACTGGAGGACAAGTATGATCTCTTTGAATGGAGATCATGGCAGTGAAGGGATGGCGGTCCTCATGAGGAAGAACCTGGGTCAAAATGGTCTATCGGCTGGAAAATAGAAATGATGCCAGGGCAGCTCTAGATGGAAAGGGCCTGAGAGGGTGGCTCTGCCTCCTGGTTTGCTGGAGTATCAGGCATGAACCTACATGTAAATGCTTCCTAAGTCCTTCCTCTCAAAGGCATGAATATAATGGAGAGAGAGAGAGCGTGTGCATGTGCACCCCACATGCGTGGCAGTCAGCCATTAGACCTGACAGATGTGGAAAGCTCAGATTAAGAATCAGAACCCAGGAGAGCAAGAGACATCTCTGTGTTCAAAGCCAGTGTTCAGAATCAGAGCAGGTGAGTTACACACCAGCCAAAGACAGTGAATGACAGAAGATGGCTGCAGACAAAATGCCCACCCTAGTTAATGCATAAAAGCCATGTAAACATTCTCCCCTCCACTTCTAGAATTTAGCTACCATTTCAGGGAAAGAGTAAAGAAGGGACAAAACTCTAAATTGGCTTAAAAATATTGAAATGACTCAGTTACTCTGAGTGTCTAATATTAAATTGTTGCCACTAGGTGTAATAGAGGTTTGAGATAAAAACTTTAATTTTAGTAAATTATATGAGAATGTCACAATTTGTACCCTTAATGTTTGTAACTATGAAATTTGTTCCTGCTACCCATGCCTGAGGAGACTGGAATGACTGGAGTTGGAAGGACCCACATAAAAAATGAAGAAAACCAACTCACAAGTCAGTGTGATATATGTGTAGCCCAGCATAGTGATCCTGGCCTAAACACAACCATTCTCTACTTTTCTGCCCTCATTCTTTACAGCAGGATTTGTTGGTATATCTCTTGTAGTGAAGCATGCTCTTGTATAGTCTCCATCACCCAGTAAATTTACCCAGAGTTACAGAGACAAGTATACACAGCTGATAAGAAGTGTCTTGGGGGCACCTGGGTGGCTCAATCGGTTGGGTGTCCGAGTTCAGCTCAGGTCATAATCTCAGAGTCCGTGAGTTTGAGCCCCACATCGGGCTCTGTGCTGACAGCTCAGAGCCTGGAGCCTGCTTCGGATTCAGTGTGTCCCTCTCTCTCTTCCCCTCCCCTACTTGATCTCTCTCTCTCTCTCTCTCCCAAAAATAAATAAAAACATTAAAAAAAAAAGAAGTATCTTGGAAAGGAATCTGAAGGAATCTGCTTGGGGTGGGGGGACAAATCCAGGTGAGGCTGCTCAGCCTCTTGACAGTGGCACAGGCCTGGCTTGCAATAAAGGGACTCTTGATCACTCTAATTCTAAGGCAGGAGTCACAAGTGTATAGTGAGAACATCTAAGGTACCACATTTCCAAATAGTCATAGAGCAGAGACCCCTCCTTGGAAAAGTCACTGAAAAATAGCTCAACACTTAGACATGGCCCAAGAGATTAACTCAGATGATACAAGCCAATCGGAAGACCTCAGAGACTTGGCTTTCTCAAATGGGTCACAGAGACTGCTGTTTCCAGTTAAGAAACAAACAAAAAAAAAGCCTACCCCAGATTTTCTTCTCCAAATCTTATCCCCCAGACCATAAGCCCTGCGCTGGATCAATTTCCTGCTAGGCAGGACAACTTTGACACAGGGCTCATTCTTTGGGCCCCGAGTCTTGACTTTTGAACAATACATGTTGGGTTTTTCTTTCAGGTGTGCAGTGTAATAATTAATATTTGTATATATTGCAAAATGACCACTGCAGTAACGCCAGTTAGCATCTATCACTATACATAATTACCAATTGTTTTCTTTGTGATGAGAACATTAAAGATCTACTCTCCTAACTACTTTCAAATGTGCAGGACAGCATTATTAATGATAGTCACCGTGCTGTACATTACATCCCCATGACTTAATCATTTTCTAACTGTATATTTGTGCTTTTTGACACCTTTCACCCATTTCACCCCCATCCCCCACATTAGGCAACCACCAGTCTGTTCTCTATATCCATGAGCCCAGTTGTTTGTTTTGTTTTCTTGTTTGCTTTTTATTTATTTATTATTTTTCTAATGTTTATTTTTGAGACAGAGAATGAGAGAGAGAGAGAAAGTAGGGAAGGGCAGAGAGAGGTAGAGACCCAGAATCCGAAGCAGGCTCCAGGCTCTGAGCTGTCAGCACAGAGCATGACACAGAGCTCAAACCCATGGGCAGTGAGATCATGACCTGAGCCAAAGTCGGACACTTAACTGACTGAGCCACCCAGGTGCTCCTATTTACTTTTTAAATATATAACATGTAAATGAAGTCATAGGGTATTTATCTTTTTCCTATCAGACTTATTTCACTTAATACAATGCCTTCAGGGTCCATCCATGTTGTCACAAATGGCAAGATTTCATTCTTTTTTATGGCTGAATAATATCCCATTCTTTATATAGACCACATTATCTTTATCCATTCATCCACCAGTAGACACTTAGGTTGTTTCCATGTCTTAGCTATTGTAAATAATGCTTCAGTGAACATAGGGGTATAGATAGCTTTTTGAATTAGTGTTTTTGTTTTCTTCAGATAAATACCCAGAAGTAGAATTGCTGGATCATATGGTAGTTCTGTTAGTTTTTTTTCATAATGGTTCCACTAATTTATATTCCCACCATCATGCACAAGGGTTTCCTTTTCTTCAAAGCCTTACCAGCACTTGTTATTTCTTGTCTTTTTGATGATAGCTGTTCTAACAGGTGTGAGGTGATATCTCATTGTGGTTTTGGTTTGAATTTCCCTGATGCATAGTGATGGTGAGCACCATTCCATGTACCTGTTGGTCATCTGTATGTCTTCTTTGGAAAAATGTCTATTCAGATTTTCTGCCCATTTTTTAATTGGATTGGTTTTGTATTTTTGCTATTAACTTGTATGAGTTCTTTGTATATTTTAAATATCAGCCCCTTATCAGATATATTATTTGCAAATATTTTCTCCCATTCACTAGGTTGCCTTTTCATTTTGTTGATGGTTTCCTCTGGCAGGCAGAAGCTTTTAGTTTGATGTAATCCTACTGGTTTATTTGCTTTTGCTGCCTTTGCTTTTGGTGTCAAATTTAAAAATCATCATAAAGACCATTGTGAAGTAGCTTAGTGCCTTTGTTTTATTCTAGGAGTTTTATGGTCTGGAGTCATACATTCAAGCATTTAATCCATTTTTAGTTTGTTTTTGTGTATAATATAAAATAGTAGTCTAGTTTCATTCTTTTGCATGTGACTATCCAGTTTTCCCAGCACCATTTGTTGAATAATGTCCTTTCCCCATTGTATATTCTTGATTCCTTTGTCATAAATTAACTGACTATATATGTGTGAGTTAATTTCTGGGCTCTCAGGTCTGTTCACTTACTCTATTTGTCTGTTTTCATGCCAAATACCATGCTATTTTGACTACTGTAGCTTAGTAGTATAGTTTGGAATCTGGGATCTTGATGCCTCAAGCTTTGTTCTTCTTTCTCAATATTGCTTTGGCCATTTGGGGTCTTTTGCAGTTCCACACAAATTTTAGGATTGTTCTATTTCTGTGAAAAGTGTGAAAATTGGAATTTTCATAAGGATTGCACTGAATCTGTATATTGCTTTGGGTAGTATGGGCGTTTTAACAATATGGACTTCCAGTCCATGAGCATGGAATATCTTTCCACTTATTTGTGTCTTCTTCAATTTCTCTCATCAGTGTCTTACAGTTTTCAATGCATAGGTTTTTCACCTCCTTGGTGAAATTTATTCCTAGCTATTTTATTCTTTTTGGTGCAACTATAAATGAGAATGTTTTATTAATTCCTCTTTCAGGTAGTATGCAACAGATATCTGTATAGTGGTTTTGTATCTTGGAGCTTTACTGAAATTGCTGATTAGTGATGATGGGTTTTTTTTGTTGACTCTGACATTTTCTATATATAAAATCACATCAGAAGATTTTATTTCTTCCTTTCTGAAACGGATGCCTTTTATTTCTTTGTCTTGCCTAATTTCTCCAGTTAGGACTTCCAATACCATATTAAATAAGAGTAGTGCGAATGGGCATCCTTGTTTTGTTCCTGATCCTAGAGGAAAAGCTTTCAGTGTTTCTCCATTAAGTATAATGTTAGCTGTGGGTTTGTTGTATATGGCCTTTAATATGTTGAAGTATGTTCCCCTTATACCCAGTCTGCTAAAGGCTTTTATCATAAAAGGATGCTGTATTTTGTCCACTAGTTTTTCTGTGTCCATTGAGATAATCATGTGATTTTTATCTTTCATTTTATTGATGTGATGTTATATTTACTCATCTGCATATATTGAACTCTCCTCACATCCCAGGGATAAATCCAATTTGGCCATGACATATAATCCTTTTAATGTGTTCTTGACTTCGGTTTGGTAACATTGTGTTAAGGATTTTTGCATCTTTGTGCATTAGGGATATTGGACTATAATTTTCTTGTGGCATTGTTGTCTGGTTTGGGTATCAGGGTAAAATGAGTTTGGAAGAGTTCTATTTTTTGGAAGTCTGAGTGTAATTGATATTAATTCTTCTTTGAATATTTGATTTTTTGTCACCCCTGTACAATTATCTGCATAATATATTTTTAATGGATGCTTTTTAATACATAGCCCCATGCTAAGAAATAATATCTATTGTCACAGTTTTGACATGCTGGTTATATTTTTCTACTATCCCTTAGAACAAATGCCCACCAATTAAAAATGTTTGTCCATCTATTATCTGGAATCAACACATACTAGGTAACATGATATTATGGCACAAGTTGTAGTTGAGAGTGTTTTGAGAAAGAAAAGTGTTGCCTATCCCTATTCCATACCATTTTTTTTGTTTCACTTCATCTTTTTCCTATTTTCAGTTCAAAAGGACATATATCTAATGACATTTAAATTGTTGTACTTTGAATAAAGCAAATTATTCTCTTTAATGTGGGTGAGCCTCATCCAATCACTTGAGAGCCTGAATAGAACAAAAGCCTGACCTCCCCTGAGCAAGAGAAAATTCTGCAGCAGCCTACAAATTTAGACTGCAACATTAGCTCCTCCCAGCTCTCCAGGCTGCCAGACTCTGCCATCAGATTTCAGACTTGCCAAACCTCCACAATTAATGAGCCAGTTGTTTTAAAAAAAATACAGACACACACACACACACACACACACACACACACGCACACCTATTGATTCTTTTTCTCTAGAGAACCCTAATACAGTTAATTTATGGGAAAGGTAATTAATTTTACATTATACCAATCAGTTAATAAACAAGCATCGTTTGAGGGCCTACTTGAGCTTTAAATGATATAAAAAATATACATAAGATCTAATACAGCCCCTGTCCTCTTTCTCTTACCATGACAGGCCTGATGTTTATGGCGATGAGAGGGGCTGAAGCGGGGGACATTGTAAAAGTTGGCAACTAAAGGCATTTTCCATAAGTTGTAGGAGTTTGTTCTGGAAGTGGATTCCTTTGAATCAGAAAAGTTCAGGATGAGACAAGATGCATGACATCAGCAAAACTTTTAGGATTCTGTGAACTATGCTTGTCTTTGAATATTCTGCATTATTTTGGGACTGCAAAATGCAGGACTCCTGAAAAAGAAGCTCTAGGTCAAGAAATAGGCAAAAGGAAAACTGGCAGGAATTAAATTCTGCAGCAAAAAGTGTGGATTTTATTCTCTGACCAGGAAGAATGCAGAAGGTTTAGGGTTGGGTTGTCTTCCTCCCTCCCTCCCTCCCTCCCTCTCAGCCGCCCTCTCCCTCCCTCATTCACACCAGTACAAGAGTGAGAGAAAAAGAGAGAGGAGAGAAAAGCTGACAGGGATATTGGAGTTCAGCTCAAATCCACAGATGCTGGGCTAGTGGGTAGGACACCAGGGCTTGGTATCACAGTCTCGGTTACCTTATTCAACCCAGGGCACAGAGTAGATGGGGGCAGTGCAGTCTCTAATGGGATGAGCAGAAAGACCTCTGTTGAAAGGCACAGTGAGTCCCAGCTTTAAACACTGTGGCATAGCTCTGGACTCCCCAGAGAAAAAGACAGCCAACAAATCTACCCTGCAAAGAGCATTTAGGTTTTCTGAGACACAGCTCACAAATGCCTCTGAGGCAGAGAGAGCCAAGCGTGAACAGCACCAAATCCCATCACTTCCCTGCTCAAAAGCAGAGCAAAGGCACTCTTTTCACGTGTCAGGGTGGGGCTTCCCCTGCTCCAAAACAGGACTTTCTGATAGAAAGGTCAGCAGCGTGCAGAGCTTGTCTCTACCCTGGTGGGAAGACTTTGCCTTGACTGAAGGCTTCTAATTGGTTGCTGATGAGTCACAGATGCCGGAGTCCACAGGCAGAAGCATCTGATTGGCCATCCCTCCGTTTCAGCATTCCCAGCCCCCGGGTCGTGATGAATGGTGCAGAGGGAGCAAAAGCTATCATTCGGATCAGTTAAGATGAGGAGAAGGGGTGAGGGGAGGTACCTTCACCCACACACCTAAGAGAATAGCTATTTCTGCTGCTTGTTAGAGGCTGCCTTCAAAAAAGGAGTTCGGTAGATAGGAAACTTCTGAATGCTAAGTAAATGTCAACTGTTTTGTTGTTGCTTTTCCTCTACTTACATCAGTGAGGGGAGAGTTACAAGCAGCAGGACAAATACGTGGCCAGTCGTGACGAAAAGCTCCAGGAGGACTCTAGCCAACAGAAAGGCTGGGGAATAGGAAATAGAGCCTCTGGGACCCAGTTCTAATCTTAGCCTGGTTTTGACGCCTGTCTCAGAACCTGCAGGGGTCATCTACAAGATAGATTTTCTTTTTCTTTCTCTCTCATCTCAGTGCTGTTTATTTCCATGGGCCTTAAGGCCTGAGCCCTCAGACCACACATCAAACTTTCATACATAAATTGCATCCCAAATGTTTAATTGCTAGCTCATAAGAAAGATAATTAGTACATGTACAGGGCTTCACATGCAGTATTCATTTTCCATTCGTGGCCACAGTGCAAGTAAATGTTATCCCTATTTATAAGATAAAGAGCTGAAAGTCAGAATGTTAAGTAATTTGCACAAAGTTGTTGAGAAAGTGGGGTAGCCCGTGGGACCCCCAGAACCTGTCTAATGTTGGTGACAACACAAGAAAGTAATAACCGACCCCCCCCACCCCCCATGGTCAGAGAGCCCAGAACTCTGGGTTCTCATTCGTGAATTATTGAATATAGACTTGTTTATCAAACATTTATCAAGCCTTCTACATGCAAGGCCTCGTGTGTCCTAGAGTTACAAAAATAATTGAGGTGCGGATTTTGGCCTCAAGATGCTCACAGTCCAGTGAGGGAAAAGGCCAGTACATGTGGTAGGATAAAGATCGGCTATTCCCAGTGTAACATGGGAGTCCAACGGGAGGGCGGCGGGTAGCAGGTCACCAGCTGTGGAATTCACAGTTTTCAAAACATTTAACTTTTGTGGATCCTAGCTTTACCATCTTCTGTTGACATGTTTGGCCCAGGCAGAGTTCCCTAACATGGTGTCCATGGATAATTATCAGGGATACTTGGAGCCTTCTGAAAATGTCTATAAATTTGGTGTTGGAATGTGCATTCTTAGATGAGGAAGGACTGGGTTCTGAAAGTGTATCTGGATCCACAAAAAGCTAAAATCTCTGTTGAAGGCTCTAATCCCTGAGTTGTTCTACCTTTCACATTTTAGATATTTCACTAAATATCAAGCCAAGAGAGATAGAGAGTAAATAGTAAAATGGTAACTAGTAAAATAACACTTCCTGGAAAGTATAACTTCTACCAAAATGGTGCATATTTGCAATGACAATATTTAACAATCTAAATATCCTTTTAGAAGTCTTTACATCAAAGATCTCATGGCTACTGAGAGATAGTAAAATCCAGTTTCTAATACAGAGAGGCTATGCCATTGGGAAGTTTTGCTATAAAATTGCCAAAGGGGGAAAAAACTGAAGGTCACACCTGGGACTTTAGAATCATTTTTTTTTCTGCAAAAGATATAAAGGTTTTTATTTACTTTGGAGAAGATAGTTAACCCTGTGGAACCATTAGGGGCCAATAAACTATTGAATCCAGATGAATTACCTCTGCGAAAGTTAAAGAATGCACTGAGGGAGGTTAAAGAGCATCTGGCTGAGAAGCCTTTTATAACTCATAATCCCAGCCAGTCCTATTCTGTCTTCTGCAGTCATCCAGGTCTCACAGCTGGAGCCTTCTAACCCTGACCTACAGACTCAGCCAAGCATGGGCACTTGAAGACAGAAAGCAAAATGTTCTCAAGTCAGGGACAAATTAAGGATCCCAGATCATGAGTTTGGAAGCTCCATATTTTTCGACCTTGTGTCCAGCTCTGACCTTGAATCAAAGTTCAAGAGTCTTGGCTTTGCACTGTTCTTTAATTAATAATCATTGTTTTCATCATTTGATGTGTAGGGCTCTGCTTTGGTTCCTGCTAGTTTTCCTAGCAGGATTCTAGAGTCCTGTGTTGATTCACCCCTTTTCTCCATGAGACTGGGGTCCATATGAGAGGTGCACTGTACTCTTGTTTTCTCCATATTCACTACTGTAAGACCACAGGCTGGCAAGCCGCCTTCTAAACTAGCCTCTCGTCCTTCTTCTTCACTTTGACCCCAGGCTCCTCTAATCTCACAACTTGACCACTCTGGGCTATACCTTCATTGGTTTATTTAGTACCTGGGCCTTGATTATTTCCTGTGCAGTCCCCCCTATGTTGCCTGATCCCTCGTTCTGTCCCACAAGAGGTCAGGTATGGGGTCTCAGAAGTAAAACTGGGACCATACTATGGCCCTGGTAGAATGATATATTATGAGAAAAGGCTAGAACCTATCACATTAAAGAAAGGTCAAAAGCAATTTCAGGAAGTTGAGGGACCAGAAGATCCGTCTTGAGGAGATGTGAAAGACTTCCAGGAAAGGATTATGCTGCATTAGAAATGCATAATGGTTAACAAATCATTAGTCATTTATAAAAAGAAGTCGCAACTTGATAAGCATGTATTATTTTATTAAGTACAATGCAAGAAGCAAGATAAAAGCAAATTAAGAGACCTCATCTTTGTCCCCTAAAAGCATAATGCCATTCCACCCAAAAGATTAATGTGTGGTGACAATCATGTACATATTTACATGGCATTAAACAAATGGCTTGAGAGCAATTACAGGGTTGAAAACCAAGAAGGATGGACAGAAATCACTGTCAGATGATGCAAGCTGAGGAATTGGATGCTGAACAGACTATTATTTGTTAGCAACTATTCACCTATTGGCTGGATAAAAAGAGAATATGTAACTTTCCAAGTAGCTAAATATTTGCAGTAGGTAGCAGGGAAAGGGTAGCTTTTTTGTGTGCTTAAACTTTGGTCAGAGCAACATTTTAAAGTTGACATGCTCTGTTTAGAATAAAAACTAGAAAAAAGCACGGTCCCTCTTCAACGGTACACTTTACTGGGATTAGTGCGGAGGGATGGATTTGCCCACAAAGAATTAATAGCTTTTATTAAGGAAAGGGCATATGAGACAGCACTGAATATTCTGAAGCAGACTAGGAGAATGAAAAACTAGGTTCTGGAACCAAATCTGCCCTTAGCCAGCTGTGTGGTGTTGAGCTACCTCATGTCTCAGTTTTCACATCTCTAGAAAGAGGTACTTGGTCACTATGCTCTGTAAGAAACTCCCACCTCTAAGAGCTTATCGTCTTGTAGTTCTGTGACATGTACGTTGAATCCTGTTCAGTGATATGTGCTCAACCTTGGGTTGCTCCCTCCCCAACATCAGGACAAAATTGAAATATTAATTTTCTTATTTTGCCTCTTCTCAATTCTGCACCAGTTTTCTCCATTTTAGTAGCTACACCTCCACTCTGACACCACTGCTTTGTGTCTACTGGGAGAATAATTTACACTGAGGAACTATTGGACAAATGAGTCACCCTTCCCATGTGCTTTGATTTTTCCAAAGAAGATCAAGCGGAAAGGTGATACATAACACCACGAAGCAGTCCGTGCAAGGAATTCAGGCATCAGAGGCAGATAGTTGGGGGATTTTTTTGGAGAGACTTTCAGAAGACAAGCCAACTGCCATAAATCCCTTTGCTCCTGTTTCTTCTACCTTCATTCTCGGAGCTTGAATCATAGTGGCCTCCACTGATTTCGCAGTGACCAGTATCTATGTAGCCATCATTGTATAAACAGAAGTGTTTATATGTATATAATAGGGGGAGAATGGGAGAAAGCAAAAGGCTGTAAGGGAGTTGAAGTTTCATCTACTATGTAAAAAAGTCAGTAGAGGAAGTTTAAGTTTCATCTATTTAGTGATAAATTTCAACTTTCATGAATTAATTTCACAGAGATTTATTAAGTACCTGTTATGTATCTGGCCCCATTCCAGGCCCAGGGCCTTCCAGTGAATGACACAAGAATCCCTGCCCTCATGAAATGTACACATGGGTATAGGAAGGAGATTCATCGAGAGAAATAAATAAAAGTTAAGTAATAGGTAATGATAAGTACAGGCAATAAAAACATAAAGCATTGCCTCAGTAAATGCTGGTTGTAGTTTTAGCTAGGAAAGAAAGTCTTCCTTGAGACAGTGAATTTTGAGAGAAGATCTCAGAGAAGTGAGTCTTGCATACAGTGCCGGGAATAGCATTTGTTCCAGACGCAGGGAACAGCTTGTGCAAAGGTTCTTTGCTGGGCACATCCCGGTATGTTCAAGGAAAGCAGCCTGCCTGGTATGTTTGGTGAACATTGTGCCTCATGTTTTTGAGGAACAACAAGGAAGCCACTGTACCGTAGAAGAATAGTAAAGGGGACAGGCAGGTATTGAGGTCAGAGAAGTAAAAGGCCTTGTGGGATTTAGACAAGTGAAGGTAAATAGCAAAAGAAACGGATAAGAGCTGAATATGGTTGCATCTAGGGAGCGGAATAGTTAGAAGGGAAAGGGATAGCTGTTTTTTGTTAGAAGCCTTTCAGCACTAGAATCGAGGGCTTAAATGTCTGACTGAAAATGGACATCATATTTCCAGTGTGTACAGTTGTGTGCAGACCACCGTGTGACAGAAGGTGAGCTACAAATGATCCCTAAACCTGAGGCTTTTGGGAATTCTTCTTAGAGCCTATAGAACTTTCCCTGGGCCTTGAAGGATCCCTCTCATCTGGACAGATGGAAAGGAAGCTGAGAGTGTTACCGTGGGGCTCCGCAAAACCTGGCAGGTCATGTAGCCCAGCTCCCTCATCTACGGGGATATAAAGACGAGGAGATTTAGAAGGGAACAGACAGAAGTGCAAGGTCTCCCAGCAGGGGACTGGCACAGCTGGGCCAGCAGTCTTTGTCCTCTCTTTCTCCCCCAGGAGAGTCTCTCTTTCATTCTCCACAAAGGCTTTTTTGCAAACCTTCTCTGTCCTCCTCAGATCTATAACCTCATTACTGGCTCCCCTCGCCCTCTGCGGCTGATCCAGACATCAGACAGAAATCATTGCATCTTCTGGCCATCAACCCTGTATTCCGTCTGTTTCTTTCCTCTTTCCATCCTTTTGCAATGGAAGATGTGTCTTTTCCACATGGTTAAGGGTTGTGATTCCATTTTCCCCTGTGGGGCTTCTGGGAAATTATTCCTTTGGCTGCTTTTTCTCACTTGCCTTTTCAGATCGCCCTGTGTTCCATTTCTTATTGTTGATCATTTGGGGGCTATACCTGGGCATCTTCTTTTGGGTTCTTTTTATTCCTCATGGAATAAACCATGTTTACCCATAAACACAGCTTTATCACTTCATGCTGGTAACTCCTCAGTCCATAGCTCCAACTCTTTTCATTACCTGCAGACCTGTGTGGCCTGTTGCCTACCAGACATCTGCACTTGGATGATCCACATGGGTCTGACGAAATTATCATCACCTCTCTTCCAAACCTGCGTCTCCTTCTTTGTTGCCTCTTAACACTGAATGACACTACTGTCTATCTAATGGCTGAGGTGGCAGCCTGGAAATCACCTGAGATTTCTTCTTCATCCTTCTGTCCATTCAACAAGGAAGCCCGGTCTCTTGCACTTCTCAGACATCTCTCACTGCCACCGCCACCCCCAGTGCCATTAAACTAATTCAAACTACCATCTTGTCTTGCCAGTATCACAGTGGAACAGATCTTTCAGCCTTGTTTTCTGACCTTGTCTTTATCAGTCAAGGCGAGATTAAGGAAACAGAAGTCACTCTATTTATGCCAGGTATAAAAAGTTTAATGTAGGAAATCATGCTCCGTAGCTATTGGAAGAACCAGGAGAGCAAATGATAAGGAAGCGGACATTAACGATCAGGGAGGCTGACACCTAACGCCTCAGCCTGAAGCTGGTAACTTGGTAGCTCACAAGGAAGCTGCTGTGAATGTCACATTTTCCCTTTGGTCTTACTGTAGCTGCTTCAAGGGAATAATGGCTCTGCCTTCTTTTCTGCCTTCAAAAAGCTTGCACAACTGCCTCTCACTAATGAACTGTAATGTAAAACAGTTAGTGGAAGAGATCTCTGGGAACTGTAGTGATGGTGAAGAGAACTGAGAAGGAGTTGTAGTAATATGAGTTGTCAAGAGATCATCTATCTTACCTTTCAATTCCGTTCTCTAAAACGTAGTCAGACATTTTATAATATCTTGTACTTAAAATTCTCTTACTTAAAATTCTTCAGTAGTTTCTCATTTGTTTTAGGATACAAAAGGAAATGCCTTAATACTCTTCAAAGACCCTTTATGATCTTTCTCCAGCTTACTTCTCTAACTCATCTCTATATCTTAGCTACCTTGAAAACCTCACAATTTAGTTTTAAGTTGACACTTGGATGGGGAAACCTTAAGCGAAAAGTTGATCACGTTACTGTGTAGGGGAGATCAAGTTTGGCCAGAGAGAGACAAGGTTTTGAATAACATTTAAAAACTAAATAGAGAGATTTCGGTTTGATGTGGTAGGAAATAGGTTCCTGAGTAAAGGGACAACTTTAATTAGAAGAATGCCTTATGAAATGTGGTCTTGGGATACTAGAGAATAAGAGGAGGAATTGAGAGAGACATGTAGCTAGGACTTTAATACAATAATAATGATACAGAGTAAGAGGGGAGGCAGACAGTGGTGGTAACCAAGGGAATGCAGGGCAAATAAGACACTGCCTCGTAAATCTTTCAGTGGCAAAATTAACAGGCTTTGGTAGTAGAATAAACCAGGAGGAATGAGTAGACAGGTTTTTTTTCTATGTGTAGGGATTTTTAATAGGGCTGATTTTGATAAATTTGAACTGGGGAGGAAAAATAATAGATACACGAGGTTTGAGGTAATGCTGGAAACAGATCCAGTTATTCAGTTCAATAATGCCCAAAAGTTAGCAGCTAATTTTGCTAAAATTATCCAGTTGGTCTGTATTATCCATACAATTGTACCATTTCACACCCTCGCTTAGCCCACGGTTAAAACAGCCTCAGAACTAGAAATGCCTTATTTTACTCTTTGCCGATTCCCAAGCATCTCGTTAAGCAGAAAACATTTCCTAGGGCAGCAGAGTTTAAGTTTGGTGCTTTTTCTCTTCTTTTATGTGATGTGCACTCTTGCTACTGGTGCTGTCAAAAGCTAAACAGAAAGTTACCTGCGTTTGTATGACAGGACTTCTTTTTTTGAACTCTCTTTTCTTTTAGAGAGACTCCACAATATCATTTTCAAGAAAATCATCAATTCAAAATAAAAAGTTCAAGCTTAGAAAAATGGAGTTCTATTATAATTGATAGAGAAGTTATCTTTTTTTAAAGTAGGTGGTGGGTGAGGCACCTGGGTGGCTCAATTGGTTAAATGTCCAACTCTTGATTTCAGCTGAGGTCATGATCCCATGGTTGTGGGATCTGGCCCGCATCGGGCTCTAGCATGGAGCCTGCTTAAGATTCACTCCCTTTCCCTCATCTGCACCTCTCCCCCTGTCATGTGGTCTCTCTCTCTTTCTCTAAATTAAAAAAAATTAAGATAAAAAAATTTATAGAAGTAGGTGGTAATTAAATTTACAGCAACATTAAGAAGGGATGTTCTGAGGGGGTAAAATTCTCTATAACATGTCTTCATGAGGTTGGACTAGTTTTATATTAAACTAATGGAGTCATCCTTTGCACTGTCTGGGGATTTTGCATCATTGTCCTTGAGCACCTCAAAGGAATTTACATTTTTTTCTTGCCCAAATAGCCCTCAGTGTCCTACACTCTATGAGGAGGGAGGAAGTATTAATGCCTGCTTTTCTGGGAGAATAAGCATCCATCCAAACTTCCTGGGGAACTTCGAGAAGGGGAAGGGGAGAAGCCGTCAATTCTCACAAACTGTTTCTGTGTGGCTTCTTGGACTTGTCAGAAGGAGGTAAACCAGGATGCGCTTGGGCCACCAGCGACTCATGAGCAGGGCTTCTCCAATGCATGGAGCAGTCTTTGCTCTCTGTCTATGGCTTGGAGAGGCACCAGAGGAGATGCCCTGGCACCACGGGAGTTGTATGTTACTTTAAGTGAGATGTTTGCTCTAACTTAGGAGAGTCGCTTAGAAGGAGGTTTTGTACCCATAAGACACCTTCCTTCTTCCTAGATGACACTGAGGCCGCTTGTGATTGAAAAATACCAAAAATCACTCACATTGCTTGCTAGGGAGAATTTAATATTATTAAATATGGTAGTTAAAATGAGATACTTTTTCTTTAATACTGTTTTTATTCTTTAGCCCCACTATTAAGTTGCTATATGAGTCATTTACATGATTTTTAACCATAATTGAGGTTTGGGTTGCCAGCTCATCTACGTTTCCTATAGAAAAATGACCTAGGACTTGAAGCTATGTGATACATTAAGTAGTATAAGTCCAAATGTCCATGCTATTTCTTTAGGGAATATGGATGATAAATGCCCCTTATAAACAGTGCTAGAGTTGGGATTGGTGATCCTGCCTAGGGGCTTGCCAATCCCAGCAGTAAGCATGTTGACATTGGCAGAAATATATGTGTTTTTAAAAATTGTGCATGTCCCTCACATACAGTTAAAGCTTGACCAGATTCCTTAGCCTCTTCTTATACAAACGTAGGATTCTTTTAAAGAAACAAAAATACACTCTCTTTAGTCAATAGAGTAACCATAGGATTATTTATTACAATTCGACTGTAAATTCCCAGTGTGACTGACCGAAAGTCATATTTTTTGTCATTTTTTAAATGTTTATTTATTTTTGAGAGAGACAGAGACAGAGCACGAGCTGGGGAGTAGCAGAGAGAGGGAGACACAGGATCCGAAGCAGGCTCCAGGCTACGAGCTGTCAGCACAGAGCCCGACACGGGGCTCGAACTCACAGACCGTGAGATCGTGACCTGAACCAAAGTCGGAGGCTTGACTGTCTGAGCCACACAGACACTCCTGGAAGTCACTTTTGAAAATAAATGCTGTAAGACACCAAGCTATTCCAATGCATGATCATCACCTTATATTTTCGGTATACACTATTTTGCGAAATTGTTTATGTATTTCTTCCAAAAATGTAGTACAGAACCTAACACGGTTAGTAAGCAACAGGGATGAGATAGAGTAGAAGCAGCATGTCAGAGTGGATTCTGCCTGTACAAGGCAGCTAAAGACCTGGACTCAAGTTTTCGCTCAGCCACTTCATCATGTCTAGCAGATACTCATGGGGACCTGCCTGTGTCTGCCCACCCTCACCACCTCAGTACCCAGAGCCCTGACTGTCATCTCTCGGCATCTGTGAGAGCATTCTCACGCTGCTGTAACACACGTCACTGCCAGTGCCACAGGCCAGAAGCACTGAGGTATTATTGCCTCCTGGGGGCGACCTTCAAACAGTGTGGATAATAAAAAAAATAAACAGTGAGCTCCCTCACCCTGAGTGGGGTAACTCTGAGACATATGGTCTATACTGGCTCCCAGAATCTCCCTGCACCCCAAATTAAGTTCCAGTCTCCCACAGGGTCGATTGCCTTGATACTACACCCTGTATTGACTTTTGCGTCTCATTTCCCCACTTTCTCCTTGACTCACCTTTGTCTCTGGAGGAACCCCAAATAAAATAACACATCGTCACTGGCCTTTGGAAGGTCAGCCAATCATTCAGTATCACATGTAATAAACTGTAGAATCTAACAAATCCTCTCCTCAGTTATAAAATTCTATGACTTTACTTTTTTCCCCCAGCTTTTCATCTGGGGCTACAAAGAGGTATCTGGAATATAGAACTGGCAGTAGTGACCAATTTGTGGGTTTCTTAACACCTTTCCAAACTATAGGGGAGAGTTTCCACCTAGATAATGAAAGACTTAAAGGTGATAGTAATGGGAAGTCACATACTACATTCTTTCCCAGCCTGTAGTTCCAGGTTCCAGTTTCTGTGTTGTTTGGTAGCAAAATTAAACCTTGAAGAAAACAATTCATTATTCTCGATATACTTTGAAAAGCCCTGAAAAAGCTCTTTTCAGAAAACAGGACAAATAGATATCCTGTGTAACTACTCGTATATAGACAATACGTATACTTTACATTGTTGGCCTTTAAATAACGTCCCCCTTGCAGTATGCCTGTGAGGAAGAGAGGGCAAGGCTGAGTAGCTCCAACTGCCAAGTGAGAAAACTGAAGTCTAAGAATGTTAAGCGATCATTCAGGAACTTGAGCCTTTTGTGTCTGGGGTCTGTGCATTTTCTGCCACGTCCTTTTCTTTCTTGTTACCCTTTGGTGGATTTTTCTCTTCAGGATGGCTGTTTTCTACATTGTGGCAATGAGAATATTGAAAATCTATTTTGTGGGAAAGGTCACTTCCCACTTGGGAAGTGAGCTGGAAATGGATGCCCTATTACAAATTCCTTGGGCACTTCCTGGGTCATTATATTAAATGTCTTCTTATCCACAGTATCTGCTAGCATTACTATTTAAGCATATTATGCCTAATATTGGGCAACATACTCAGAGAAGAACATAATAAATGGAGAGATTTCAGGCATGCAAAGAATGTCATTTAACTCCCTTAGCTCCCCTGCCTACTAGTGGATTCCTGAAATATTTCATCCCTTTAGCTTAGCAGTTTGATTCCTGCTAAAATAAAAAAAAATATCCTTGATATATGTCACAGTGGAAGCTGTTTCTAGTCATTTTTACTCTGAGTGATTTTAGGTCCTTTTCTAAAAACAGATCTGGTAGAGGAAAGGGGAGCATCCAGAGATTGATCATCTTAAATGGAAGAAAAGGCAGAGGACTAATGGGGACAGTGATGGAGACAGAAGAGAATGTGGAACAGCACCATGGCGTATCTGACTTCACTATTTGCCTGAGATCTAGACACAGAGTCACAGCATAAATTTACTGGCCATGTTGTCATGGGCAGGTCCCTGACTTAAAGCTTTCTTATGGATAAAGGATAGGTTAGGACTACATGTTCTCCAAGTTCTTTTTAGTTCTACGATCATGTTATTCGTTGATTGTATTTATTAGTTATGCCCATGGATATGGTAACAGAGATAAATGAGAAAATCCAGTCAGCTTCTGTATTCTTGAACATTAGGTAGGAAACAAAAAACTGGTAATGAGACTTTGTGTTTGAGCACACAATCCACAAAAGAGTCTTCTCAGTGAGAAAGGAGAAAAGGCAAACTAGACAGCTGGCAGTTTGCATTCTTCACGAGCAGCTTTCTACACATGCCTCTCAAGGACCCAGAGCAATTTGGCAAGGTACAGAAAACCGAAAGGGTATATCCAGTGTGCTGCGCCTGATTTCTCCTCCGGCTGTAACCTGGAGGTGGCTGAAGGGCTTTATGAGACACCTGACCAGAAGGAGGCAAGGTGTGGCTCTTCCAGCACCTAGCACTCCCTCTCTACTTGCTGTTTTTCAGTGTGCCAGATGCTGTGATCCCGTAGAGCCTGAAACAAGGATTCAAGTGCCAGTAGTTTATTTCCAAGGTTCGGGGAGTGTTGGTAGGGAAGCAGGGATGTGGTACAAGGAAGGGAGGGCAGCTGGTAACAGGTGCACCATAAAGCCAGCTACCATTGTGGGTCACTAGAACTTAATCCTGCAGAGAAGCTCAAGGAAACCTTATAACACATGCGCCTCAGGTTGATTCCACCTGGGGGGCAAGGGAGCTGGCGTGTTTTTGACACAACTCCATCAGTCACTGACCATAGGCACTCCCACGAAATGTTAACTTCCCAGCACTTCTGGCCTGATGTAGGCAGGCAAATTAAACCCTGATGGCCAGAGAAAGCAAAGCCCTCCAGCAAAAAAGCACACGTTCAAAGTCAGGCCAACCAACACTGAAGGGGTAAAGGTGAAGGCATATGGATAGGGTAGCAATGGCATCACTACACAGGAATCATTTCAATAAATCCTTGCAGCAATGCTATGAGTTAAATATTATTTCTATCTCTATTATACAAATGAGAAAACAGAAGATGAGAGACTCTAAGTGTCTCATAAGGGCAGAGTTGAGATTGAAATCAAGTATCCATGACAAGATAGGCCATACTGTTAAACACTGCACTTCTGCGTGGGAGCAGTGTGTCATCTTTGGCAAGAATTGTCCTAAATGCCCTTCCCTCTACGAAGTACACCCTGATTCTGCCATCATTTGTTCTGTATCTTTTAATAGATTTATCTTTATAGCTCTACAAGAACAGTTATTGTTTATATTCACCCTTCTTGCTAAATGAGAGTTTCTTGGGTTGTAGACAACATTGGTCTTTCCATTTTTGTGGCGCCCCTCCCCCTGCCCAAGCAAAGATTTGACCCTCAATTAATGTCAATAAAAGGCTAATGCCTCACATTTTTGATAGAGGCTTAAATTGACAGTAATTTATCCATTCAAGGCAGCCAATATTGATAGACTTCCTACTATATTCCAAGAAAGAAATAGATACAGAAATGAAAGTAGGAAAATAATTTCCACTCAAAGGTGCAATTATATGTGGAGGCTTGTTTGTCTCTTTTCTAAATAATTCCACCCAGTCAACCCAGGTTTGATTAAATTTTTGTAACTCCTGTGGGTGTTGAGAAAAAGGCATCTTTCTTTTTAATCTCATTTTCCTCATGTGTGATAAACAGCAAGAAACATGTAAATGATGAAACCTGTTTAATTTGTCTTATACAAGCTGGGGCTGTGTATGAATACCTGTTTCTAAGATCCTACATTTTGTCACAGTGTTTCTGGTGTCAAAATGAACCTGTTTCAGATGTACACCAAAATATTATCGACAGTTTGTGGTCCGTGTTTCTCTCGGCTGTTGATATCCCTCACTGGGTATAGGCCAGGTGGGCAGCAATTTTCTACATTTTTCTACTGCACGGCAAGAAGCAGTTAATTTCCAGGCACATATTGCTTTAATTTCAGTTAGTCCACTCATTTCCCAGTACAGTGCCAGGGTCCTCCTGCCAGGGGCTGTAATTTTATAAGAGCAGAACTCTTGAAAATGCGGGGGAGAGATTAGTGGGCGTGCCTGAAATGCTTTCTTTCTCACTGTGTACTGTGCAAGGCCTCAAGCAGAAGCTTTGGGAGGTGGTTTCATTTGGAGACATTGATCGATTTTGGATGAACTCTGGAGAAAAACTCAGATTTTCCTTGGAGTTGAATAATTTGAATTGGGAAAGGGTCTCATGTGCCTCAGGTGACATTGTGGATAAAAGTGTGCAGGCCCCACACAAAAGCACTTTTCTGTTGTGTTTCCTTTTTATTTTTTTAAATTTTTTTTTCCACGTTTTTATTTATTTTTGGGACAGAGAGAGACAGAGCATGAACGGGGGAGGGACAGAGAGAGAGGGAGACACAGAATCGGAAACAGGCTCCAGGCTCTGAGCCATCAGCCCAGAGCCTGACGCGGGGCTCGAACTCACGGACCGTGAGATCGTGACCTGGCTGAAGTCGGACGCTTAACCGACTGCGGCACCCAGGCGCCCCTCCTTTTTATTTTTTGAAGGAATATTGATTTTCAAGTTGATTGGGATTAAAAATTAAAAGAGCAAGTCTATTCCATGCTAGTCCAAACCTCTAATAGAGACCAGGGGAGAAGCAGGAAGTCAGTTAGTGATGTTCCCAGAAAAACAAACAAACAAAAAAGCCAAATGCATATACAGAGGACAGACTGCCCAGTACTTGCCCAGAACCCCAAGATAGCCTCAGTGTCCTATGCCCACAGAATGCCGGTGCGTAATGACACTTGCTGAAATTATAAGTGGGATGTCAGAGTTCACAGCATATTTCTGCTGTGTGGATTACAGAAGAGGGCGTATCTCAGATGCAGAATGACCCAGAGTCCAGGCTACCTAGGGGGAAACACATATCTTATTTGTCTGGTCCTTTTTGGCAGAGAGATGGCCACGGAGACCAGGGCAGGGGGCTATGAAAAAATTTTCCCTGTCACAAGTATTGTTCAACAAATACATGTTGCCTACTGTGGGATATCCCGGTGTTTTTCAGTTTAAAACTCACAATCCTGGGGCTCCTGGGTGGCTCAGTCCGTTGAGCATCTGACTTCAGCTCAGTTCATGATCTCGCAGTTTGTGAGTTCCAGTCCTGCATTGGGTTCTGTGCTGACAGTTCAGAGCCCGGAGCTTGCTTCGGATTCTGTGTCTCCCTCTTTCTCTGCCCCTCTCCTGCTCGTGTTCTGTCTCTCTCTGTCTCTCAAAAATAAATAAACTGTGAAACTCACAGCCAGACCCTTTAGTGGGTCATGAAAATCAACTTGGTAGACAGCAACTGGATTTTTAATGACACAAAATAAAAAAGAATGGAATACAGTAAAAGAAAATAAAATAGAGTAAATTGCATCTCATTCAGTAAGGGTATTATTTTACAAAACTTTTTCCAGTTAATACACATATATGTGTGTGTTCATACATATGTGAATATGTGTTTATATGTACAAACACATTTATATGTGAGATGTAGAGGTATATTTGTGGAATATATGAGATGGATGAGTGGACTAAGACATGATATAAATGCATTTCTCTTATTATGGATTATCATCACAATGGCTTGAAAGCCATTGTATTAGATCCTAAAATATACAAATAAATATAGGCCACACATAATCCCTCATCTTCAGAATCTTACAATGTAGTTAGAAGTAAAATACATAGGGGAAAAGGAAACAAGTATTTTAGTCATCACTTATCTCCATCAAGGTGTGTAGGGTCATTCCATGTAGTTCTCATGACAATGTCAGACATGGAGTTAACGCTATAATCTTACAGGAGAAGAAATGAAATAACTTGACCAAGACAAGGAAACCCAGACCAAATAGGTAGGGTCTATATTCGTAGTCTGGGGGGATGCTTAATACTACATTTTCCTCTCTATCCTAACACCTTTCTCTAAAGGTACCAAATACATGTGAAATAGTAATGTGAACATCGAGAAACTTGGATATTGAAGAATGGAGAGGTTACTGATTTCTATCAAGGGAGGAAGAAGAGAGTCTTTTGAAGGAAGTAGGATTTGATTTTAACCTGAAGTTAGGAGGAGAGGAAAACAAGTAGGAATGAATTCTCAGCAGTAGACTAGGTATGAGCAAAGTCTTAGAGTAGGGAATGAGCATGGAGTGCCTAAGGCCCAGGGAAGTGAGTGAGTTGGGAGGAGAAGATGTGTGTTTGGGGAATAGAGAAAAGGCTGGATACAAATTAGCCCTGTGAGAGGTTGATCACATACCACGTGCCAGTCACTGTGCTAAGAGATTTATATGCGTTGTTTTAATACTCATGACAACTCTAGGTGGTAGATAGTGTGATGCTCATTCTAAAGAGTAGTAAATGACATGTAAAGGGGTTTTGTAAGTTGTCCAAGCTGTTAGTATGGTGCTGGATTCAAAGACACACGTCTTAGTCTAAAGCCTGTGTTGCTGGCCACTCTGCCTTACATTGGAAATGATTCCCAGATAAAGCATTGTACTTGTTTTTGCTTGCACTCCACAACCACGTATATCCTGCCCTATGTTACTCCAACATTTATGCAGAATCTGATCCATTGACATTTCCTCCATATTCAAGCCACTGCAGCTCATAACTAATGCAATTAACTCCTAACTAGACTCCCTGAGTCTTTCCTTGCCTACCATCAATCTACTCTCATACTAGAAGCTAGAGTGATGCCGTTAAAACAAATGCCGTGGGGCACCTGGGTGGCTCAGTTGGTTAAGCATTTGACTCTTGGTTTCTGCTAAGGTCGTGATCTCCCAGTTTGTGGGATCGAGCCCTACATCAGGCTCCGTGCTGATGGGCCAGAGCCTGCTTAGGATTCTCTCTCTCCCCTCTCTCTGCCCCTCCCTTTGCTTTCTCTCTCTCTCTCTCCCCCTCCCTCTCTCCCTCTCCCTCCCCCTCTCCCTCCCCCCCCTCTCTCTCCCTCCCCCCCTCAATAAATAAACTTTAAAAAAAATAAATGAAGTAATTCTGCTCAAAACCCTTTTGGCTTCCATGTTAGAGTAAAAGCCAAAGTCTACACAGCAACCATATGACTCTATATCCTACTTCTTTCTCATTTGCTTCCAGTTAGAACTACTCTCCACAGTTCTTCAAATATTTCAGACATATTCCTGCCTTGGAGCCTTTGCAATTGCTGTTCCTTTGGTTAGAATGCTCTTCCCCGCTATGTACACAGGGCTCATTATTTAATTACCTTCAGATCTTTACTCAAACATCCCTTTTTATGTTTATTTATTTATTTATTTTGAAAGAGAGAGAGAAGGATAGTGGCAGACAGAGGGAGAGAGAATCCCAAGCAGGCTCTTTGCTTTTACCATGGAGCCCGACGTAAGGCTTGACACAGGGCTCGATCCCATGAACCGTGAGATCGTGACCTGAGCTGAAATCAAGAGTTGCACACTTAACTGACTGAGCCACCCAGGTGCCCCACACGTCCCTTTCTTGATGACATATTCCCATATAACCTGTCTAAAATTACAATACTCCCAACCCAGCGATCTCTCCTATTTCTTATTGAAGCTTTGTTTTTCTCCTTAGCACACATCATTCATCAACACACTGTGCCTTTTACTTCCTTAAGGCTTTTGCACCTGTCTCCATTACTGGAATGTAAGCTACATGTGGGCAGGGATTTTCTGGCCTTTTTTATTCACTACTATATTTTGTTCACTGCTATATTCACAGTACATACAACAACACTTGACATGTTTTAGGCCTACAACAAATGGTCATTTGAATGAGTGAAATCCAGGTAATCCAATTCCAGAGACAACACTCTTAACTGTTATGCTAAACTGCCTCTCAGAAGTTCAAGGATGTTTCTTAAATAGATAAGTTTTTAATACTTTTACCCAATATTAATTATTTTGTGAAGTCTAATCAAGGTTCAGTTATTTCTAGATAATTTCAAATATTTAGTGCAGAAAAAAAACACATCATCTGTGATATGGTGTATTTTTTTGTTTGGTAGTAAAATGTCCCCTTCTGAGTTGTTAATAAATGTGTCATTATCTGGTTTATCTCACCATCTCTGCAAATTTCTCATGACAACTGTATTTCCCTATATGCATTGAGTGTACTTCTATAGACTATATTTATACTAGGTGAGGCAATCATACAGTATTTTAATTATAATATGAAATTCATTCTCTATTTCATCATCTCTTGTCTTTTTTTGGAGTTCTCTGTGCAGTGTCTTAGTATTAATTCCTTGTTAGCATCCTTTTGCAACTAAAGAAATAGACTTGTTGAGGTGAAGGTGGACTTTGTATCATGGTTTTGGCATCAGAGTACTTACAGATGTTTAAGAATAGTTTACCCAATTCCTTTCTTTAAAAAAATCTATTGTTGAGATATCTAAAATTTCAAAATACCCTCATTAAATTTCTAGAATTATATAAATATGTGTTAAAAACTCTACTCCCTTGGTATTCTTCTAAATACTAGGGTTTTCTTTAACCAACCAGTGCCCTGCCCAATTTAGACATCTTACACTGATATTGGAAGGCTGTCTATATTTAGTACATCTTAAAACGTGCCAAAAAATGAAGAATCTACAGTTGTCCTTAAACCTGTGCTTCATTTTCCATCTGGCAACATAGAATGTGAATAACATAATTTTGTGTACTCCTTAGTACTTTGTGCTAATAAGTATCTTTTTTTTAGAACAATAAGTTTTATTTGATGGACATGTTCATTAAAAATTAGCCCAGGGCAAATTTATTAATCTAAGCCCTTATACTTGGAAGCAACAAACTTTTTAAAACACTTAATCAATCTGTTAGTAAAATAGTTCAAATACCTCCTTCTCTATTTAAAATAGTTGATTTAATTGTATTTGATCATCTCAACTTTCTTGATAAATGTTGAAAAGACTCATGTTCTGGCTTAGGTTGAAGCAGTGTTCCCCAAAGTGCATTTCACAGAATACTAATTCTACAAGTATTAATTGGTGATGTTCAGGAGAAGAAAAACTATTTCCATGGTCAAGTGAATTCTGGAAGTGCTCAATTAGATCAAGAACAGAGTTTAGCAAGTTTTTTTGTTTGTTTGGTTGGGTTTTTTTGGGGTTTTTTTTTGTTTTTTTGTTTTTTGTTTTTTTGTTTTGTTTTGTTTTTTTTTGCTGTGGGACTTCTTAGAATCTTTAAAACTAGGAATTGTGAATCCAAAGAGGAGGAAAATACTTTTCAACATTTTTTTTGTCAGCTAACCTAGCTATAGCAGTGTTTCATGGAACACAATATGGGAAACACTGGGTTGAAGCCCCAGCAAGGGTAGGATTATTAAAAACAAGAATGTCTGCACAGAGCTTAAAGTGCCTGTTGCATAAAGGCATTGAAGTTTCTGTTCTGTGTGTCACTGATAATATTCTCAACTTGCAATTTTAAATATTTGACTCTGTGTGGGAGGGAAGGATGACCTAGCCATGATAAAGTGGGAGAGAACAATTACAAAGCCATTTTTTTTTCCATTCTTGCTACTCTTTTAAAAAGTATGTCTGTGTATTTTGTCTCTGTGAGATAAAGCCTGTGAGTTCTGATGAGGTAGATCCCAAAGGTAATATATTTTAAATATTATCTTCAGATAGTAAATACCCAATCTCATTCTTAAGTTTAGTTACCAAGGTGACCATATGTCATGGTATGCTCAGTACAGTCCAGCTTTGGACCTGTTGTGTCTGTGTAATTATTAATAACACCACCTTTTAGTCTAAGAAATGGTACCACTTTGGATGATAAGTTGTATGGTCACCATCCCAATTATCCATGTGTGGCAGATTATATTTTCCAAAGGGGTTGCAGCAATATTTCCTGTCCACATGCCAGTGTCTCATGAAGAGATGTAATCTAATTTAATTTCTCTTCCTTGGAATCTGGGAGGGCCTGTGACCTGCTTATAACCAATAGACTACAACACAGTGACACTCCCCAACTTCCCAGCTGAAGACATAAGAGGTAATTCTGCTGCAGCCTCATTCAATGGAAAACCCACACTGAGTCCTCAGTCACTGTGTGAACAGTCTGACCGCCCCGAACTGCCATGCTGTGAGGAAGCCCACACTGAGGCACATGGAGGGAGAGGTGCCCAGCCAGCCCCCCAGATGCTCCAGTTGAGTCATTGTACTGCGACTACACAAGAGATCCTGAGACACAACTATCCCACCACAAGCTTCCTGGAATCCTGATCCACTCATGAAACATAACACGATGTTGCTTTTCTAAGCTACTGTGTTTTGAGGTGATTTGTTACCTGACAGAAGACATATGGAGCCTGTGGAATTGAGATCAGACATATCAAAGTTGGAGTGCTACCCGTCTACTTACCTCCTTTTGAATGTGAAATTAGGGAGCAGAGAGTGAAATAACTATCTAAAATTCAAGTATAATCTTGAGACTACATAAAATAATACATCTAAGTACCTCCTATCCAAATATAAACTTTTAAAATAAGATTATTGGGTAAAAAGCAAAGTACCAACAGACAAATGGATTGCCTTTCTTTCAGCTCAAACTCTAGCTCTTAATGTGTTTTTGTTAAATGTGTATTGATAATAGTATATAAAACATCTTTTTAGCTTAAAAATTGATAACACAGTGAATACCTGTGTATACATTCTTCACCTAACTATAAAAGTGAACATAACTAGAACCTCTGAAGTAACTTCCAACCAGGTTTCTCTTTCTGAATCGCCTCCTTTCCCTCTTTCCCAAAGGTAACCATTGTGCCAAAATCGGAGTTTTCTTTTTCACCTTTTTACTGAAAAAAATTTGACATGTAACATTGTATAAATGTAAGGTGTACAGTGTGTTACTTCCATACATTTGTATATTGTAGTATGATTGTTGATGTAGTGATATTTATTGCAATTCTAGTACAATATTATTGTCTATATTTTACTGTGCACTAGATCTCTATGGCTTATTTACTATTCATTAAAGCCTGTAGCCTTAAACACTATCACCCTTACCTCCCCCACTCCCATCCCCTGGTAACCACCATTTTACTCTCTGTTTTTTTACAAGCTTACCTTTTTTAGATTCCACATATAAGTGATATCTTAAAGTACTTGTCTTTATTTATTGTCTGACTTGTCCTGCTTAGCATAACAAACTCAAGGTTCATCCATGTTGTCACAAATGGCAGGATATCTTCCTTTCTCCTGGCCGGATAATATTCCACTCTATGCATGTACCACATCTTCTTTATCCATTCATCTGCTGGTAGGCATTTGGGTTGTTTCCACATCTTGAGTATTCTGAGTAATACTACAGTAAACATAGGGGTACATATATCTTTTCAAAAACCTGTTTTCATTTCCTTTAGTTATATACCCAGATGTGGAAATGCTGGATTGTGTGATAGATCTCTTTAATTTTTTGAGGAACCTCCATATTGTTTTCCATAGTGGTTGGATCAATTTAGATTCCCACCAACGATGTATAAGGGTTCCGTTTTCACCACATTCTTACCATGACCTCTTACCTCTTGCTTCCTTGATGGTAACCATTCTTATATCTCATTGTGGTTTTGATTTGCATTTCCCTGATGATGAGTGGTGTTAAACATCCCTTCATGTGTCTGTTGACCATTTTGGTGTCCGCTTTGGAGAACTGTTTAGTTCTTCTCATTTGTACGTTGGACTGTAGTGTTATTGTTATTATTGAGTTGTTTTCTTTATTTTGGATATTACTCTCTAATACAACATGTGATTTGCAACAATTTTCTCCCACTCTGTGGATTGTCTTTGCATTTTGTTAATTAGCTATTTTGCTGTGCAGAAGCTTTTGAGTTTGATTTAGTCTTGTTTGTGGATTTTTTCTTTTGTTTTCCTGCTTTTGGCATCATGCCCCCCAAATTATTGCCAAGATCATTGTCAGAGAGCTTCTTCTCTATGCTTTCTTCTATTTTTATGACATCAGGTCTTATGTTTAAGTCTTTTATCCATTTTGAGTTAATTTTTGTGAGTGGGATGAGCTAGAGGTCCAATTTCCTTGTTCTCCATGTGTTTCTCCAGTTTTCTCAGCACCATTTGTTGAAGAGATTATTCTTTTTCCATTGGGTACTCTTGGCTCCTTTGCCAAATATTAGTTGACTATACATGCTGGGTTTTAATTCAGGGCTCTCTGTTCCATTTGGTTGACATGTCTATTTTTGTACCATTACTATACGGTTATTAATATGGCTTTGTAGTAGAATTTGAAATTGGAAGCACTATACCTTTCGCCTTTTTTTTTTTTCCTCAGGATTGCTTTGGCTCCCTGGGGTTTTTGGTGGTTCCACACAAATGTTAGGATTGTTTCTTCTATTTCTGTGAAGAATGCCTTTGGTATTTTGATGGAGATTGTGTTAAATCTATAGATGGATTTGGGTAGTATGGCCATTTTAACAGTATTAATTCTCTGATCCATGAACATGGCAGTGTCTTTCCATTTGTTTGCATCATCTGTGATTTCTTTCAGCAAAGTTGTGTAGTTTTCATTGTACAGATATTTTACTTCCTGTTAAATTGATTTCTAGTATTTTATTGTTTTTGATGCTGTTGTGAATGTGATGATTTTCATTATTTTTTGGATACTTCATCAGTGTAAAGGAATGTGACTGATTTTTGTATGTTGATTTTGTATCTTGCCACTTTCCTAAAATTACTGATTAATTCCAACAGTTTCTTAACTGATTTGGGGAAATTTTCTATATATAGGATCATATCATCAGCAAATAACAATTTTAATTTTTCCTTTACAATTTGGATGCCTTTTATTTTTTTGCCTTGCCTAATTGCTCTAGCTAGGACTTCTAGTATTATATTGAATAGAAGTGGTGAGAGTGGACGTCCTTGCCTTGTTTATGGTCTTAGAGGAAATTCTTTCAATTTGTCTACATTGAGTGTAGTGTTCACTGTAGATTTGTCATCTCTAGCCTTTCTTACGTTAGGGTATGTTCCTTCTATATCCAGTCTGTTAAAGGTTTTTATCATGAAAGGATGTTGTATTGTGTCAAATGTTTTTTTCTGTATTTGTTGAGATGACCTTGTGATTTTTACCTTTCATTTTATTGATGTGATATATTACATTTCTTGATTTGCATACATTGAACCATCCTTGCATCCCAAAGATAAATCCCACTTGGTCATGGTGTATAATCCTTTTAATATGTTCTTGAATTCAGTTTGCTAATACTTTTTGAGAATTTTTGCACACTATAGTTATCAGGGATATTGGTCTATACTTTTTTAAATTGAAGTATAATTAACATTTGGTGTTATATTAGTTTAAAGTGTACAGCAGAAGGAATCAGCAATTCTAAACATTATTTAGGGCTCGTTATGATGAGTGTACTTTTAATCACCTTAATCTGTTTTCACCCATCCCCTCCCGGTTCCCCTCTGGCAACGACCACTTTGTTATAAGAGTCTGTTTTTTTGTTTGTCTATTTTTTATTTTGTTTCTTTAATTCCATGTATGAGTGAAATGAGGTATCCTTATCTGGTTTGGGTATTGAAACAATGCCTCATAGAATGAGTTTGGAAGTATTTCCTTCTCAATATTTTGGAAGAGTTTGAGGAAGATAGTTTTAATTATTCTTTCATTGCTTGGTAGAATTCCCCATTGAAGCCATCTGGCCCTGGAGTTTTCAGTGTTAGGAGTTTTTGAATTACTGATTCAATCTCTACTAATTACTGGTTGGTTCATATTTTCTGTTTCTGCTTGATTCAGTCTTTATAGGCTGTGTGGTTCTAGAAATGTAGCCATTTCTTCTAGGTTATATAATTTGCTGACATATAATTGTTTATAGTAGTCTCTTATGATTCTCCGTATTTCTGTAGTATCAGTTGTAATGCCCCCTTTCATATCTAATTTTATTTATTTAACTCTTGTCTCTTTCTTTTTCTTAGTCTAGGTAAAATTTTGTCAATTTTGCTTTCTTTTTGAAGAACCAGCTTTTAGTTTCATTGATCCTTTGTATTGTTTTCTTGGTCTCTATTTCATTTATTTCCACTCTGATATGTATTATTTCCTTCTTTTACTAATTTTGGATTTATACTGTTCTTTTTCTGGTTCCTTGAGGTGTTGTTTATTTCAGATCTAATTTCTTAATATATGCATTGCTGTAAACTTTCCTCTCAGAATTGCTTTTGCTGCATCCCACAGTATTTGATGTATTGTGTTTTCATTTTCATTTGTTTTGAGGTAATTTTTTATTTCCCTTTTGATTTCTTTTTTGATGCAGTGGTTGCTTTAAATTGTGTTACTTAGTTTCCACATATGTGTAGATCTTCTCACTTTTCTGTTATTGTTGATTTCTAGTGTTATGTCATTATGGACAGAGAAGATAGTATATTTCATTTTTCTTGAAATAAGATTTGTTTTGTGGCCTATCATATACTCTCTTCTGGAGAATGCTCCATGTACACATGAGAAGAATGTGTATTTTGCTGCCATTGAGTATAATGTTTGGTATATGTCTATTAAATCCATTTTTCTAAATTGTTCAATTCCACTGTTTCTCTGTTGGATTTTCTGTCTGGATGATCTGTTCATTGCTGATAGTGGGGTATTGAAGTCCTCTACAAATATTGTATTGGTATTTATTGCTTCTTTAAGATCTGTTATTAGTTGCTTATATTTTTGGGGCTCAGGTGTTAGGAGCATATATATTTATGATTGTTACAGCTTTTTGATGTATTGACCTCTGAATATAGAATGACCTTCTTTGTCTTTTATTACCCTTTGTGGCTTGTCTGATAAAAGTATGGCTACACTCACCTTCTTTGCATTTCCATTCCTTTGGAATATCATCTTTCACCTTTTTGCTTTGAGCTTATGTAGGTCTATAGAGCTGAAATGAGTCTCCGGGAGCAAGCATATAGTTGGGTCTTATTTTTTCATCCAGCCAGCCACTCTGGGCCTTTTGATTGGTGAGTTCAATTCATTTATATTTAGGGTGATTGCTGTTATATAAGAATTTACTACTGTCATTTTATCTTTTGCCTTCTGGTTATTTTGTCTTTCCATCATTTTTCTTTCCTTCTGTCTACCTTTGTAAGTTGGTGGTGTTTTCCATGGTCATTTGATCAGTTTCCCCCTTTTTAATGTTTTTTCTTTCTTTCTGCTCTAGATATTTGCTTTGTGGTTGCCATGAGGTTTACATAAAACATCTTATAGATAAAATAGTCCTTTTTTGCTAATAGTAATTTATCTTTATTTACTTATAAAGGCTCAATCATTTTACTCTTCCCCTTTCATAGTTTTGATGTCACAAACTACCTCTTTATGCTATGATTTTGTTACAAAGTTGTAGTCACTATACTTATTTTTAATGCCCTTTTCCTTAACCTTTATGTTATATTTTTGTGTTTAATATACTGTTTTTAAAAAGAGTTAGAGTATTCTAATTCTGACTATTTATCAACTTACTCAGAGTTTTGTATACTTTTCTCTTTTTGTTTGAGCTGGAAGAGCCCTTTCAATATTTCTTGTACAGCAAGCATAGTGGTAGTGATTCCAGCTTTTGTTTGCCTGAGGAAGCCTTTATTTATCCTTCATATCTGAAGGACAACTTTGCCTGATGGAGTATTGTGGGCTGGCAGTTGTTATTTTTTAATAATTTGAATATGTCATTCCACTGTCCCCTGGCCTGGAGAGTTTCTGCTGAGAAATCTCCTGGTAGCATAATGGAGGTATCTATCTTTTTTTTTTCCCCTAGGTGCCTTTAAAATTCTTTCGTTATTATTGACTTTTGACAGTTGTAGTATAATGTCTTGGAGAAGGCCTTTTCGTGTAGAGATACTAAGCTATTCTGTTAGCTTCATAGGCTTGTATATCCAGTTCCTTCTCCAGGCTTCAGAAATTCTCAGCTATTATTTCTTTAAATATGCTTTCTGCTCCCTTCATCCTCTGTTCTTCTGAGATACCCATTATTCTCATGTTGGATTTCTATTGGAGTCAGATAGTTCTCATAGTTTTTCTGCACTTTTAAAAAATCTTAGTTCTCTCTCCCCTTCCACTTGAATCATTTCTATATTTATCTCCTTGAGCTTACTAATTCTCTCTTCCATATGATCCACTCTATTTTCAATGCATTCTCATGTATTCTTTATCTCAATTAACTGAGTTTTTCAGCTGCAGAATTTCTCTTTGGTCTTTTTTGAGCATTTCAATCTCTTTGGTAAAGTACTCCTTCTTTTCCTTAATTTTATTCCTTAGATAATTATATTACCTTCCTGAATCTTCTAGCTCATCAAATTTCTTCATAACAGGTATTTAAAATTCTTTACCAGTTAGATCACAGTATTCCACATCTAGTTGCTGGAAAATTGCCATTATTTCTGTGATACTATATTACTGTGATTTTTTTCATGATGTCTGATGAGAAGTGCCTCTGCCACCACATTTGAAGTATCAAAAACCTTTCTTATTTAGGCAAGATTTTTTTAAATTTTTTAATATATGAAATTTACTGTCAAATTGGTTTCCATACAACACCCAGTGCTCATCCCAAAAGGTGCCCTCCTCAATACCCATCACCCACCCTGCCCTCCCTCCTACCCCCCATCAACCCTCAGTTTGTTCTCAGTTTTTAACAGTCTCTTATGCTTTGGCTCTCTCCCACTCTAACCTCTTTTTTTTTTTTTCCTTCCCCTCCCCCATGGGTTTCTGTTACGTTTCTCAGGATCCACATAAGAGTGAAACCATATGGTATCTGTCTTTCTCTGTATGGCTTATTTCACTTAGCATCACACTCTCCAGTTCCATCCACGTTGCTACAAAAGGCCATATTTCATTTTTTCTCATTTAGGCAAGATTTTAAGTGTTCAAAGGTTGATAGTTAGGAACCTTCCTTTTGTTTTCCAGAAGGTGACATTATAGCACTAGGTTTTGGTTTCTATTATTGGAGCTGACTAAGGTAAAGAGTGCAGGCATTAAAAGAAGGGCAGTGGCTGACTGCAAAGCAAGGGGAGGTGAGTACTTAGCCCTTGGGGCTTTGGGTATCCCCTTAGCCTGGTACGGAGATACTCACCTTGGTGATGGGGTCCCAGAGGTCTGTGGGTGGCCCTTTTACCTCTTGGGGCAGACAGCAAAAGATGCTTTCCTTCAGATCTCTTTGTCTACTTCCCTTTCCTTTCCCCCGAGTCATTGTGGTCTCTCTTCAGAAAGAGCAACTGGTCTCTCCCACTGTAGCACGTGTGGCTGGGCCTTCACCCTCCATGTCTTCTGCCAGAAAGGCAGTGTGCTGTCTCACTGCTGGACTGGCCACTGCCTTCTCTGCAATCGCCTCCTCTGTCGCTAATGGCTTTACCACCACTTGACTCACTCCTCCTATGGAGGATTGGACTCCTCCATAGTCCAATCCATCTACTTTTGGGTACACTGATTGATGGATTTCTCCAGTGTCCCAGTATGCTTTGCAGAAGTGGGTTTTATTCTCCTGTTATGAATATCTGATTACCTATCAATCAAGGAGAAGAGAAAAAAGGTAAAATTTATACCACTGATGCTGATATCACCCCTCCTCACATACTTTTCCTGAAAATATATATTATTTATTTTCCCAGGATTTAAACATGGAAGTATACACTATGTATTTTTTGCCACTTGGTTCTTAAACTCAAATGTATGTGTTTGAGATGCATCCATGTTGATGTGTGTAACTGTAGTTCTCTCCTCCTTTTACACAGCTCCTATTCTGGTTAAATTGTTGAGAGATAAATGCAACATGTTCACTTGCCTCAGAAATTTCCAGAGTAAAATGAACAACAACAACAAAAAGACAAAAGCAAGAAAATCTGAAACAAATTTTAAAGCATTTACAATCCATAGGTAAAGAAAAGTTCATAAATGTGTTCACTTTTCACTTCTAAAGGACTTAGTCACAGTACCTAGATCTGTGAGACAAGTTCATATCGTGTCTAGATGAGAAGGCATCCTAATATTTGTGTCATCTTAACCTAACAATAACAAAACTTCTTAACATGTCATCATTCTCTCTTCACTGTGATCATCAGAGCAGCATAGGCTGCCTACATGCTTACCCATGGTACTTCATTATCTTGGGTTCTATGTTATTTGGGTGGCATGTGACTGATTCTGGCAAGTAGGAATTGGGTGAATGGGATATATCCCTCTCCAAGGCCTCACCATAAATACCCTGTATGAAAATCATCAGACATGGTGGTAATGTAAGAAGAAAGGGACTTAGATCCCAGAGTTATGCTAGGAGGAGATGTGCCAAGGAGAGTCAATTGTCAACTGACACGGGGCTGTAAAATAACTAAGAAATAAGGATTTAGAGTTGTTTGTCACAGTAGCATAATCTCATCTATTCTGATCCTTACCATCATAAATATGTTATAGAATGCAATATCAGGAACTGGAAGATACTACTTTGAAGTTTTTTTCTTTCTTTTTTATTGTATTTTCACAGAGGAACAGCAGTTTTTGTGAGGTTAGAAAGGAGTATGAGATAAAACTCCGTAAAAAAGAATAGCAAATACCACTGACTGACCCCTTTCTGCTTACCTGGCAATGTGCCAAATAAGTTTTCACTGACTGAGCCATCTAGATGCCCCTTGTGCCAAATAATTTTTTTTTATTTATTTTTTATTTTTTTAAATATTTTATTATTTTTTTTATTTTTATTTATTTATTTATTTATTTTTTATTTTTTAATATATGAAATTTACTGTCAAATTGGTTTCTTTTTTTTTTTTTTTTTTTTTTTTTTCTTTTTTTTTTTTTTTTTTAATTTATTTATTTATTTGTTAATATATGAAATTTACTGTCAAATTGGTTTCCATACAACACCCAGTGCTCATCCCAAAAGGTGCCCTCCTCAATACCCATCACCCACCCTGCCCTCCCTCCCACCCCCCATCAACCCTCAGTTTGTTCTCAGTTTTTAACAGTCTCTTATGCTTTGGCTCTCTCCCACTCTAACCTCTTTTTTTTTTTTTTTTTTCCCTTCCCCTCCCCCATGGGTTTCTGTTACGTTTCTCAGGATCCACATAAGAGTGAAACCATATGGTATCTGTCTTTCTCTGTATGGCTTATTTCACTTAGCATCACACTCTCCAGTTCCATCCACGCTGCTACAAAACGCCATATTTCATTTTTTCTCATTGCCACGTAGTATTCCATTGTGTATATAAACCACAATTTCTTTATCCATTCATCAGTTGATGGACATTTAGGCTCTTTCCATAATTTGGCTATTGTTGAGAGTGCTGCTATAAACATTGGGGTACAAGTGCCCCTATGCATCAGTACTCCTGTATCCCTTGGATAAATTCCTAGCAGTGCTATTGCTGGGTCATAGGGTAGGTCTATTTTTAATTTTCTGAGGAACCTCCACACTGCTTTCCAGAGCGGCTGCACCAATTTGCATTCCCACCAACAGTGCAAGAGGGTTCCCGTCTGTCCACATCCTCTCCAGCATCTATAGTCTCCTGATTTCTTCATTTTGGCCACTCTGACTGGCGTGAGGTGGTATCTGAGTGTGGTTTTGATTTGTATTTCCCTGATGAGGAGCGATGTTGAACATCTTTTCATGTGCCTGTTGGCCATCCGGATGTCTTCTTTAGAGAAGTGTCTATTCATGTTTTCTGCCCATTTCTTCACTGGGTTATTTGTTTTTCGGGTGTGGAGTTTGATGAGCTCTTTATAGATTTTGGATACTAGCCCTTTGTCCGATGTGTCATTTGCAAATATCTTTTCCCATTCCGTTGGTTGCCTTTTAGTTTTGTTGGTTGTTTCCTTTGCTGTGCAGAAGCTTTTTATCTTCCTAAGGTCCCAGTAATTCACTTTTGCTTTTAATTCCCTTGCCTTTGGGGATGTGCCGAGTAAGAGATTGCTACGGCTGAGGTCAGAGAGGTCTTTTCCTGCTTTCTCCTCTAAGGTTTTGATGGTTTTCTGTCTCACATTCAGGTCCTTTATCCATTTTGAGTTTATTTTTGTGAATGGTGTGAGAAAGTGGTCTAGTTTCAACCTTCTGCATGTTGCTGTCCAGTTCTCCCAGCACCATTTGTTAAAGAGACTGTCTTTTTTCCATTGGATGTTCTTTCCTGCTTTGTCAAAAATGAGTTGGCCATACGTTTGTGGGTCTAGTTCTGGGGTTTCTATTCTATTCCATTGGTCTATGTGTCTGTTTTTATGCCAATACCATGCTGTCTTGATGATGACAGCTTTGTAGTAGAGGCTAAAGTCTGGGATTGTGATGCCTCCTGCTTTGGTCTTCTTCTTCAAAATTACTTTGGCTATTCGGGGCCTTTTGTGGTTCCATATGAATTTTAGGATTGCTTGTTCTAGTTTCGAGAAGAATGCTGGTGCAATTTTGATTGGGATTGCATTGAATGTGTAGATAGCTTTGGGTAGTATTGACATGTTGACAATATTTATTCTTCCAATCCATGAGCAGGGAATGTCTTTCCATTTCTTTATATCTTCTTCAATTACCTGCATAAGCTTTCTATAGTTTTCAGCATACAGATCTTTTACATCTTTGGTTAGATTTATTCCTAGGTATTTTATGCTTCTTGGTGCAATTGTGAATGGGATCAGTTTCTTTATTTGTCTTTCTGTTGCTTCATTGTTAGTGTATAAGAATGCAACTGATTTCTGTACATTGATTTTGTATCCTGCAACTTTGCTGAATTCATGTATCAGTTCTAGCAGACTTTTGGTGGAGTCTATCAGATTTTCCATGTATAATATCATGTCATCTGCAAAAAGCGAAAGCTTGACTTCATCTTTGCCAATTTTGATGCCTTTGATTTCCTTTTGTTGTCTGAGTGCTGATGCTAGAACTTCCAGCACTATATTAAACAACAGCGGTGAGAGTGGGCATCCCTGTCGTGTTCCTGATCTCAGGGAAAAAGCTCTCAGTTTTTCCCCATTGAGGATGATGTTAGCTGTGGGCTTTTCATAAATGGCTTTTATGATCTTTAAGTATGTTCCTTCTATCCCGACTTTCTCAAGGGTTTTTATTAAGAAAGGGTGCTGGATTTTGTCAAAGGCCTTTTCTGCATCGATTGACAGGATCATATGGTTCTTTTCTTTTTTTTTGTTAATGTGATGTATCACGTTGATCGATTTGCGAATGTTGAACCAGCCCTGCATCCCAGGAATGAATCCCACTTGATCATGGTGAATCATTCTTTTTATATGCTGTTGAATTCGATTTGCTAGTATCTTATTGAGAATTTTTGCATCCATATTCATCAGAGATATTGGCCTGTAGTTCTCTTTTTTTACTGCGTCTCTGTCTGGTTTAGGAATCAAAGTAATACTGGCTTCATAGAATGAGTCTGGAAGTTTTCCTTCCCTTTCTATTTCTTGGAATAGCTTGAGAAGGATAGGTATTATCTCTGCTTTAAACGTCTGGTAGAACTCCCCTGGGAAGCCATCTGGTCCTGGACTCTTATTTGTTGGGAGATTTTTGATAACCGATTCAATTTCTTCGCTGGTTATGGGTCTGTTCAAGCTTTCTATTTCCTCCTGATTGAGTTTTGGAAGAGTGTGGGTGTTGAGGAATTTGTCCATTTCTTCCAGGTTGTCCAATTTGTTGGCATATAATTTTTCATAGTATTCCCTGATAATTGTTTGTATCTCTGAGGGATTGGTTGTAATCATTCCATTTTCATTCATGATTTTATCTATTTGGGTCATCTCCCTTTTCTTTTTGAGAAGCCTGGCTAGAGGTTTGTCAATTTTGTTTATTTTTTCAAAAAACCAACTCTTGGTTTCGTTGATCTGCTCTACAGTTTTTTTAGATTCTATATTGTTTATTTCTGCTCTGATCTTTATTATTTCTCTTCTTCTGCTGGGTTTAGGCTGCCTTTGGTGTTCTGCTTCTATTTCCTTTAGGTGTGCTGTTAGATTTTGTATTTGGGATTTTTCTTGTTTCTTGAGATAGGCCTGGATTGCAATGTATTTTCCTCTCAGGTCTGCCTTCGCTGCGTCCCAAAACGTTTGGATTGTTGTATTTTCATTTTTGTTTGTTTCCATATATTTTTTAATTTCTTCTCTAATTGCCTGGTTGACCCACTCATTCGTTAGTAGGGTGTTCTTTAACCTCCATGCTTTTGGAGGTTTTCCAGACTTTTTCCTGTGGTTGATTTCAAGCTTCATAGCATTGTGGTCTGAAAGTATGCATGGTATAATTTCAATTCTTGTAAACTTATGAAGGGCTGTTTTGTGACCCAGTATATGATCTATCTTGGAGAATGTTCCATGTGCACTCGAGAAGAAAGTATATTCTGTTGCTTTCGGATGCAGAGTTCTAAATATATCTGTCAAGTCCATCTGATCCAATGTATCATTCAGGGCCCTTGTTTCTTTATTGACTGTGTGTCTAGATGATCTATCCATTTCTGTAAGTGGGGTGTTAAAGTCCCCTGCAATGACCACATTCTTATCAATAAGGTTGCTTATGTTTATGAGTAACTGTTTTATATATCTGGGGGCTCCGGTATTTGGCGCATAGACATTTATAATTGTTAGCTCTTCCTGATGGATAGACCCTGTAATTATTATATAATGCCCTTCTTCATCTCTTGTTACAGCCTTTAATTTAAAGTCTAGTTTGTCTGATATAAGTATGGCTACTCCAGCTTTCTTTTGGCTTCCAGTAGCATGATAAATAGTTCTCCATCCCCTCACTCTCAATCTAAAGGTGTCCTCAGATCTAAAATGAGTCTCTTGTAGACAGCAAATAGATGGGTCTTGTTTTTTTATCCATTCTGATACCCTATGTCTTTTGGTTGGCGCATTTAATCCATTTACATTCAGTGTTATTATAGAAAGATACAGGTTTAGAGTCATTGTGATGTCTGTATGTTTTATGCTTGTAGTGATGACTCTGGTACTTTGTCTCACAGGATCCCCCTTAGGATCTCTTGTAGGGCTGGTTTCGTGGTGACAAATTCCTTCAGTTTTTGTTTGTTTGGGAAGACCTTTATCTCTCCTTCTATTCTAAATGACAGACTTGCTGGATAAAGGATTCTCGGCTGCATATTTTTTCTGTTTAGCACACTGAAGATATCGTGCCAAGCCTTTCTGGCCTGCCAAGTTTCAAAGGAGAGATCAGTCACGAGTCTTATAGGTCTCCCTTTATATGTGAGGGCACGTTTATCCCTTGCTGCTTTCAGAATTTTCTCTTTATCCTTGTATTTTGCCAGTTTCACTATGATATGTCGTGCAGAAGATCGATTCAAGTTACGTCTGAAGGGAGTTCTCTGTGCCTCTTGGATTTCAATGCCTTTTTCCTTCCCCAGTTCAGGGAAGTTCTCAGCTATAATTTCTTCAAGTACCCCTTCAGCACCTTTCCCTCTCTCTTCCTCCTCTGGGATACCAATTATGCGTATATTATTTCTTTTTAGTGTATCACTTAGTTCTCTAATTTTCCCCTCATACTCCTGGATTTTTTTATCTCTCTTTCTTTCAGCTTCCTCTTTCTCCATAACTTTATCTTCTAGTTCACCTATTCTCTCCTCTGCCTCTTCAATCCGAGCCGTCGTGGTTTCCATTTTGTTTTGCATTTCGTTTAAAGCGTTTTTCAGCTCCTCGTGACTGTTCCTTAGTCCCTTGATCTCTGTAGCAAGAGATTCTCTGCTGTCCTGTATACTGTTTTCAAGCCCAGCGATTAATTTTATGACTATTATTCTAAATTCACTTTCTGTTATATTATTTAAATCCTTTTTGATCAGTTCATTAGCTGTTGTTATTTCCTGGAGATTCTTCTGAGGGGAATTCTTCCGTTTGGTCATTTTGGATAGTCCCTGGAGCGGTGAGGACCTGCAGGGCACTTCCCCCGTGCTGTGGTGTATAACTGGAGTTGGTGGGCGGGGCCGCTGTCCGACCTGATGTCTGCCCCCAGCCCACCGCTGGGGCCACGGTCAGACTGGTGTGTGCCTTCTCTTCCCCTCTCCTAGGGGCGGGATTCACTGTGGGGTGGTGTGGCCTGTCTGGTCTACTTGCACACTGCCAGGCTTGTGGTGCTGGGGAGCTGGCGTATTAGCTGGGGTGGGTAGGCAAGGTGCACGGGGCGGGAGGGGCAGGCTTAGCTCGCTTCTCCTTAGGTGATCCACTTCAGGAGGGGCCCTGTGGCAGCGGGAGGGAGTCAGATCCACTGCCGGAGGTTTGGCTCCGCAGAAGCACAGAGTTGGGTGTTTGCGCGGAGCGAGCAAGTTCCCTGGCAGGAACTGGTTCTCTTTGGGATTTTGGCAGGGGGATGGGCGGGGGAGATGGCGCTGGCGAGCGCCTTTGTTCCCCGCCAAGCTGAGCTCTGCCGTCCGGGGGCTCAGCAGCTCTCCCTCCCTTTGTCCTCCAGCCTTCCCGCTTTCTGAGCAGAGCTGTTAACTTATGACCTCCCAGACGCTAAGTCGCGCTTGCTGTCGGAACACAGTCCGTCCGGCCCCTCCGCTTTTGCCAGCCCGACTCGGGGGCTCTGCTTGGCCGGCGAGCCGCCCCTCCGCCCTGGCTCCCTCCCGCCAGTCCGTGGAGCGCGCACCGCCTCGCAGCCCTTCCTACCCTCTTCCGTGGGCCTCTCGTCTGCACTTGGCTCCGGAGACTCCGTTCTGCTAATCCTCTGGTGGTTTTCTGGGTTCTTTAGGCAGGTGTAGGTGGAATCTAAGTGATCAGCAGGACGCGCGGTGAGCCCAGCGTCCTCCTACGCCGCCATATTCCGGAACTCCCCCCCAAATAATTTTTAAACAGTGTTTACTGCGTTGCTCGTAGCAACCCTATGAAAGGGTTACTACTTAATCATCACCACCTACCTGTGAGGAACTTGAAGTGTAGATATGAGAAGAAACTTAATCAAGATTCTAGAGCAAGTGAGTTCCAGAATTATGACTTGAACTCAAGTTCTTCTAACTCCAAATTTCATGCTGTGAACAATGGCGATGAACTCAACTTTATAGCTTCCAGAAACAAGTTAGTTTAGAAGGAAGTAATACTAACTGGAGACAATGGTCGGAAATATTCTACTGTTTCCCTGCCACAGTTGCGACATTTTCATGACTCTTACATTGCCAGAGAGGTGAGGTTATTGAAGCAGTATGAGATGGGAAATGGCTGCACGGTGGCTCCTTGCCTGTGGATGCCTCATTATTGTCACTGCCAGGAAAGCCAACTGTATGAGAGAAGAGGGAGAAAAGTTAGAACAGGCTCTGTGATGTGCATTAAACAGCCCTTGGAATCAGCTACTGGTAACCCAAAGATATGTTGAGTTACTTATGCCTGTATTGAATTTGAAAGTCCACTACCACTTTACAGGTGAGAATTTGAAATGCCTGAAAATGAACGTCAAGGCACTGTGGCTGTTTAGGTATTCCAGATTGCATGTAGAACCTGATGTGTGACTATCATTTAATAGAATTTTCAAATGACGTATTTATTAGACATTGATGAATCTCACAAGATGGAGAGGTTCAGATAAGCATCCTGAGATTCTGAAACTCATAATTTGCACTTGTAAACATGTTAAGGGTTTTCTTTTTTAATTTAGAAGCAAACTACTTTCATGATGTCTCCTGAGTGTAGAAATTTGTGTTTACAAAAACTACTTTTCTTGAATTAGAGGAAGACAGGATAATATAATCTGTATGAAAAACAAGGAGCCTTTTAGGATAATATAATATGATGAAAAGAAGTATAAAAAAAGGAAAGGTGAAATGGTATAGGGAAGAGACAAGAAAAATCAGAAATAGAAGAGGGGGGAAATAAATTGAGAATTGGAGGAAGTGGTAAATAATTTTTTTAAAGGAGGTTGCTCAACTATTTATAATTTCCATGAAGAAATACTGTGAATAATGGCTTCAGAAAATTCTACACTGAAGAGTGCTTACAGAAAGATAGTCAGTTTGTGAATGTTTCTATTACTACAGGGAAAAATAATGATTAATAATTTAAAACAATAGATAATCCTAAAACATTCATTCTGCTCTTCTCTTTGGGATGCATCTGGAGGTCACTGCCTCTTACATGTACTTACACACACACATACACACACATATTCTGTGCTCCCTCTCAGTTCTTGCCCACGGTAAACAAATGGGTGTGCATGATGAAATCTTCCCCCAAACTCACATCCCATATCAATACAGATAAACCACTTAAGAAGGATGGAATTAATATGGTTGCCTCATAATCCTCCATAAGCTATAAAGGTTTCCTTTTTGAAAAGCAGATGAGATAATATGCCTCTAGTATCAGGATGATGTCCCCTGTCAGCAGAGGAAGAAGGGAGAGAAGAGATAAAAGAAACCCCTTTAATGTGAATTACTTTGTGACTGGAAATTCACAAGTATATCTCGGAAGGTCTGAGCAGCCACTGTGCTGCTGCTCACAAGGTGCTGATAAGCAGTGCAGTTTATTTCCATCATCGCAAGATAACTGTAGGAAGACCACCCGGAGACATGGGTGGAAGGAAAGGCAGCAAGCCTCAGAGAATATCTCCTCAGATGGTCTGGTATTGCCATCCTTTATTATTCTGTCCTTGTTTCCCCTACCATCGCCCCATCCTCTTACCCACCTCAATGCGCAAGTGCAAGAGTTAGTAGTATAGCTGACTGAGAAAAAGAGATGGTGCACTTAATAGGAGCACATGAGATGAATTCTAAACCTGCCCATGGATCCATGTCCAGTGTCTAGCTCAGCTTTAAGCACATAGTTGGCACACGCCATACTAGTTTTCTTCCTTTCTTATCACACATGCTCTTCCTAATCTCCACCTTCTTAGGCTGGTTTATTTGGAGTTGGCATCTGGGAGGAGGTTGACTAGGTTTCTATGTGGTCTTTTGACTCAACAGAGCAGGCTAAAGACAGCCTCAAAAGTTCTGAAAAGTTTGAGAACCACAATTCCATGAAATGTGCAATAACTTCTCAAGTCCAAGATTAGTCATTTGGTCCTCTGTTCTTCCTCTTAATATGAAAGAATGAGAATAAAGAACTCTTTCCCATTTCCTAACTCATTTCTAGTAACAATATTGTGTTACTGACATATTTCATAAAGTTGTTGCCTTATATTTTTCTAGAAATAGACAATTAGTAACAAAAACAGTGACTTTCATGCATTGAGAAATTACAGTCATTGGCTAGTAACTGAAGTAATTTTTCATATATGATCTTATTTTATACTTATAACAACTTTTGTAAGGATTATTATTATTCCTAAATTAAGACTTTCAGATTATAATTAGATAAACTGAATAAGAACATTGGTAAATTATCAGAAAAAAAATTTAATACATTCCCAAACCCTACCAGAATTTCCATTAATCTTTACTGAAAAGCAAGTTCAAGATTTCAGTGTTGCTTTAATAAGCATGAGCTAGCCATAATATGGCTGAGCTGGAGAATGTAGATGACTCATTTTATGATCACCCCCCCCCTTTGCCTGCCTGTAGCTAACACTATCAAGCACTTCCTTATGTTACCATTTAAATTCATCCAAATAAATTAATTGATGAAAAGATATTGGAGATTATGTAATTACTTCCTCTGGCTCTGGTGGTGTTGCCATCTGACATCCAGGCAGCAAGACGAGATCTAAATTAAATGCAAATAATTGTTCACAATTAGGAAATGAAATGCGTGAAGAACCCCATGATATTTTAAACAAGCTGATGTACTTGCCATCGATCAACAGTTGAGGCTTTCTAGCATGTACTTGGCTTGAGTCCCAATGATGACATTGTGCATAGCGACAAGTTCCCCTGCTACATCAGATACAGTAATTCCCAAGGAAGCATCCTTCAGTAAGAAGTTAACTTTTGTAGGAGTGTGCGGATAAAAAAATATTCTTAGTTCAAGTTTGTCAGGGGTACTGAGTGGTTTATTTCAGATCATACAGTAACTTGTAATATAAAAATTTACCTTGACAATCTTTTAATCATCTTATAGGTCTTGGGGACTGATCAAAAGTATTCTCAAGGGAAAACATGTCTAGCCTTCTCTCAGTGCAGTTAAGCCGGTGGGTTTTGTGTTGCTTTGTTTTAGTTCTCAGGCAAAGAGGCTATTCATTTTTAAGATGTTTCTCGGGATCCTTGAAGACCTTGATGTCATGGGTTCCATCCATGCATATAATGAGCAAAACTGACCAATAAAAAGACTTCACTGCCTTTGAACATGCTGAAAAAGATGCTACATTTTCAAAAGAGACAAGGACAGAATGGTGAGGAGAAAACATAAGCCTGAAAAAAATAAAATGTTTCCAAAGAATATGACCTTAATAGGCTAACAGCCTAGATGGGTACAAAGGTTTTTATAAACACTATTAGTATTCATTTAGTATAGGTAGCAGACAGCAACAAGAATTGGAAAATAACTTGGATGTGATCACTGAAGGGACAGAGGGAGGCAAAAAACATAAGCTTCTTCCTGAGCACAAATCTTAGTGTCACTGGAGAGCACAGTTGGAATGTCCTCCTTTCCTGATTAGCAACCATCTAATCAAGGACACAGAGTGCCTGCCAGGTCTATAGACAAGATCATGCCAAAAAACAGAAGTGTTCAGGCTATGATGTTTTCAACCTCTTGTAAGCACCAGGTTAAGAACAATTTAAAAAGTAATTATTTGGGGTAAATTTCAGGGGGTGGTGAATAGAGTAGTAGTTCTTTTTATTTTTTTTTTTTTTTTTTTTTTTTTTTTTTTTTAAATTTTTTTTTTTTTTTTCAACGTTTTTTATTTATTTTTGGGACAGAGAGAGAGCATGAACAGGGGAGGGGCAGAGAGAGAGGGAGACACAGAATCGGAAACAAGCTCCAGGCTCCGAGCCATCAGCCCAGAGCCTGACGCGGGGCTCGAACTCACAGACCGGGAGATCGTGACCTGGCTGAAGTCGGACGCTTAACCGACTGCGCCACCCAGGCGCCCCAGTAGTAGTTCTTTTTAAATGAAGAGAAAATCTTCAGAAGTCATTAAATCCAAAACCTTGGAATTTATCTATAGGTAGCTAAGGTAGGAGGGCATAGAGATAAACCAGGGAAAGTCCCAAATACATATATACAAGTATGATGACAGATTTAAATAGAACAGCTGTTCAAAGAAACACTCCTGTTTTTTTTCTTCCTCATGATTTTTCTTTTTTTTAATATGAAATTTATTGTCTAATTGGTTTCCATACAACACCCAGTGCTCATCCCAACAGGTGCCCTCCTCACTTTCCATCACCCACCCCCCTCCCTCCCACCCCCCCATCAACCCTCAGTTTATTCTCAGTTTTTAAGAGTCTCTTATGGTTTGCCTCCCTCCCTCTCTAACCTCTTTTTTTTTCCTTCCCCTCCCCATGGTTTTCTGTTAAGTTTCTCAGGATCCCTATAAGAGTGAAAACATATGGTATCTGTCTTTCTCTGTATGGCTTATTTCGCTTAGCACAACACACTCCAGTTCCATCCACATTGCTACAAAAGGCCATATTTCATTCTTTCTCATTGCCATGTAGTATTCCATTGTGTATATAAACCACAATTTCTTTATCCATTCATCAGTTGATGGACATTTAGGCTCTTTCCATAATTTGGCTATTATTGAAAGTGCTGCTCTAAACATTGGGGTACAGGTGCCCCTATGCTTCAGCACTCCTGTATCCCTTGGGTAAATTCCTAGCAGTGCTATTGCTGGGTCGTAGGGTAGATCTATTTTTAATTTTCTGAGGAACCTTCACACTGTTTTCCAGAGCGGCTGCACCAGTTTGCATTCCCACCAACAGTGTAAGAGCGTTCCCGTTTCTCCACATCCCCTCCAGCATCTATAGTCTCCTGATTTGTTCATTTTAGCCACTCTGACCGGTGTGAGGTGGTATCTGAGTGTGGTTTTGATCTGTATTTCCCTGATGAGGAGCGACATTGAGCATCTTCTCATGTGCCTGTTGGCCATCCAGATGTCTTCTTTAGAGAAGTGTCTAAACATGAACACTCTTGTTTTTTAATGTTAGGGACATGTGTTTCTCTTCCTAACGAATAACCATCTATTGTTGAAGGGTTCTAGAGGAAGAAAAAAGAAAATTGGTTGGTTTGGGTCAGTAGGGTGTGAAAAAAATGATGAAACACAGTATTGGGAAGGGGTTGGGTTTGCATTTTGAGTAGTGATGACATTACAAATAAAGCTGTGCTCTTACTATTCAAATAAGGATGAGAGGGAACAGAATTAAAATGATCTCTCTGAAATGAGGATCTGATGATGTTCCTCTCTGAGATAAAATTGACGAATGTCCAAACTCCTTACCAATTTACCTCAAAACTTTATTCTCAGTTTCATCAGCCTTTCCCTGCATTTTGTGACATTTCCGTCCCAACCCCTACACAAATTAATATATGTGCTGCCAAAGCGAGCACAGCCCCTACACAAATTAATTCTAGATTTCAGCTTCTTGGAAACTCCATCTTGTCTCAGCACACTGCTGTCCTATGCCCCTATGTTTTGTACACATGGTTCCAAGTGATTTGGAACTCTACCCTCCCATCATCCAGTTTCTATGTGAACATTTCTACTGCTTTTTAAAGCTTTGCTGGAACTTCCACATACAAAGCTATTCATTCTTTGTGAGGGCAATTGTGTAAACTCTAATACTCATCACACATGTGTTCATTGTTTATGTGCATTTCTGCATCCAAAAGTAGACTTCTTCTCCATGATAAGGATGGTGTCTTACTGAGCTTTGGATCTCAGAGGCCCAGTAAAGAAGGCAGTATAGTATAGTAGACAAGAGCAAAGACTCTGGAGTCAGAGAGTTGGCTTCACATCTCTTCTATCCTACTCAGCAATTGTATGACCATTGTCAGGTCCCTTTGAATTCCATTTTTATCGTCTATAGTGATTATCATAATACTCACTTAACTATTATGAATTTCATAATATTTACCAGGTAGGATGAGATAAAATAACATATGTAAAATGCTTAGCACATTGCCATGCACACAGAAGTACTTAGTGAATTGTTGCTATTTTTATTACTACAGTCAATGTTGAGGAAAGAATGTTGCACTATTGTATATTCCTCAGGATTAAGGAGTAAAAAATAAAACATTTATAAGAAAGTCAATGTTCTAGGCTCACTTCTATTGAAGTGAGAATATTGGATTTAAATCAAAAAAGAATTAAAAAGCAAGGTGTGTGAGCTACAGCCCAAACATTTGAAGTGTACAGGAGAAAAATACAAAATAATTTTGTTAGTTACTAATTAAGTGAATTTAAAAATAAGTTTCTTTGCATTTCAACACATGTATTAAAAGGGAATAAGAAGGAGGGGTGCCTGGGTGGCTGGGTCAGTTAAGCGTCCAACTTTTGATTTCAGCTCAGGTCATAATCTCACGGTTAGTGAGATTGAGCCCTATGATGGGTTCTGCACTCACAGTGTGGAGCTTGCTTGGGGTTTTCTCTTTCCCTCTTTCTCTGCCCCTACTCATTCTCCTCTCTCTCTTAAAAAATAATAAATAAGTAAACATTTTTAAAAAGGGAATAGGAAGGAAAATAATATTTATTGATGAATACCTGGTTATAAACATTTTCACACATATCATCTCAGTTAATCCTCTCTGAAAAATATCATACCCATTTAACAGATGGTGCAACAGGCTCAGGAAAGTTATTTCCTCAAGTAGCTTACTTCATGATGTTAGATAGAATCCTGGCCTAAATCTATGAATCATGTTCATTTTTTTCATTCATTTGTTCATAGAAACCAATATTTGTAAAGCTCCTGTGTTGTTCTAGATCTTGTAGAGTGAGTGGTCATCAAATCAAACAAGGTCCCTGCCTCCACAGAGCTTACATCTTAGTGGGAGGAGACCAAAAAAAGTGCATAAGAAATAAACAAGATTAATGTCATGAAGAGTGATGACAGAGATGTAACTACCTTAGATTGGATGGTCTGGGAAGGCCTTGCTAATAGGTGGCACTTTGGGTTGAGACATGAGTAATAAGTAGCCACCTAGAACATTCTAGGAAAAGTAATAAATGCTATGACTCTGAGGCAGAAATAAGCATGTTTAGTTAGAATAGCAGACAGGAAAAAAAAAGATGGTGGAAAACCCATGTTCTTCCATTATTTTGTGCCAAAAAGAAACAAGGATCAAGATGGGCAAGAAACCTAGAAAAGAGCTAGCATTGTGACAGAAACGTAAATGGAAGGCATGAATCAAGATGTTATTAAGGGGCACCTGGCTGGCTCAGTTGATTAAGCGAGACTGCACTTACAGTGTGGATTCTCTCTCTCCCTCTCTCTCCTCCCCTCCCCTGCTCATGCTCTCTCTCTCTCTCTCAAAACAAACAAACAAACAAACTTAAAAAAATGTTATTAAAACGGCTCCACCTGGAGGTTGTGGTCCTTAGCCTTGAGGATACAGAAATTATGTTATATAAAGACCTTTAAGTAGACAATTTGGTGACACTTGCTCACAGTAATACTACATAAAGGCTGAAGTCTATAAGCCATCCTATTATATTGCAATGTGAAATATAACTTCCCAGTCCTCCCCCAGTAGATACTTGACTGTAATCATAGAGCTACTATGTTTCTCCTTATTGTCATATTACATGGGATAGCAAATTACTATTATCAGCCTTCTTTGTGAGTAAGGAATCAGAACTAGGAGAGAAAAAGTGATTTGAAGATTTCCTATATCTGTCTCAGGTGGTCCATAATAGATACCTGCCATATGGGCAAGAGTGTAACATTTGCTTCCCCCGGCACTCTTTGCTTGTTCAGCATTTAGAAAGTCTTGATTAGTGCTGACTTCTCAAACACTCCTTTTTCTCCTTGTGTTCCCATTGCAAGCCTAGCATTCCTGGAGGCTCAAAGACAACTCTATAATAATTGAAGAGAAAATGAATTAATGTATGACTCCTTCTGATTGATACCCTATTTTCTGTATGTTTTTTCTTTCCTTTGAAATAGTCTTTTTCTGATGAAGAAACTACATCTGTAGTAGCCGTAAAGTGCTTTTGCATTCCTCTGTTCCAGTCCTGTATGTGTTTGTATGTATGATACTCAAGGTGAATACTGAACTAAGAAATTCATACTTGAGAGGAAAACAGAATAGGGAGTCTGATAAGCATATGGCCCAGGAAAATTACTGTGCAAAAATAAAGGAAAGACCATTTAAGAAGGATATAATGCTTCTCAGAAGCTCTTTGGGTTTATTTATATATTTTTTCATCTTTACAAGTTGACCCTTTTTATAGATCCTGCTTAAGTTCCCATAAATTTTTCAAAGTAACAGTAATCTTGAGATGATCTTGGACTTTCAAGGGTCACAGGATGGTCTTTGTGTAATAGAATTACTCATTACTTCCTCAAGTCACCACTCAACTTCTAAATATGTTAAGGCCTATATTCAACTGGAAAGAAATTTAGACTTCTATTCAGCGTAAAAAGACTACATAATAGAAGTAATAATTGGTTTGCAGAAGAATGCTGCCTGGGTTCACCTACTGGAACTTAACCAACTGCATGATGATCAAATACTCCAGGAGTAGTTTCAGTTCTTTATGTATTTTAGATATTAACCCCTTCTTGGATATGCCTTTTGTAAGCATCTTCTCCCATTCAGTAGGATGCCTTTTTGTTTTGTTGATGGTTCTCTTCACTATGAAAAAGCTTTTTATTTTGGTGTAATCCCAGTAGTTCATTTTTGCTTTTATTTCTCCTGCCTGAGGAGATATTTCTAGAAAAAGTTGCTACAACCAATGCCAGAAAAGTTATTGCTTATGTTTTCTAATAGGAGCTTTATGGCTTCATGTCTCACAGTTAGGTCTTTAATCCATTTTGAGTTTTTTTTCTGTGGTATGGTATAAAAAAGTCATCCAGTGTCATTCTCTCACATGTAGCTGTCCAACATTCCCAGCACCATTTATTGAAGGCTGCCTTTTCCTCATTGTGTACTCTTGCCTCCTTTGTTGTAGATCAATAAGCAAGCATTTATTTCTGGGCTCTCTATTCTCTTCCATTGATCTATGTATCTGCTTTTGTGCCAGTACCATACTGTTTTGATTATTATAGCTTAGTAGAAGATCTTGAAATTTGTGATGGTGATACTTCCAGCTTTGTTCTTCTTTCTCAAGATTTCTTTGGCTATTTGTGGTCTTTTGTCATTCCATACAAATTTTAGTATTATTTGTTCTAATCCTCTGAAAAATGCTGTTGGTATTTTGATAGGGATTGCATTGAATCTAGATTGCTTTGGGTGGTATGAGCATTTTAACAATATTAGTTCTTTTCCATAAGCATGGAATATATTCCCATTTGTTGTGTCATTGTCAATTTCTTTCATCAATGTCTTATGGTTTTCAGAGTCTAAATCATTCACCTATTTGGTTAAGTTTATTCCTATCTATTTCATTCTTTCTGGTGCAATTGCAAATGGAACTGTTAGTTTTTCTTTATACAACTCAAAACAAAAAAAAATCCACTTAAAAATGGGCAGAGGGCCTGAATAGACATTTTTCCAAAAAATACGTGCAGATGGCCAACAGACACATGAAAAGATCCTCAACATCATACATTATCAGATAAATGCAAATCAAAACCACAATGAGATATCACTTTACACCTGTAAGAATGGCTAGAATGAAAAATTTAAGAAATAACAAGTGTTGGTGAGGATGTGGAAAAAAGAAACCCTTGTGTCCTGTGGATAGGAATGTAAATTGGTGCACAAACCGTGGAAAACCATATGGAGGTTCCACAAAAAATTAAAATAATAGATGCCATGTGACCCAGTAATCACACTACTGGCTCTTTGCCCAGAGAAAATGAAAGCACTAATTTTAAAAGATAAATGCACTCCTATGTTTTATTGCAGCATTGTTTATAATGACCAAGACATAGAGGTTCTATAAGTGTCCATGAGCGGATGAATGGATAAAGAAGATGTTATACACACACATGCACATGTACACACACACACACACACACACACACACACACACACACACACTGGAATATTACCCAACCATGAAAACAATAGAATCTTGCCATTTGTGATAACATCAATGGACCCAAATGGTATTACGTTAAGGTAAATAAGTCCGAGAAAGATAAAACCCATATGATTTAATTTATGGGTGGAGTCTAAAAAACAAAACAAACATAAAGCAGAATCATATCCATGAATACGGAGAACAAACTGATGGTTTCTAGAAAGGAGATAGGTGGAAGGATGGACCAAGTGGATGAAGAGGAATGGGAGATACAGGCTTCCAGTGATGTGATGAATAAGTCACAGGGGTAAAAGGTATAGCATAGAGAATATAGTCAATGTTATTGTAATAACATTGTATGGTGACAGTAGCAACTACATTTGTGGTGAGCATAGCATAATGTATAGACTTGTCCAGTCACTATGTTGTACACCTGAAACTAATGTAACATTGTGTGTCAACTATACTTCAATTTTAAAAAGTAAGATCGGATGGATGGATGGGTGGATGGATAGATAGATAGATAGATAGATAGATAGATAGATAGATAGATATCTCAGCCATAATAAGGAAGGGAAGCCTGCCATTTGTGACAAGGATGACTTTGAGGACATCATGCTAGGTGAAAGAAATCAGAGAAAGATAAATACTGTATAACCTCACTTATATGTGCAATCTAAAAAAGCCAAACCCATAGAAAAAGAGAGTATAATGGTTGTTTCCAGGGCCTGGGTGGTGGGGGAAATGAAATACTGGCCAAAGTATCCAAACTTTGAGCTATAGGGTGAATAATTTTTAGGGAATCTAATGTACAGCCTGATGACTATAGTTATCAACACTGTATTATATAGTTGAAAGTCGCTATGATAGTAGAACTAAAATGTTCATCACACAAAAATATGGTAATTATGTGAAGTAATGGTGGTGTTAACTAACCTTATTGCGGTAATCTTTCACTATAATACACATATATATGTATCACAGCATCATGTTGTAGTGCAGCATTGGGGAACATAGCTGCCTTCCAAATCGTTTTGTACACCTTAAATTTACACAATGTTATATGTCAAATACATCTCAATAAAGTTGGGAAATAAAGAATTTCAGGATGGCAACAACCAAACATGAAAAAGAAAACCCAAATCCTGTAGGAGTAGACAGCTAGATGAAGCTCCCCCTCAAAACCCTTAAGTCCATTCTCTGATGGAGGATCTGTGCTTTCATCTTACATCTAGACAGAAAACATTTCAGGGAATGTGATGCCTTTTGAGTTCATACTGTGGTCTTGGAAACACAACTGTATTGTGAATGAAACCATGTTGTTCAGGCACTTTAATTCCTAAATTCTCTGTTTCTTAATGGTCATTCCATTTACTGATTTTTTTTAGACTTTGTGGTGGTTACTCACACCCTACAGGGAAACTACTTGGGCCTTTTTATTTTCTCCTTTAATTCAAAATACTTATTTAAAAGAAAACGGACACATATGGTAGCTAAAAATACCCTGAGACACACTTGTTTTAATGTTATTTTCTTATATTTTGTGAGATTCCTGAATACACTTCAGAGTCCTTACAAGTATATACTTAACATAGTGATTATTTTAATCATTTGGAGATGAAATACTAATTACTCTAGTGAGTTGTGGGTCCTGAGCTGGTGATGGATTATTTCCATGTGTCTCTAATGTCCCATCAAACTAATACCTCAAGATTTCTTGTGCTTTAGAGATTCATGCATTATTTCTATCATTCTGTTCTACAAGTTTCTGTTCATTTTAAAGAATTTTAGGGGCGCCTGGGTGGCGCAGTCGGTTAAGCGTCCGACTTCAGCCAGGTCACGATCTCGCGGTCTGTGAGTTCGAGCCCCGCGTCAGGCTCTGGGCTGATGGCTCGGAGCCTGGAGCCTGTTTCCGATTCTGTGTCTCCCTCTCTCTCTGCCCCTCCCCCATTCATGCTCTGTCTCTCTCTGTCCCAAAAATAAATAAAAAACGTTGAAAAAAAATTTTTAAAAAAATAAAAAAAATAAAAATAAATAAAGAATTTTAGTTTCCTCTTTCATATTCTTCAACACATTTTTATCTTCTGACTTCATTCTTTATTAAAATATGATATAGCTATACCTTGTTTTCTAGTCATATTCTTATACAAGTGTGTATGACGTGTTTTTCAAGGTATAAGAAGCAACAGACAACACACACAAACAAAAACACACCCAAAATTCTTTGGTCATCTGGCATTAAATGTCATCCTGACAAATATCTCCTTTAACGGTCCTCTTTGTACGTTTTGAAAAGAGAGACAAAACAATTTCAAGCAGCTATGTAAATATGTCAAGTAAGAATGAAGCTAATATTTATTTGTAGGAACGTTTACCATATTTAGATGCACAAACATTTGACCATTTTTAGTCTGCCTTCAAATTGAATGACAAATTTCTTGCAAAGACCGCAGAATAATTATTAAGGGGGAATGTTTTCAGTGGATATGTCTCAAAATGAAAAAGGATATTTGAAGGGCAGTTTAACTCTTGAACAAATATTGAGAATCTTTCAAATAATCTAAGGAAAAAAAATCATCCCTAAACGTAAATCTGTTGCGGAAAAAAATCCTTTCAAATTTTATCATCGTGTAATACTTTAATGTATCTGGGAGAAAGGCAAAATACAATAATTAAATAAAAAAGGGGCAAATTAAAGAATTCCAGTAATATTAGTGTAGAAATGGCTACTTTGGCAGAAGCCAGACAGAACTCTAAGTGGTTTTTTTTTACCATTTTATTTTTTTAATTTACATCCAAACTTGTTATCATATACTGCAACAACGATTTCAGGAGTAGATTCCTTAATGCCCCTTACCCATTTAGCCCATCCCTCCTCCCATAACCCCTCCAGTAATCCTCTGTTTGTTCTCCATATTTAAGAGTCTCATATGTTTTGTCCCCCTCCCTGTTTTTATGTTATTTTTGCTTCCCTTCCCTTATGTTCATATATAAATGTTTTTGTAATAGACCCATCTGACTGCTTAGCAAAGCACCCTCTAATCTGGCACAAATTTTTGTATCTTGGGCTAACAAGAACCTAAGGAGCTGGAATTTCTCTTGAGCCTGTAAGTAAACACTCTTTGTTCTCATTTGTCTTGAATTATAACTGTTCATGATGGCTTGAGCAATCATAGTGAATAATTTTCCAAGTCCAGGAGGCCCAGTTTCAAAGGACAATACTTAAAATGCATCCATTCATTTGTTTCCTTTTTTTCCTCTTTTGCAAAGCTAAGTTAGTAGCCTTTGGTTGTTTATCTTCATGAAATGAGAATCTCAAATTCAGTCACGTTTACAGATGATGTATTTAGTCTTACGAACATAAGAAACTTGCTTGGTGCCAATAAACCCACCTATTCTTGTATATTTAGGTTTATAAGACTTCCTTCTGAGTTTTCCCAGTGTTCCTCCTTACTATCATTTCGTCAGCCATAGCCATAGAGCATCTATGTGCAAGTATTACCTAAGTTTCCTCAGAGTATATGCACCTTGTTTTATGCTAGGCACTAGTGCCACAAAGATGAGAGACAGCTTTGTCACCCCCAAGGAGCTGCCTGTATAGTGAGAAAGAAAGACGTACAAACATAATGTATAACAAAGTATTAATTTGCAGTAAAATGAAGTTAGATATGAGGTCCTATGAGCACATGGAGGAATTCCAAAGGAACGTCTAAAAGAGAAATGATGTACTAAATTCATTTTAAGTTTGTAATATAAGAACAACAATAGCTGCAATTTATTGAATGCTTACTACATTTCAGACACAGTGATAAGCACCTAATATGATTCATTTTATTTAATCCTGTTAATGACCCAGGAGATTGATATTATCATTTCCTCCATTTACAGATGAGAAAACTTGAACATGAAGAATTTAGGTAAGATTCTCACTGTCGCACAGCTAATTAATCAGTGAAGGCAAAGCTTGGGTCAAAATCTGCCCATTGTCCATTGTCAAGGTGTTGTTTTGTTCTTAATTTTTTGACCTTTTATTTTGAAATAATTTTACTCTTAAAAGAAACATTGGAAGGATAGTGTTCCCATCTATCCTTCTATAGGTTCCCCAGTTGTTAATCTTTTATCATATTTGCTTTACCATTCTTTCTAGTCTCTTGATTGATAGATAGATAGATACTTTTATAATTTTTCTTCTGCATCAATCTATAGCAAGTTTTAGGCATAATGCCCTATTATCTCTGCTATAGACTGAATGTGTTTCCCCAAAATTCATATATTAAATAATAACTTCCCGATTGTGTTGGCATTAGGAGGTGGGACCTTTGTAGCTGAATAGGTCATATGAGTTGAGTCCTCAGGAATGGGATTAGTGCCATTATGAAAGAGACCCCAGAAAGCTCTGTATCCCCTTCTTCCATGTGAGAACACAGCAAGAAGATGGCTGTCTGTGAACCAAGAATCCAGCTTTCACCAGACACCAAAATGTCTGGTACCTTGACTTTGGACTTCCCAGCCTCTAGAACTATGACAAATACATATTGTTATAGCCACCCACTTTGTGGCATTTTTATTATAATAGTTGAGACTAAGGCAATCCCTAGATACTTCAGGGTTTGTTTTCAAGATGACACAGATATTCTCCTATATAATCATATTATAGCTACCAAAATAAGGAAATTAACATTGATATCATACTACCATCTAACCAACAGACCCTATTAAAATTATGCTAATTGTTCCAATAATGTGCTATTTTCTAGTAAAAAAATATTTTCCTCAATCAGTCTAGAATTATGTGTTTCATTTAGTTACCATGTCTTTTTGGTCTCCTTTAATCTGGAACAGTTCCTCAGCCTTTCTTTGTCCTTCATGACTGACATTTTTGAAAAGCACAGGCCAGTTATTTTGAGGACTGTCTTTCAGTTTGGGTTTGTCTGATGTTTCCTCATGATTAAATTCAGGTTGTACATTTTGGGCTAGAATCCCACAAAAGGGATGTTGTGTCCTTCTCAAGTGCATTATATCAGGAGGCCATGATGTCAGGTTGCTTTGTTACTAGTGATGGTAACTTTAATCATTTGGTGAAGGTGATGTCCACCAGTTTTTTCCATTATAAAGTTAATATTTTTCCCTTTATATTTACTAAGTATTTTGTGGGAAGATATAAATATCTTGTTCATGGACACATATTCACCTACTAGTTTTAGTGTGATGGTTCTTGCATGAATTATTACCATTTTGTTACCAAATGGTTATTTTCTCTTTCCATCATTTTGTTTACATTCCTTAGTTGGCATTCTGTAGTAAAGAGCTTTCCCTTTTTCCCTACTCATTTTTATATCTTTTTTATTTTTTAATTTTTAGTTGAAGTATGGTTAACACATAATATATTAGCTTTAGGTGTACAACATAGTATTTGACAATTATAAACATTACAAAATGTTCACCATGATAAATGTAGTCACCAACTGTCACCATACAAAGTTATTACAATATTACTGGCTATATTCCCTGTGCTGTACTTTTCATCCCCGTGATGTATTTATCTTATTTGTATTTGTGTGGAATAATGAATTTATATTTTATCAGTTATAATTTGTTGCTATCGTAATTTACTTTGCTGCTCCTTTTGTGCCAGATTTTGGTATCCCCTTCAAGCTTGTTCCCTTGTCCTGTGAACATGTTTCAGTCATTCATTGAAGATCTCTTTACTTTCTGGCATCACAAAATATCCTACTTTATATTTGGTCACTCACCAGTTCTTCTTCTTATGTTTATATAAATCTGGGTAATACAAGTATGTTATTAACCAGAAATCTCTATGAAACTGCCATTTTTACAATGAATACAGTGATAATAGAAACTCAGTAAACTAGCTTCAAGTCACTGTATAATTTCCTAAAATGTCTTCTAAATCCCCCCAAAAGGGATAATTTGGTTCCTAGGGAAGATAAAAGATGAAGAAAAGGAAAAGAACAAAAAATAATCCAAGAAAAGCGATAGAAACAGATTTTTTTTTAGTATCTTCTCTCTATTAGGCACCACGATAAATACTTTCACATGTAACTTCTCATATCCCTGCAACAACTTCTCAGAAAATACAGGTTCAGTGTTTCAGTGACTTGCTCTAACCTACACAGTAAGGCAGAGAACTGGAAATTGAACCCATCTCTATCATATTTTAAGCGAATCTTCCTCTACCCAGTGCTACCTCTGTACAATTTTAATGCTAATTCATATCCTATATTCTATTTTTGCAATTGGCCATCCCTCTACAACTTACATAGTAGCTCTTTATTTACCCATTTCCCAAATACCGGAACACCTTATGCTCAGACAGATGATAGAGACTTTCCTTAGCTCTAAGAACAACCTGTTACAACAAACATCTTTTCTTGAATTAGGATTCACCACCTGCTTTTTAAGTTAGCTTTATTTTCTGAACTATGAGGCACAGTAGTCTAGAACCACTTGACATAGACAGCCTTTATTCAGCAGGCTGTTATTAATGCCTCTTGTAATAGACACTATACTTGGTGTTTCCATTTTTTTAACACTAAAAAATTTGTCGGTGGCGGGGGGATGCAGTTCACTCATCAGTAGAAAATTTGAGAGCATAAGGAATTTTTATTTCTCTAACAGGGCAGAACTAAAATGTCTGATTATCTAGCAAAGCACAGTGATAGTTATGGTGTTTATTCTGGGCATGAATTACTTACAGATCAAAACCAAGGCACATCTGCAGATATGTCCTGGCAAGTCAAAACAGTCAGGATTCATTCAGGCAGGGTTAGGTGGAACATTTGGTGAAATGTAAAGAAATACTTCCTAATAGAGCAGTTAGGAATAGAGAGCAGCTAATGTTTACACATTTTAAGCAGAGCCTTCACATGGATTTCCATCTCAAAATAACCGTGTGAAGGAGAGTGGACACATGACCTCATCCTCATTTTACACGTGAGGAATATTGAGGTTCAGAGAGATGAAGTGACTAACTTAAGATCTCACAGCTCATGAACTGGCAATTGGTACTCAAATCCTGCCTTATACCACACCACGATTAAAGTCCTACAAATTAGATTTTTTGCTAGAATCCCTCTGGGCTTAATCAAATCAAAGTGAGCAGATGGAAAAGTAAAGGAAATCCATTTCACTTTACTGCTTGAAGCCTCTTAATAAGAGATGGAAGAAGTGATGTGGGATCCTTTATTCTATCGTTTTAGTAAAAATTGTGCCTTGTTTTTTAGTAGACCATAATAGGATGTACAAAATATATTTTTGGCCAAATTAATAGCATTATACCACAGAATTTATTTTGCCTCTGATGATATATAATCAATTTTTTCCCCAAGCAGTCTTCTACTATGTGGGTAGCGATAAATATAAACCCCAAAATAAGTAGGAGAGAACTGAAGGGGCATCATGGAATTGGAGAGTTTGTCCACACACACATAAACACACACACACCACCACCATCACCACCACACTAGGGTAAGGTTACTAATTGGCACTTGTGACATAAGAGAATTTATATGAGAATCACTTTATCATATTATGGGAAATATATGCAGGTATTATGGCAATTATATGCAGAACTTATGACCAAAGTCTTAAACTAGATATAATAATCATTATCATGTATTGAATACCTTATTGCATCAAATAGAACACAAGATGTTTTATTGCCATTTTATCATTTATTAAAACTAATCTGTTGGGATGTACTTTTTTATTTCTATTTTTTTAGATGAGTGTGTTGAAGCTCAGATCACACAGCTGATAATTGGGGAAACCAGGGCTAGAATCTCATGATGTTGAATGCCAAAGCCCAGTCCCTTAACAGCTTGGCTGTACCGCATGATTAGAATGCTGTAGATCTTATGGTAGACATGAGTCTACTATTAACTTCCAGTCTTTCTTCACACAGGAAGTTAGTGAATTATCTTCAACCAGGCGTGCTTGAGTCTGTCTTTTGGTTACCGTTCATCTTTATGTGTTCCCATTTTCCCTCTCTTTTACTTTCCACAGCATTATTCTGGATATGGCAAAGACCTTCCTTTCACAGTAATCTAGTGTTTAGTTATTCCTTTTCTAATTATTTGGACTTTGCTGCCAACTCCCTCTCTCCTGCTCCTCCACACATGGTTTTCTATTCTCTAGTTTCTCTCTCCTGATGACTTATCTTCATTTTCTGGTCATATTGTTGTGGGTCCTTGGTATACTGTGCTTTCTTTCTATCATTTGTTGTTTAGCACATTATCTGTTTTTTTTTTTAATGTCATGTTTCATGCAATTGTCTTGTGACATTCTGGCCCATGAAAATTTGCCTTTTCTTCTATGGGCCAGTTCTTAGAACTTATCCACAATTAATCTTCTAGAAAGTTAAGGACTTAGTTATCTTCATCTACTCCATCTATTTTATTTGAGGAGCAATAAAATGGCCACCATACACAGTGGCCACAGGAAGACAATTTCTTTGGATAGGTAGTTCTTTAGCCTCTGTAAGAATCACCTGGAAGACTGGTAAAAATGACAAAATGTTGAGCCCACCTCCAGATTTTCTGCTTTCATAGGTCTTGGGTGTGGGGAGGGTAGAATAGGCCTTGAGACTTTGCTTTTCTAACACATTCCCAGATGATGTTATACTATAGGTCCAGAGATCCCACTTTGAAAACCACTCCTTTCAGCAGAAAGGAAAGAAAGAAAACTCATCTACCATGTTCTCCTCTCATTATACTCTTGTTGAGAACGCGCTTGTTTGACAGTTTTTAAAATCATCTACCATATGTCAGCATACTTATAGGTAGTGTTTATAAAAAGATAAAGAAGACTTTACCCATGATTTCAAGGAATTCATGACTTACTAGGAGATATGTATGCACATATGTAAATGAATAAATGCAATAGAGTATGATAAGGCCTATGATATGGGTAAAACAAGATAAAGTCAGAGGAAAAAGAGATGGTGGTGACTTTTTTCCTTAGAGTTTACATCAGGCTTTATTAAGTGGAAGTAACAGTTAAAAAGCCTTTGGAGGAAATACAAGAGGTACCTTCTAGGCAAATAGAAGTGTGTTCAAAGCCACAGAAATAAAAGGTTTGGGAGTTGGAAGGGATTAGTCGGTTTTGGTATGATTCATTTTTTTTTCATGTAGTTATCATTCCAAGTACTCTTATTTTTACTTTTATTTTTTAATATGAAATTTATTGTCAAATTGGTTTCCATACAATACCCAGTGCTCATCCCAACAGGTGCCCTCCTCAATACCCCTCACCCACCCTCCCCTCCCTGCCACCCCCCATCAACCCTCAGTTTGTTCTCAGTTTTTAAGAGTCTCTTATGCTTTGGCTGTCTCCCACTCTAACCTTTTTTTTTCCTTCCCCACCCATGGGTTTCTGTTAAGTTTCTCAGGATCCACATAAGAGTCAAACCATATGGTATCTGTCTTTCTCTGTATGGCTTATTTCATTTAGCATCACACTCTCCAGTTCCATCCACGTTGCTACACAAGGCCATGTTTCATTCTTTCTCATTGCCACGTAGTATTCCATTGTGTATATAAACCACAATTTCTTTACCCATTCATCAGTTGATGGATACTTAGGCTCTTTCCCTAATTTGGCTATTGTTGAAAGTGCTGCTCTAAACATTGGGGTACAGGTGCTCCTATGCCTCAGCACTCCTGTATCCCTTGGGTAAATTGCTAGCAGTGCTATTGCTGGGTCATAGAGTAGATCTATTTTTAATTTTTTGAGGAACCTCCATACTGTTTTCCAGAGCGGCTGCACCAATTTGCATTCCCACCAACAGTACAAGAGGGTTCCCATTTCTCCACATCTTCTCCAGCATCTATAGTCTCCTGATTTGTTCATTTTAGCCACTCTGGTGTGAGGTGGTATCTCATATGATGCTGTCAATTGATGCAGAAAAAGCATTTGACAAAGTTCAGCATTCTTTCTTAATAAAAACTCTCAAGAAAGTCGGGATAGAAGGAACATACTTAAACATCATAAAAGCCATATATGAAAAGCCCACAGCTAATATTGTCCTCAATGGGGAAAAACTGAGACCTTTCCCCCTGAGATCAGGAACATGACAGGTATGTCCACTCTTACTGCTTTTGTTTAACATAGTGTTGGCAGTGCTAGCATCAGCAATCAGACAACAAAAGGAAATCAGAGGCATCAAAATTGGCAAAGATGAAGTCAAGCTTTCACTTTTTGCAGATAACTCCACCAAAAGTCTGCTAGAACTGATACATGAATTCAGCAAATTCGCAGGATATAAAATCAATGTACAGAAATCAGTTGCACTCTTATACACTAATAAGGAAGCAACAGAAAGACAAATAAAGAAACTGATCCCATTCACAATTGCACCAAGAAGCATAAAATACCTAGGAATAAATCTAACCAAAGATGTAAAAGATCTGTATGCTGAAAACTATAGAAAGCTTATGAAGGAAATTGAAGAAGATACAAAGAAACGGAAAAACATTCTGTGCTCAGGGATTGGTTTTGGTATGATTTAAATGTTTAATGAGGTGGAGACATTAAAAGACATACTGAGGGATATGACAATACATACTAAGATTGGGTCTTGTGTGTGCTCTCACATGCCCTTTTCTTAGGGCTGGGAAGGTAATTTGAGTGTTTCTATCAATCAAGAGCATTATTAGACTTAAGCTTTAGAAGTATCACTGAAGAAGGGATGCCTGGGTGGTTCAGTTGGTAAAGCATCTGACTCTTGGGTTTCAATCCAGGTCATGATATCACAGTTCATGGTTTATGAGTTCAAACTCCACATTGGGCTCTGTGCTGACGGTGTGGAGCCTGCTTGGGATTCTCTCTCTCTCTCTCTCTCTCTCTCTCTCTCTCTCTCTCTCTCTCTCTCCATCTCTCTCTCTCTCTCCATCTCTCTCTCTCTCTCCATCTCTCTATGCCCCTCCCCTGCTTGCACTCTCTCTTTTGCAAAATAAATGCATAAACTTAAAAAAAAAAAGAAGTATCACTGAAGAAGATGGTTGGGACAAAGTAAGAACATGGAGACAAAAAGAAAGCATGGAGACCCTTGAACCAAAAGAGATACTTATAGACTGGGATACCAAAGATTTTTATACTAAGGAAATTTCCATTTCATTTGGAAATAGTCTACAAACATTTTATTGTAACAATATCATACCTATCTTACACAGTGCACTGAAAAATCCTTGGTCATCTTTGTATTATCAGTAGCTATAGTAGTGCCTGGCTTTTGTAAGAGCTCAAGAGATGTTGACTGAGTGAGTAAACAAATTAATGCAAACCGGTGGATTATTTATTTTCTTTTGAACGTGAGTCTCATTCTCTATAAATGGGAAAGAAAAGGATTTATTTCATCCTCCCCAAAATGTGACAAATGAATGGATGAATATTAATAAAGTGATAGGTGCTTATTAAGAAGCAAGTAGAAATGTGGTGGCATTCTGGTGATGAGTTTTATCACACAAGTGATAACCAGTTGAACCTTCCTTTATTTGAAATACAATTTCTGAAATTATCTCCAAATTGCTTTGGTAAAGATAGCTGGACTGAATTAAAAGTGTTATTACAGAAGTCTTTAAATGTCCATTAATGCTTTTGCGCAAGTAGGCTAATTTGCTGATTTACCCATTCTTATATGAAACCAAGGCACTGCTGGTTCTGTCAGATAATTTTCTCAATTATATCTCTAGGCAATTAAATAAATTGCAAAAAATAGTCCATTGCTTTTGGAAACCCCCATTCTGAGAGGAGTGAAATTCTTACCCAGGAGAGACTAAGTATCACTCATCCAAAAAGAAAGTTAAAAACTAACTGTTTTTAATCTTACCTACTTACTTTCCTGATCAGTTCTTTCCCTGATACTCTAACATTGGCAAGGCCAAGACATTCTCATACTTCTGTGATTTTACTTCTTCTTTCTGACAGCAATACGAGAATTCAAGGATACAGATTCTAAATACCAAAAAGAAATAATAAAATAAGAAGTACCTTTAGACACATACTAGGGATATTCCTGAACCCAAAAGATCACATCCTAGAACAAGAGGGAAAAAAGTGATTACATAATAAGAAGAATTAGACTTTTATTTTTTTTTCCAATAGGGGATGCTATTTGGCAAAGATGAAATAAATGTCTTCAAAAGTGTGAGGGTAAATGATTCTGTACCTTGAATTCTGGACCCATTTAATCATGGGAAATAGATTCTTAAACATGAAAGGATTTGGAAAATATACTAGATGTAATCTTTTCCAGAAAAACAATATGACTGAAAGATATGGTCTAGAAAAACTTTTTTAAAAATCCAAAAAAGAAGAAGACATCACACACAAGAAACAGTGTGAGCAAAGAAACCAACAAAGTCCATCCTTAAGCTGAAACTTATTTTTCTTAGTGGGGGTGCTGTGGGTATTTTGGGTGAGCAACTCCTTGTTTTGTAGACTATCCTGCCGATTATAAAATGCCTAGCATCTGTGGTCCCCAATTTTAAAGAAAGAATTCTGCGAACAGTAGGGACATAATATTTTATAAGTGATAAAAAACTGGATCAATAATTTCAGCTTAGGGGGTGGAGGAGTTACACATAATGTTTATTGTGGTACTTTGTTATTGTGAAATTAATATCTCAGTGGAAAAGATGCACTCATTCTCTATTCACAGACTATTTTCAATTTTTTGTACATGCTGTCAGAACATATTTATGAATGTGAGCATATTACATATATTCATCTACAGCTTCCTTTTTCCATTTAGTTTATCTAGAGTATATGTCCAAATCAACACAAAAATATGCCTTAAACTTCTTTGTTTTTCTTTTCTGTTTGCTTATGTTTTGTTAAATTTGTATTATAAAAGATGTGCATGTATGTTGAAGGGACGATATTCAAGAGAGCAAAGAACACAAAATGACATGTATCTTTTTCCCCTCCTTCCATTCTTAGTCCTGCTTCTGAAGAAACTGGTAACAAAAGGGGGGATGGGCCAAATTGGTGATGGGCATTAAGGAGGCACTTGTTGGGATGAGCCCTGGGGGTCATATTTAAGAGATGAATCACTGGGTTTTACTCCCAAAACCAATGCTACACTGTACTTTAACCTACCTGAACTTAATTTTTTTTTTAAAAAGTACTGCTTTTATCCCTTCAGAGTTTTATCACTTTATTGTAATAGCCCCTGTGTCCCAATTTATCCTCTTTGGAGAACCTCAATCTCCCTCCCTCCCTTTCATAACACATAAGCAGTGTGGCCCTTTTCACCATATCCCCCACCTATATTTCTCTTAAGTTTTTGGTACATTATGGTACCATGTTTTGGTACCTTATGGTACTATATGTTTTTTTTTTTCATCTTCTGTTAATATAATTATATAAATTAATATTCTAGTATTACATCAACCTTGCAAACCTTGAATAAGTCAGAATTAGTCATACGAAGCCCTTCTTGTCCCCTAGTAGATGGTACCATGAAACTCCATTCCTTTTGAATTCACTGGACTTCTGAAATCTGTCTTTAATTTCTGGGAAGTTACTAAGTGTCTTTCCAAATGTTCTCTCCCACAAACCCCTCTCTTCTCCGAGAACTCCAAGTAGAAATATGATAGATCCTTTCATCTGTGCTCCATGCCTTTTAACATATTTTCTTTCAGTTTCCTCTCCTTCAATCGTTTCTTCTGATTTATCTTCTTGTTGCCTAATTCTGAATTGAAATTGACTACTACATGAACTTTTTAAAGTTAAAGTTGTATTTTTGTTTTCATTCTTTTCATGTTGAGAAATTCATTTGGTCCTTTTTTCTAAGGCTCTTTGTCATTTTTAATAGTTTCTATATCCTAACTCATACTTTCAGTCTCCTAATTTATTACTCTAAGCATACCAAATACACTTATTTCATCATGCAGGTCCAAAAACTTCAATATCTAAAGTCATGTTTGTTCTGATTCTACTATTTGTTGTTTCTTCTAGCTCTTGCTTGTGATTTCTTATTTCTTTGTGGGATTTTTTTATGTTTATTTTTTCTTCTGAGTTAATATTTTCTAGAACTTTAAGGCATGTATTGAAGTTGTGGTCTCCCAGCAACAAATCGTATTTGCTTCTGCCAGGGACCCTCCCCCGGGCCCACTACAGAACATTCACTTTAAAGTGAATATAAGTTTGAGATTTTTTTGGACCAACTGAGTATGGATTTAGGCTCTGTGAAAGATAGCTTGGAATTGTCATTCTCAGGAGGAACGTTCTCCATCTTGCAACCTCTGCCCTGCTCACCAGCAAGCTTTGAGTATTACCCCAAATCTCCTGGATTGCTCAATTGGTTTTAGGGAAAGAGGCAAGTAAGCACCCTGCTTACCTCTTGAAGTTCTACTTTCTTTTAATTCTTAAAATCTAGGCAGTATTTATCATCTTTCCAGCTTATAAATGCGTATAACTTATTTTTTGCTTAGTCAACATTTTATTTGTTGACAGTGTGCAAATTGGTCAAGGCTTCTAGCCTTCCTTGTTCCTGAAAAAAACTGTCTTTTTTGTCAGATAGGGTGGATGGTTATCAAAATTTCTGAGTTCTTACCAGTTTCTTAGAGTTCTGTTTGATACATAATTTTCTAGCTACAAAATTGTATGTTTATTTTCTTTCTCAATGTTGAGGGCCTCGTTGCATGACATGCTAGCTTGTGTCTGTAAAATCTTATTCTTACCTGGTTCCTCTGAATGTCAGCTAACTCTCTCTGTATCTTTCTGTCTCTCTCTCTTACACACACTGTATGACTCTTCACTCTGTCTTAGCAAACATTTATGCTCTTATTTTTCATTGTCCAAGCATCCCAAGAACAAGTCAGATGTAAATTATTTGCATTATTCCTACAATCAGAAAATGCTTTAAATTTTTTTAATGTTTATTTATTTTTTATAAAGTTTTTTTTATCTTTGTTTATTTTTGAGAGGGAGAGAGAGTGCGAGCAGGGGAGGGGCAGAGAGAGAGAGTGAGACACAGATCTGAAGCAGGCCCCAGGCTCTGAGCTGGTAGCACAGAGCCCGACATGGGGCTCGAACTCACAAACTATGAGATCATGACCTGAGCTGAAGTCATATGCTTAACCGTCTCAGCCACGGTGCCCCTAATGTTTATTTTTGAGAGAGAGAGTGTGAGCAGGGAAGAGGCAGAGAGGGAGGGAGACACAGAATCTGAAGCAGGCTTCAGGCTCTGAGCTGTCAGCACAGAGCCCGACACGGGGCTCGAACTCATGAACCACGAGATCATGACCAGAGCTGAAGTCAGACACTCAACCGTCTGAGCCACCCAGGTGCCCCCAGAGGGCATTTTTGATTGAGAATATATATTGAGATTAGGGAAACTTCTACTGTTTCTCCATTTATTTCTTCTACTCTATAATATTAATTATCAGTGTCTAAAATGCTTATTAGGAGACTATTGGACTTACTGGATTGATCCTTTTGTCTTTTCCTTTGTGTCATATTTTCTTTTTCTGTCCATTGTTTATTCTGAAATATATCCTTATATATGTCAAGGGGCACTTTAAATGGAATAAAATGGATCATCTTTGTGAGTACTTTCATCCACCCCACAGGATTCAAAGTGAGCCTCTTTACTAGGTCCAATATTTGTAATTGATTAAAACATACACATTAAAAAAAGAAGACGGATCCTTGGAAACCTAGAGATACACCCTAGCTCAACCAGCTGTAAGCGATAGCTTAGGCAAGTGCAATTTTAAATTATAAATTCCTTGAAAAATAAATGCATTTTAGTATCACCATGTTAAAGTCTCCCACTCAGTGCAATAATTTAAAAAATAATAGATCTAACTCTTACATAATGAGCACAGGGATAAAAAAAAATTAAGACAATATTATGCAGAGCCAGAGGGTACATCGTAAGATGGAAGTTGAGGAAAGCAAAGAATCATTAGCAGTGGGTGCAGTGAACACTAGTGGAACTAATTGTTTAAGATTATTATATGGAAATTGAGTATTGTAGACTCTTGGCACCCATATGTGACATGACCGTTACTATGGACTACAACATTAAAAATGTATTTTCTGTTGAATACTTTATATATGCTCCAAGCTTGTAAACTCACAGGGCACACAGGCTTCAAATTCTGCTCCTTGGCTTTCTGGTGAGTCCAAATTGTCTTATAACAATTGAGGAAATATAGAGAAGAGTATGTGGTTATATATAATATGAGAGAGGGGTCATTATACTTCCTTTTTTCTTCTATATTTTGGGATATTTGCCTGATTTCTATCTTCTCAGCCACATAATCATATGCCAGAGTCCAAATTATTAAAATTAAATTTAGAATGATTTTTATCATGAGATGCCTGGGTGGCTCAGTTGGTTAGGCGTCCGACTTCTGCTCAGGTCATGATCTCACAGTTCGTGAGTTCGAGCTCTGCATTGGGCTCTGTACTGACAGCTCAGAGCCTGGAGCCTGCTTTAGATTCTGTGTCTCCCTCTCTCTCTGCTCCTCCCCTGTTCACACTCTCTCTCAAAAATAAATAAACATTAAAAAAAAGAATGATTTTTATCATACTGGAAAAAATCTATTAACTGATATTCCATTGAATTTATACTAATTTATAGAGAATTAAAATTGGTACAGTATCAAAACCAGCCTTTTCTAGCATTACTGTTTTATTTTTTTGCAGTTTTATATGATTTTTTTATTTTTTAAATATAATTTATTGCCAAATTGGCTTACATACAACACCCAATACTCATTCCAACACGTGCCCTCCTCAATGCCCATCACCCATTTTCCCCTCTCCCCCACCCCCACATCCACCCTCAGTTTGTTCTCTGTATTTAAGAGTCTCTTGTGGTTTGCCTTCCTCCCTCTGTGTTTGTAACTATTTTTTCCCCTTCCCTTCTGCCATGGACTTCTGTTAAGTTTCTCAAGATCCACATATGAGTGAAAACATATGATATCTGTCCCTCTGACTGACTTATTTCACTCAGCATAATACATTGCAGTTCCATCCATGTTGTTGCAAATGGTGGGATTTCATTATTTCTCATTGCCAAGTTGTATTCTATTGTATATATATAAACCACATCTTTAGCCATTCATCCGTTGATAGACATGTAGGCTCTTTCCATAATTTGCCTGCTGTTGAAAGCGCTGCTGTAACATTGGGGTACATGTGCCCCTGTGCATCAGCACTCCTGTATCCCTTGGGTGAATTCCTAGCAGTGCTCTTTCTGGGTCATAGGGTAGTTCTATTTTTAATTTTTTGAGGAACCTCCACACTGTTCTCCAGAGTGGCTGCATCAGTTTGAATACCCACCAAAAGTGCAAGAGGGTTCCCGTTTCTCCATATCCTCGCCAGCATCTATAGTTTCCTCATTTGTTCATTTTAGCCACTCTGACCAGTGTGAGGTGGTATCTCAGCATGGCTTTGATTCGTATTTCCCTGATGAGGAGTGACGTTGAGCATCTTTTCATGTGTCTGTTGGCCATCTGGATGTCTTCTTTGGAAAAGTATCTATTCATGTCTTCTGCCCATTTCTTCACTGGATTATTTGTTTTTCGGGTGTTGAATTTGGTAAGTTCTTTATAGATTTTGGATACTAGCCCTTTATCTGATATGTCATTTGCAAATATCTTTTCCCATTCTGTCGGTTGCCTTTTAGTTTTCATTGTTTCCTTTGCAGTGCAGAAGCTTTTTATCTTAATGAGGTCCAAATAGTTCATTTTTGGTTTTAATTTCCTTACCTTTGCAGATGCATCGAGCAAGAAATTGCTGTGGCTAAGGTCAAAGAGATTTTTGCCTGCTTTCTCCTCTAGGGTTTTGATGGTTTCCTGTCTCACATTTAGGTCTTGCATCCATTTTGAGTTTATTTTTGCATATGGTGTAAGAAAGTGGTCTAGTTTCATTCTTCTCCATGTTACTGTCCAGTTTTCCCAGCACCATTTGCTAAAGAGACTGTCTTCCATTGGATACTTTTTCCTGCTTTTTCAAAGATTCATTGGCCATACATTTGTGGGTCCAATTCTGGGTTCTGTATTCCATTGGTCTCTGTGTCTGTTTTTGAGCCAGTACCATAATATCTTGATGATTACAGCTTTGTAGTAGAGGCTAAAGTCTGGGATTGTGATGCCTCCTGCTTTGGTTTTCTTCTTCAATATTACTTTGGCTATTCAGGGTCTTTTGTGGTTCCATACAAATTTTAGGATTGTTTGTTCTAGCTTTGAGAAGAGTGCCAATGCAATTTTGATTGGGACTGCATTGAATGTGTAGATTTCTTTGGGTAGTATTGACATTTTAACAATATTTATTCTTCCAATCCATGAGCATGGAATGTTTTTCCATTTCTTTTTTCTTTTTCAGTTTCCTTCATAAGCTTACTATAGTTTTCAGCATACAGATCTTTTACATCTTTGATTAGATTTATTCCTAGGTATTTTATGGTTCTTGGTGCAATTATAAATGGGATCGATTTCTTGATTTTTCATTCTGTTGCTTCATTACTGGTGTATAAAAATGCAACTGATTTCTGTACATTGATTTTGTACTCTGCAACTTTGCTGAATTCATGTAACAGTTCTAGGAGTCTTTTGGTGGAGTCTTTTAGGTTTTCTAGGTAGAGTATCATGACGTCTGCGAAAAGTGAAAGTTTGACTTCTTTGCCAATTTTGATGCCTTTTATTTCATTTTGTTGTCTGCTGATGCTCAGATTTCCAACACTATGTTAAACAACAGTGGTGAGAGTGGACATCCCTTTCATGTTCCTGGTCTCAGGGGGAAAGCTTTCAGTTTTTCCCCATTGAGGATGATATTAGCTGTGGGCTTTTCATATATGGCTTTTATGATGTTTAAGTATGTTCCTTCTATGCCGACTTTCTTGAGCGTTTTTATTAAGAAAGCATGTTGTATTTTCTCCAATGCTTTTTCTGCATCTATTGACACGATCATATAGTTCTTATTGTTTCTTTTATTAATGTGATGTATCACATTGATTGATTTGTGAATATTGAACCAGTCTGCAGCCCAGGAATGAATCCCACTTGATCATGGTGAATAATTCTTTTTATATGTGGTTAAATTCAATTTGCTAGTATCTTGTTGAGAAATTTTACATCCATGTTCATCAGGGATATTGGCCTGTAGTTCTCCCTTTTTATGGGGTCTCTGTCTGGTTTGGAAATCAAGGTAAGAATGATTCTGGAAGTTTTCCTTCCCTTTCTATTTTTGGAACAGCTTGAGAAGGATAGGTATTAACTCTGCTTTAAATGTCTGGTAGAGTTCACCTGGGAAGCCATTTGGTCTCGGACTCTTATTTGTTGGGAGATTTTGATAACTGATTCAATTTCTTCACTATTTGTTGGTCTGTTCAAATTTTCTGTTTCTTCCCGTTTGAGTTTTGATTGTGTGGGTGTCTAGGAATTTGTCCATTTCTTCCAGGTTGTCCAGTTTGTTGGCATGTAATTTTTCATAGTATTCTCTGATAATTGCTTGTATTTCTCAGGGATTGGTTATGATTAATCCATTTTCATTCGTGAATTTATCCATTTGGATCCTCTCTGTTTTCTTTTTGAGAAATCTGGCTAGGGGTTTATCAGTTTTGTTTATTTTTTCAAAAAACCAATGCTTAGTTTCATTTATATGTTCTACTGGTTTTTTGGATTCTATATTGTTTATTTCTGCTCTGATCTTTATTATTTCTCTTCTTCTGCTGGCTTTGGGGTTTCTTTGTTGTTCTGCTTCTAGTTCCTTTAGGTGTGCTGTTAGGTTTTCTTTTTGGGATTTTTCTTGTTTCTTGAGATGAGCCTGGATTGCAATCTATTTTCCTCTTAGGACTGCCTTTGCTGCATCCCAAAGGGTTTGGGCTGTTGTGTTTTCATTTTCATTTGTTTCCATATATTTTTAAATTTCTTCTTTAACTGCCTGATTGGCCCCTTTGTTCTTTAGTAGGATGTTCTTAACGTGCATGCAATTGGAGGTTTTCCAAACTTCTTCCTGTGATTGATTTCAAGTTTCATAGCATTGTGATCTGAAAGTGTGTATGGTATTTTCTCAATTCTTTTCTATTTATTGAGGGCTGTTTTGTGACCATTATGTGATCTATCTTGGAGAATGTTCCATGTGCACTCGAGAAGAATGTATATTATGTTGCTTTAGGGTAAAAAGTTCTAAATATATCTGTCAAGTCCATCTGGTCCAGTGTATCATTCAGGGCCATTGTTTCTTTATTGATTTTCTGCCTAGATGATCTGTCCATTGTTGTAAGTGGAGTGTTAAAGTCCCCTGTAATTACCACATTCTTACCAATAAGATTGCTTATGTTTGTGATTGATTGTTTTATATATTTGGGTGCTTGTGAATTTGGTGTATAGACATTTATAATTGTTAGTACTTTTTTATTTTTAAGATTTCCACCTCTCTTCATACATTACCCATCTGTTCTTATATGTTGTCTAATACTTCCATTAGAGCCCCTAGCATATGATAGAAATAAAAAACACCATACCAGAAATGAAGAATGGTTTTCATGGCCTCACTAGTAGAATAGGCACAGCTTAGGAAAGTACTTTGAGCTTGAGGATATGTGAACAGAAACTTCCAAAACTGAAAAACCAAGAGAAAAAAGGTTGAAAAATGTTAAACCTAATATCCGAAGATCTTTTGGGCAGTTGCCAAAGGTGTAACATACAAATGGGCATACCAGAAGAAGAAGGTAGAAAGGAACAGGAGAAATATTTAAAGGAATAATGACGGGGAATTTTCCCAAATTAATGTCAGATGTCAAACCACAGGTCAGGGAAGCTGAGAGAACAAGAAACATAATCCCCCTCCCCAGAAAAGAAAACAAAAGAGAACAACAAGAAAAACTACATTTAGACATGCTATATTCAAACTACAGAAAAAGCTCTAAAGAAAAAATCCTGAAAGAAACCAGAAGGAAAAAACACTTTACTACAGAGGAACAATGAACTGCGTTGGACTTCTTGGAAACAATGGAAGCAAGAAGAGAATGGAATGAAATATGCATTGTGTTGATTTAAAAAAAAAAAGCCAACACCTACCTAGAATTTGAGCCCTGTAAATTATCTTTCAAAAGAGAAGTAGATAAAGACTTTTTCAGACACACAAGAATTGAGAGAATTGTTGGCAGTGGACCTGCCTTGGAAGAAATGTTTTAAAAAGTTCTTCAGTGAAAAAATAAACGATATAGGTCAGAAACTTGGAACTATACAAATAAAGGAAGAACATTAAAGAAGGAATCAGTGACAGTAAAATATAAACTTTTGTTTTTCTTATTCTTAATTGACTTAACAGATAATAATTTGTTCAGAATTATAATAACAACATGTATTCATCATTTATAGTTTATGGATAAGGAAGATGAATGACAGTAGTAATACAAGATGTAGGAGGGAGGAATTAGGCATACTTTGTTATTGTAAGTTGCTTGCCTCATGTATTTATATAATGTTGTTTGAAAGTGGATTTAGAGTAGTTGTAAACGTATATTGCAAACTCACAAACAACCACTAAATAAGTAAAAAAAAAAAAAAACAGAAAAAGTACAGTTGATATGCTAAGACAGGAGAGAAAAGAGAATCCTATAAAATGTGCAATTAAATATAACAGGCAGGAGAAAACAGTTGAAAAAGTATGGGAGCTATTAACCCAACAATATAGCTAATCACATTCAACATCAGTGGCCTAAATTCACCAATTAAAACAGATTTTCAGGATGGATTTTCATAAACAAGACTCAACTATATGTAGTCTACAAGAAACCCACTTTCAATATAAAGACATATATATATATTAAAAATAAGGGAATGGAGAAAGATGTACTATATTAACACTATTCCAAAGAAAGCCACAATTACTATATTAGTTTCAGACAGCAACCTTCAATCCAAGAAAAGTTATCAGGGTTAAAGAGGGGCATTATATGATGGTAAAGGGATTGATTCTCTAAAAATACATAATGATCCTTAATCTGCGTGCACCTAACAAAAGAGTATTAATATACCTAAGGCAAAAACTGGTAGAACTGCAAGGAGAAATAGATGGATGCACTATTGTAGATGGAGACTTCAGCATCCCGCTGCCAGTAATAAACAGATTTGGCATGCAGAAGGTCTGTAAGAACATAATTGAACTCAACAGCATTGTCATTCAACTGGATCTAATTGACATCTACAGAATATTTCATCTAATAGCAGAATACGTGTTCTAAAGCTCACATAGAACATCCCTCCTTTCATATTGCTTTCCAGGTGAACACAACCACATCTTTATTAATTAGCTAAGTAAATGCATGTTTTAATAAAGGTCTGTATTTTATTCTCAGAGCACAACTTACAGTGTTTATGGTTTCTGCTATAGTTCTAAAAGCAAAACAAGCTCTTTAAAATAAGATTTCATTAGTTCCCAAAAAGTCTAAGGCTGTTGTTATAGTTTTAATTATCACTTTATTAATTATTTCATTCACCTATTAATACCACTTTATTCCTCCATTCAATTATTCAAAAATTGCTTATAGCATCTACTATATTGCTCCTATTGTGCATTGCCTTCAGTGAATTCTCTACCATTTTATTTTCTTTATTCTGTGACTCAGAGAGCAAGGCACCCAATGACCACCTTGGAAAAGGGAGAATCTTGTGCCTTATTTGCTCCCATCTGGATATCTGATTGTATCTTTCTATTCTTCATTGTATGGCATGTTCAGATTATATTATTATATGTATTTTCTTCAGTGTGGCACATTTTGGTGAAGTAAAGATGAATATAGGACAAAATCACTATTGCTGGCTCTGAGGGAAATATTAAAAATATTTTTCTTGCTAAGGCTTAAGTAATAAAATAGTAGATTTAGGAATGAAAGATATAAAAATCATAATTCATGCTGTTTTTAGACTGCCACGTCAATGAGGTGTTGCGAACACACATACCTTTCCTTTCCACGTTTACACAATGTGACTGTAGGTGGATGGTGTCTTGGGAAGTCTGAACCCTCTTTTCTGACAGTTGTCACCATGTTCTCAACCCAAGTTACACTTTTCATTGTAGTCCCAGATTTTATTATTACTTTGCCCTATTGATTATGAGACAAAAAATGATAGAAGAACTTAGAGAAGTTAAAAACAGAATGAAGTAAGGTTCTCTTATAGGTTTTCTCATTCTTGTGCTTGGAACCAGAAGATTCCGCTTTTCGATACAATTTATCACATCATATATATTCACACCTGACTAGAATGTGTGAAATTGAATGTTAAACGTGGTTGATGTGACCTTGAATATTGCTATTTTCCTTTCTCTCTCACTGATTTTTTTTTTCATATCTCACTTGTTGAATTTTATTGACCTAATTTCCCAATATAGGATATGTCTCACGAAGGGTGAGAAAAACAATCTGAGAGAAATAAAAATAAAGGTAATGTCCAGAGTTACAAGAAGTGCAAACGTAAAGGGCACTGGCAACAAATAACTGCTCGCCATACTGAGCCCCTGCGGGAGATTCCCAGGATGCCCAGAGATGCTATTAGATTCACACTGCCTGACTTTATACCATTCTCTTAGGATTTACAGCAACTGCCAGAAGTCAATTGAAGTTTTTCTGAGCTATTCTCCACCTCCTCCTCTTCCATATTCTTAATGTTCCTAAAAGACATTAGAAGGGGTTAATAATAGAATGCAGAATATTTTTCCTTTTAAACCTTGAATGAAATCATCATGTCTGAGCGACTCTTTAGCTTCTATGTGAAGGCAGAGAGACTTTAGTAATCTCTTAAGGACCTTTTGTTCCATTGATTTTACAAAGATTTTTGTTGTTGTTGTTTCAATTTTTTATTTAAATTCTAGTTAACATATAAGCTAATATTAGTTTCAGGAGTAGAATTTAGTGATTCATCATTAACATATGCCACACCCAGCACTCATCACAAGTGCCCTCCTTACCCATGACCCGTATTTTTATCTAAAATGTTACATCCGAGGGCCACCTGGGTGGCTCACTCAGTTGAGCATCTGACTCTTGATTTTCACTCAGATTATGATCTCACGGTTTGTGAGTTTGAGCCCCATATCAGGCTCTAGCTGACAGCATGGAGCTTGCTTGGGATTCTTTCTCCCTCTGTCTCTGCCCCTCCCCTGCTTGCTCTCTACCTCACTCTCTCAAAATAAATAAATAAACACTTGAAAAAGAAAAAAATCTTTAAAATGTTACATTAGAAAAAAAATAAATTTAGTGAATGAAAGACAGAGCCTAAATTTTTTTAAGTATGCAAATCAAAGCAAACCATCATACCAACTATACTGTCAAGAGATGTTCTTGGCTAAAAGAAATGGAAGATTCACACAGGAAGATTATCACAGGTGATAATGGCAGGTAGTGTTGGTGCAGCCACCCCTTGGTGTCATTAAGGACTCGGATTCTTTCTCTTTTTGTGTTTCATCATCTTTGCTGTGTTGGCCTTTGGTCTTCATATGTTGACATCATGATGGCAGTGGAATTTCTACAACTGCAGTGTGAAGTTCATTATCAATGCAGAAAGAGGGGAAATGGCTTATAATGCCACACGTGTACCTTTTTATCAGAGAAGTAAATTTTTCCTAGGACAGTCGTGTACAACTCCTTACATCTCATTGATTGAATATGTGTCATGTGATCAGTTCTAGCTTCATGAAGGTTGGTGAGCTGATTCCCCACTAGTTTTTAAATGTTTATCTATTTTTGAGAGGGAGAGAGAGAGAGAGCCAGTGAGTGGGTTGGGACAGAGAGAAAGGGAGACAGAGCATATGAAGCAGGCTCTGTGCTGACAGCAGCGAGCCTGATACAGGGCTCAAACCCACGAACCATGTGACCATGACCTGAGCCAAAGTCAGATACTCAACTGACTGAGCTACCCAGGTGCCCCTGATTCTCTGCTATTTTTTTTATCACTTATGGTCAGAAAAAGAAAGAGGTCAAATGTCAAGATGGCTATTAGGTTAGACAACCGAGTGTCTGCCACACAAACTAAATTTTGGTTTTATGAATCCTGCCTCATGCACCATTATGTGACTGTAGAGGGTAAATTCATGAAAATAGGCATTTGTTGGAGAAAACTTTCTTCAGTGCTTTATCATGATAAAGTATTCTTTCAGTATATAAGTCCTTTAATTGGTTAATAGGGGGAATATTTACCATGATTTATAAGTGACTTATTACAAATACCAGTTATTGTATTAAAGATAAAAAATAACTTAAATACTGGAAAGATATTTGGAGAAAAATTTTGGAACTGTGTCTTTTTTTAACTTAAAAATCAGTTGCATAAGCTTTAGACCAAATTTCTCACAATACAAAAGACTAATATCATTGGTAAACAGTGTGGTAAATTAAATAGAGATTTGAAAAATTAAATGGATGTCATTGGAATCTCTAATCATTAGATTTCTAATGAGGATGCCTCTGACAAACAATTAATCAAGATTCAACAGTTTAGATGAGTCATTCTCATTCTTTGACTTTGTTACTTCCAGGGCATTTTCTTTTTTAATTGCAGACTGAATATATTTCAAATGATTTTGCTAATAATTACTGATGAGTGAATTGCACAGAATTGTGTAATTTTGTTTCACTTGAATAAGAAAAGTCAAATAGTTGAGCAATTAAATTCATTCCAATCAACTGAGCTTCTAGAAAATTGGCTTGAAATGTCATTGAGGAGTCTAATTTAATTTCTACATATTGTATGCTAATATAACTATGGGCCAAGTATTTAGCATCATGGACTCTTATTTGAAGTTAGATAAGAGTTTAGAGAACATGTTCTGTCACCCCAAATTGTATGATAGAAGTGAGGTTTAAATCAACTCCCCTAATTCTTCAGATAAAGAAACTTACTTGAGAAAACATTAAGTGACATGATCAAGATAGTTTAACGAGTTAGTTAAATCAGGAGCTAGAACCAAATTGCCTTAACATTTGTGTCAATATGCAATCCTCTAGTTTTATATTTTTCTTTAAAATGATGGTCACAGCATTTTACTTGATACCTGCTTCTTCAGAAAACTGATAGGAATAAAACTCATGGACAAGCCAAAATTTGCAAGTAATATTAATATATGAGAGGCATGGGGTTAAGGGGCCTTCATATTAATGTAGTCCAACAAAGAGTCATTAATCCATGTAGCTAGAAACAAACAAAATATTGGACTTAAAAGAAAAAAAGCCAAGGCATCTTATCAAAATTAGATAACAGAATAATGCCTCTCCATTGTATTCCTTCTATATCGTGTTCTCCAAGAAATCAATTTGAGGAGAAGACAGTGAAAATATTTGTTGCAGCCAAGTGATTGAGTTCTCATGTGGAGAATTGTAAAAGTAGAGAAAGAAAGGAGATTTTCTGTTAATCCCATCTATCTTCTCTTTTATTTGCTGGGGTCAAAGTTTCCTGGCAAAGCTAAAAATAGTTTGCCATTTCCAAATTCAGACACATTGGGAGTTAGGGTTTCAGCATATGAATTTTAGGGAGAGAAAAACATTCAGTCCATAACAAATCCCCTAGGAGCCCCAAGCAACTTAAGAAAGCTTCAGTAACAATGACTCACCTTCATCTGAGTGTTTCCTGTCTCTGTATATGGGACTGGAGATAAATTCCAATGAGACTATTTCATCCTTTCATTTATTCATTTCTTTAACACACTAATTGAGCATCTATTGTGTGCCAGATTATTCTAGGCACTAAGAAACAGTGATGAACAAAACCAGTTTTTTTTCCTTCATGAAATGTATGTTCCAATAGAGGGAAACATAAAAATAAATAAATATATCCCATATCATGCCAGAGTAATATATTCTATTAATAAACAGAAAGCAGAGTAAAAGTATAGAGAATGATAGAGCCCAGAATTGCTACTTGTCAACGGTAGTCAAATAAATCCTTTCAGGTGACTTTTTATATAGAGGCCTAATAGCTATAGCTTTAGCACCTTCAAATATTAAAACTGAAAAGATAATGATTCCTCCCTCAGATACCTTCATGACACAGAAGGGTAAACTGGGATCTAAAACAGGCTGGCAAACATTTTTTGTTAAATAGCCAGGTAGTAAATATTTTCAATTTGCAAGCTGAACAATCTCTGTCATAACTACTCAAGTGTACCGTTGTAGCACAAAAACAGCCATAGATAATAAATAAACAGAGTGTGGCTGTGTTCTAATTTGTCCCTCAGGCTGCAATTTGTCTATTCATAATCTAGAGCCATGAAATGACCCCCATGGTCACACATTTGACAGCTGATGACAGAGGATAGAACAAACATGTTTCTTCTGACATTGAAAAGAACAAAGACATCTTTAGAAGAAATTATTACAGAGAGAGTTAAATAAATAATGATATGTCATGGATGAAAAAAATTTTCCACTTAACTACTGGCACTTGAATTTATTACAGGGCAGGAACTGTCTTCGTTTAGGAAAACATGTTGATAAGTAATTTCTGGGAGAAGGTGACATTCTGAGGGTGGAGTTTAGCAGGAAGCAACGAAACAAAAGGGATGGCTCAGTATTCTGCATTAGAAATGAACTAGAAACTAGAGGAAAAGGAGAGGTAGAGAAAGGGAAAGACGGAAGAGCCATTCAACAGAATGAGGTGGTATTCAACTCAGGAAACAACAGATGTTGGAGAGGACGCAGAAAAAGGCAAACACTCTTAACACTGTTGGTGGGAATGGAAACTGGTGCAGCCACTCTGGAAAACAGCATGGAAGTTCCTCAGAAAGTCAAAAATAGAACAACTACCCTCCAATCCAGCAATTGCGCTACTAAGTATTTATCCAAAGGATACAAAAATGCAGATGCGAAGGGGCACACGCACCCCAATGTTTATAGTAGCACTATCCACAAGAGCCGATTTATGGAAGGAGTCCAAATGTCCATCGACTGATGAATGGGTAAAGAAGATGTGGTATATATATACCATGGGATATTATTTGGCAGTCAGAAAGAATGACATCTTGCCATTTGCAACAAGGTAGATGGAACTAGAGTGTATTATGCTAAGCCAAATAAGTCAGTCAGAGAAAGACAAATATATAATTTCACTCATGGAATTTAAGAAACACAACAGATGAACATAGGGGAAGGGAAGGAAAAATAAGATAAAAACAGAAAGGGAGGCAAACCATAAGAAATTCTTAAACACAGAAAACAAACTGAGGATTGCTGGAGAAAGGTGGGTAGTGGATTGGGCTAAATAGATGATGGGCATTAAGGAGGGCACCTGTTGGAATGAGCACTGGGTGTTCTGTGTAAGTGACGAATCACTGAGTTCTCCTGAAACCAATACTACACTGTATGTTAGCTAACTTGAAATTAAATAAATTATAAAGAAAGAAAAAGATGTCTGTTCAGTTGTTAATGGGCTGCATTGCTACAATACAAACCTCTTTTGTCCTCAAAAATTAAGTAAACTGAGGCACAAATCAAAGACCTTTTATGAATGGGTTTTTGAGGATGTGTATGGTAGTAGGAGGAATTAAGAAAGGAAGCTAAGTTTTTTGTCTGGGCCAATTCTTTGTGTGTGTGTGTGTGTGTGTGTGTGTGTGGCATTTAATTAAAACCCAATCTTCTATAGCTCACCCATCTGTTTCCTCTATTCCTGTAGTTAAACACCACCAGGGAAAGTCCTGTTAACAGGCCACACTGGTCCAGTTGTAAATGAAGAGGTCTAACCTCCAAGGGGTCCTCAACAGTGTCCACAGACTCTTTGCAACAGCTCTTTCAAACTTTCTCCACACTAATCAAAGCATCAAGCTTTCTCCTCCATCTCTCATTAATCAAGCAATAGCATGGTATTTTAGATGGAAAGAGGAAGTATTACATGGTAACTCCTTTATCTCCCGCCACCCTACCTGACATACTAATCAAGGAGCCTTTAACTTGGGAGTATCCTTCTTCCCCTCTGTGAAAAGGGAGCGCTACCTCTCCCGCTATATAAGCTGCATCCTTCTGCCTCATAAACTGTACAGTATTTTTTTTTTATCCTTTATGACTCTTATATTCCAAATTCACTGTGGAAGCGAATCCTTCCCATCATCGCTTAAGTCATTATGATTCAAAAAAAAAAAAAAAGCCTTTCACTGCTCCCATGCCACTACCATCCACTGCCCTCTCTCTCTTCTCTTCTTATTACTTAGCTTCTCGGAAAAGTAGTTGGCAAAATTGTCCTCTTTTTTGTCCCCCCTCCACTTCTCAACCTACTCTAATCCAGACTCTTCCCATCACTGTCATCTCACTAAACCCCACTGGAAAATGTAAATTCTTTTTTTTTTTAATATTTTTTTTTAATTTTTTTTTCAACGTTTTTTTATTTATTTTTGGGACAGAGAGAGACAGAGCATGAACGGGGGAGGGGCAGAGAGAGAGGGAGACACAGAATCGGAAACAGGCTCCAGGCTCCGAGCCATCAGCCCAGAGCCTGACGCGGGGCTCGAACTCACAGACCGCGAGATCGTGACCTAGCTGAAGCCGGACGCTTAACCGACTGTGCCACCCAGGCGCCCCAATGTAAATTCTTAACTTATTCATGTGCTCCACAGCACTTGACATTGGTAACCACTCTCTTCTTGAAAAACTTTAATCCTTTGACTTCAAAGTCATTACTCTCCCTTTTGGTTTGTTTGTTTTTGTTTTATTTGTTGTTGTGTTGTTTTTTCCCTCTGCTCTCTCATCTCACTGACTGCCTTGTTTGCAGTCTTATATTCTCCTGCTCCCTGGACACCAAATGTTGCAGTTCCTCAAAACTAAAACTGAAGTTCTCTTTCTTCTTCTTCTGTGTTCTCTTACTAAGTGATCTTATTTTCATTCAGGGTTTTAATTAGCACTTATCATCTGGTAACTGCAAATTTTATTTCTACAGAACAGAACTCTTCCTTGGAATTCTAGACGATAACTCCAAATGCTTATTTGACATTTCTTTTTAAATATGTCAGATCCATGTGAAAAATGAAATGTATGATCTCCCTACTTAGTCCACTTATATTGAAGAGTAAATGGTATCACCCTTCAACTACTTATTGAAGGAAGAAACTTAGGAATAATCTTTCACTCTTAAACATCAGCCCTCATAGCCAGTTAATCGAAAAGCTGTCAACTTCATCTCCTAAGTATATGTCACATTTCCCTGTCTTTCCACATCTACAGCCACCACCCCAGCCTAAGCTGTCTTCAACCCTCAAGTGAACTACTACAATATCCCACTTTAATTCTTGGCCTCTCCACTCACTAATACTCCAAATTGGGGTAACCATGGGGTTCTTTTGAAATGCAAACCTCATTAGAACACTTATCAGTGACTTTTCATTGTTGTTTGGAAAATGACCACAACCCATAACATGACCTAAAATTTTTATATGACATTGTCACATTTCCCAATATCTTTCACATGGCAGCCCCTCCTGATTTGTGTACTTCAGCCACAAGTACCGTCCTTTATGATTTCCTTCCCATCACAGGGCCTTTCCATATGGAACTCCCCATTTGCATCAGATGGTAACTTCCTTATCTCACCACTACACACACACACACACACACACACACACACACACACACACACACCCCTACCTAAAACACCAATCAAAGAACCTCTAACTTTGCGGTATCCTTCTTTGCTTCTGTGAAAAGACAGGGCTGCCTTTCTTCCTGTTGTAGGGTGAATCCTTCCACCTCATGATGTAAACATTTTCTGTTGCTTTTTAAAAATCATTTTTCTATTCCATGCTCTCTTATGGAACTGAATCTTTTACATTAGGACTTAAGTCATTACTATTAAATCAAACATGAAACTTTCTGACCCTCTCCTTTAGCTTCGTTAACTCCTCCCATTCTTTTGGATCACATATTAATGGCCTTTTTTTTTTTCAGGGACACTGTCTCTAACCTCCTATACTAGAAAAAATCTACTTATTATGTGTTTTTGTAAACATACCCTTCTTCATCATAGCACTTATCATTTATAATGTTCTGTTTATTTGTGTGATTATTTAACAAATGTCTCCTTCCCACACCAGCTTATTGGTTCCCCTAAAACCAGCCTAGTGCCTCACATTTAATGTGATATAACACATAATAGGCGCCCAGTAAATTTTTGGTGAATGAATAAGTGGATAAGTGATGCTATGCAGAATACACTAAATAGTAACACACTTTATATAATGCACTGATTCAAAAGAAACAGGACAGTAAAGCCACAGGTGACCCTAAGAGTATAAGCTCACTGGGGCGCCTGGGTGGCGCAGTCGGTTAAGCGTCCGACTTCAGCCAGGTCACGATCTCGCGGTCCGTGAGTTCGAGCCCCGCGTCAGGCTCTGGGCTGATGGCTCAGAGCCTGGAGCCTGTTTCCGATTCTGTGTCTCCCTCTCTCTCTGCCCCTCCCCCGTTCATGCTCTGTCTCTCTCTGTCCCAAAAATAAATAAAAAAAAAAAAAAAAGAAAAAAAAAAAAAAGAGTATAAGCTCACTGAAAATATACAGAAGTTCAGATAATGGCATTGAACTTTCTACAAGACATGAATTTGACAGGTAAACGAACTTCTCTAGGCTATAACTGACATCTGGATTGCTGCAAAATTTATGCAATATGTCACAAGTGTAATTCCAATGGGGAATTGAGAAATTCTGAAACCATTCTTAACTTGGTGAGGATACATAGGACTAGTTTTGGGGAATAAAATGGGATTTAGACTCATCTCCACAGTTGTAAAACAAGGTTTCACCTGCCAAATGATTCTACAATTTTGTGAATTTTTAACAATGTTCACCTCATTTCTGATATTGCATAAGAGTAGCTTCAATAAGAGTTTTAAGTATGTCTTATTAAAAAATAAAGAGTTAATTAGTCTGTATCCTGAAGTAAAGTCCAAATACAATTTTCACTGGAGTTATCTCACAAAGGCACATTACACCTGCTACATTAAGAGCCAGCCATGCTGATTGTAGCCTACTTAAACAGGTTTCAATACCTTTTTTGCTGGGAGGGATCATTGTAGTCGTGAAGTATGTCATATTTTACATATTTTATGCCTTGGGTTTTATAAGTATTAGATAAAGCTATGATTCCCAGGTATTAACCCAAGTCCTTCATCAATTCTCTGGCAGGCACTCAGTGCTCCATGACTTGCTTCCCCCACTTCATAATCTTCTTTTTTGACTCAAATTGTTCACAGCTGTGATCAAATATTGGCCTAGCTCCTAAGAAGGAGGGGCATACAAGAGTTATTATTGGGCAAATAATAGAAGCTGTCACACAACCAGTGTTTAGTTAGAAAAAGTTTGCAAACGTAGAAAATGCTGGTTGTTGGGCTAGTGAAAGAGTCTCACTGGGAAGGGAGTTCTATTATTTAGATTTTTATAGCGTTTTTGCTCAAGAATATGGTGTTGGGAATCATACCACTTGAGATGTGAATCACTTTTAGAAGGTATACAACTACCTCATGAATGAATCCTTCAGGGAAATTTCTTTTATTTATTTATTTATTTATTTATTTATTTATTTATTTATTTTTTAATATATGAAATTTACTGTCAAATTGGTTTCCATACAACACCCAGTGCTCATCCCAAAAGGTGCCCTCCTCAATACCCATCACCCACCCTGCCCTCCCTCCCACCCCCCATCAACCCTCAGTTTGTTCTCAGTTTTTAACAGTCTCTTATGCTTTGGCTCTCTCCCACTCTAACCTCTTTTTTTTTTTTTCCCTTCCCCTCCCCCATGGGTTTCTGTTACGTTTCTCAGGATCCACATAAGAGTGAAACCATATGGTATCTGTCTTTCTCTGTATGGCTTATTTCACTTAGCATCACACTCTCCAGTTCCATCCACGACATCAGGCAGGGAAATTTCTAAGTAGACAAAGTTGAGGAGGGGTGACAAGCAAAACAATTCTTCCATAAAACTAATGTTCCAATTTATAAGAGCCTTTGAAACAATATATATATATATATATATATATATATATATATATATATATATATTTGTCTATCTTGGTTTTTGATAATTAATCTTTAGATACAAAGGTAAACATTGTTCTGCCTCCTAACTTTATTTCCTCGGTATAAAGAAAAGTATAAAGGTAGAATAATCTGTTAATAGATTAGATTCAAGATAACTTAGAACTTATTCCTAAATTGCATTTTATTTGAAACTTGATGGCATAATAAATTAATGAACATTTCAGATCTCTGAGTCCCAGGTAATTTTCCCTTGTTCATATAGCTAATATTGGCAAATCTAGGGTTCAAACTCAAGTCAGTGGACTCTGGAACTCAAGGTTTTTTTTATTGAAGTATAGTTGACATACAGAGAACTAAAGTTTTTAAACAGCTTCTCTGTCACCCTCTTATTTTGTTTTATATATTGGCAGGAGTTAAATATTATTTCAGCAAAAATAAAACACAAATCATCAGTAAGGTTGCAAACACCACAATAAAGTATCTCCTTACTCTACATAAGGCCAACTATTTATGAAATTATTTAGTTACTAAAGGAGAACTTTATACAATCCCAGAGTCACTTTTCAGAACTTCATTTTTTTAATATGAAATTTATTGTCAAATTGGTTTCCATACAACACCCAGTGCTCATCCCAACAGGTGCCCTCCTTAAATTCCACTGATTGTCATTTTGCGTCAAAGTCCCATTAGTTTCATCTAGTAGGAGGATACAAGTCCTATGTTTGCAAGGATGTGGAGAAGCAGGCATTTTCACCCAGATTTGGAGAGAGTATCCTAACATTCTCAATAGGCATTTAAGAATAAAATCAATTCTGTCTTATTATACACAAAATTGGCTTTTTTTCATTAAGAAATATTTATAGAATACATTCTTAAAGTTTTTGCATTCAACATAATCTCTAAGATTGCGTTGGTTTTATAAGTGATGTTGTTCAGCCTGGGTAGTTAACATGAACCAACACGTTCTCACTCAAAGGAGCTTCTACACTCACTAAGGCTAGGTGTTGGTACAGAAATCTCTTGAGAGCAGAATGGTTTTATTAATGCCATTGGAAAAACTGACTTTGGGAATTTTAAGTGGATTTCTGAAATTATTTTCCCAGAAACTGGAAGCTTACAAAGAAGGGGCTAATGTTATGCAATCTGTCTTAAAGCACGGGTCCAGATCACATGATTTCTTTGAAATTCTTTTTCTGGAAAAAAAAAAAAGAAAAAATCTTTTTCTGAAATATAGACTGGGGGTCACACTAAATACTCAGAAAAAAATTCCTAGCTGTAAGATAACAACAAAATTGGATAAGTTATATATTTTTAAATGTTTGAAAGTTTGTGAATGAGTCTAAAAGAAAGAAAGGGGAATCGTTGGTAGTCAAAATAAAATAGTAACTCCAGAGATGTAAGCAAGCTCTCAAACCAGTGCTTACCTTAAAACTTCAGGCATATGTGGGGGAGAGGATGGTGGCATAGTGGGTTGCTGGGTTCACCTTGTCCTGCTGATCACTTAGATTCCACCCACATCTGCCTAAATAACCCAGAAAACCACCAGAAGACTAGCAGAACAGACTCTCTGGAGCCAGCCGTAGACAAAAGGCCCACGGAAGAGGATAGGAAGGCTCAGAGGCAGTACTTCCTACACGGACTGGCAGGAGGGAGCTGGGGCAGTGGAGGGGCAGCCCGTTTGGCAAGACAGAACCCCGGAGTCTGACTTGCACAAGCAGAAGGGCCGGACTGTGTGAGTTCTGGAAGCCAGCGGGACTTAACATCTGGAATGTTGTAAGTCAACAGCTCTGCTCAGAGAGCAGGAGGGCTAGAGGACACCAGGAGGGAGAATGTTGAGCCTCAAAAGACAGAGCTCAGCTCAGTGGGGGAACAAAGGCTCTGACAAGCGCCATCTTCCTCTCCCATCCCCCAGCCAAAATTCCACAGGGAACCAGTTCCCTTCACCGAACCTGCTTGCACCACGCAAACGCCCAATGCTGTGCTTCTGTGGATCCATCCCTCCCACGGGCCTGCCTCCTCCCGTGCGGCAGGGCCCCTCCCACAGGGGACCACCAACTGCAAAGCAAGCTAAGCCTACCCCTCCCACCCCTGTGCACCTTGCGGATCCACCCCGGCTTGGCCAGATGCCATGGAAGCAGCACCACAAGCCTGACAGTGTGCAAGCAGCCCAGACAGGGGCCACACCACTCCAAAGTGAGTCCTGCCCCTGGGAGAGGGGAAGAAAAGGTACACACCAGTCTGACTGTGGGCCCAGCGGTGGGCTGGGGGCAGACATCCAGTATGACTGTGGCCCTCCCACCAACGCAAGTTACTCCAGACAGCACAGGAGAAGTGCCCTGCAGTTTGGAGCTACCACAGGGACTACCCAAAATGACAAAAAGAAGAATTCTCCTCAAAAGAAACTCCAGGAAGTAGCGACAGCTAACGAATTGATCAAAAATGAGTTAAGCAATATAACAGAACAAGAATTGAGAATAGTAGTCATAAAATTAATTGCTGGGCTTGAAAAAAGCACAGAGGACAGCGGAGAATCTATTGCTACAGAGATGAAAGGACTAAGAAATAGTCATGAGGAACTAAAAAATGCTATAAATGAGGTGAAAAATAAAATGGAGGCGGCCATACAATGGACTGAAGAGGCAGAGGGGAGAATAGGTGAATTAGAAGATAAAATTATGGAAAAAGAGGAAGCTGAGAAAAAGAAAAATCCAGGAGTATGAGGGGAGAATTAGAGAACTAAGTGATGTAATCAAACAACACAATATCCATATCATAGAAATTCCAGAAGAAGGAGAGAGAAAAGGGCTGAAGGTGTACTTGAAAAAAGCATAGCTGAGAACTTCCCTGATCTGGGGAAGGAAACAGGCATAAGAGGCACAGAGAACTCCCTTCAGATGTAACTTAAATCGATCTTCTGCACGACATATCATAGTGAAACTGGCAAAATACAAGGATAAAGAGAGAATTCTGAAAGCAGCTAGGGATAAACAGGCTCTAACTTACAAAGGTAGACACATAAGAAAGAATAGTGGCAGACCTATCTACTGAAACTTGGCAGGCCAGAAAGGAATGGCAGGAAATCTTCAATGTGATGAACAGAAAAATTATGCAGCCGAGAATCCTTTATCCAGCAAGTCTGTCATTCAGAATAGAAGGAGAGGTAAAGGTCTTCCCAAACAAACAAAAACTGAAGGAATTCATCACCACTAAACCAGCCCTACAAGAGATCCTAAGGGGGATTCTGTGAGTGAAATGTTGCAAGGACCACAAAGTACCAGAGACATCACTGCAAGCATGAAACCTACAGACATCACAATGACTCTAAACCCATATCTTTTCATAATAACACTGAATATAAATGGATTAAATGCACCAACTAAAAGACATAGGGTATCAGAATGGATAAAAAAAAACAAGACCCATCTATTTGCTGTCTACAAGAGACTCATTTTAGACCTGAAGACACCTTCAGATTGAAAATGAGGGGATGGAGAACTATCTATCATGCTACTGGAAGTCAAAATAAAGCTGGAGTAGCCATACTTATTTCAGACAAACTAGACTTTAAAGGCTGTAACAAGAGATGGAGAAGGGCATTATATAATAATTACAGGGTCTATCCATCAGGAAGAGCTAACAATTATAAATGTCTATGCTCCGAATACGGGAGCCCCCAAATATACAAAACAATTCATCACAAACATAAGCAACCTTATTGATAAGAATGTGGTAATTTCAGGGAACCTTAATACCCCACTTACAACAATGGATAGAACATCTAGACATAGAATCAATAAAGAAACAAGGGCCCTGAATGATACATTGGATCAGATAGACTTGATAGATATATTTAGAACTCTGTATCCCAAAGCAACAGAATATACTTTCTTCTCAAGTGCACATGGAACATTCTCCAAGATAGATCATATACTGGGTCACAAAACAGCCCTTCATAAGTATAAAAGAATTGAGATGATACCATGCACACTTTCAGACCACAGTGCTATGAAGCTTGAAATCAACCACAGGAAAAAGTCTGGAAAACCTCCAAAAGCATGGATGTTGAAGAACACCCCACTAAAGAAAGAATGGGTCAACCAGGCAATTAGAGAAGAAATTTAAAAATATATGGAAACAAATGAAAATGAAAATACAACAATTGAAATGCTTTGGGAGGCAGCGAAGGCAGTCCTGAGAAGAAAATACATCGCAATCCAGGCCTATCTCAAGAAACAAGAAAAATCCAAAATACAAAATCTAGCAGCACACCTAAAGGAACTAGAAGCAGAACAGCAAAGACACCCCAAACCTAGCAGAAGAAAAGAAATAATAAAGATCAGAGCAGAAATAAACAATATACAATCTTAAAAAATTGTAGAGCAGGGGCGTCTGGGTGGCTCAGTCGGTTAAGCATCCGACTTCAGCTCAGGTCACAATCTCACAGTCTGTGAGTTCGAGCCCCACGTCAGGCTCTGTGCTGACAGCTCAGAGCCTGGAGCCTGCTTCGGATTCGGTGTCTCCCTCTCTTTCTGCCCCTCCCCTGCTCATGCTCTGTCTCTGTCTGTCTCAAAAATAAATAAACATTAAAAAAATTTAAAAAAAATTGTAGAGCAGATCAATGAAACTAAGAGTTGGTTTTTTGAAAAAATAAACAAAATTGATAAATCTCTAGCCAAGCTTCTCAAAAAGTAAAGGGAGATGACACAAATAGATAAAATCATGAATGAAAATGGAATTATTACAACCCATCCCTCAGAAATACAAGCAATTATCAGGGAATACTATAAAAAATTATATGCCAACAAACTGGACAACCTGGAAGGAATGGACAAATTCCTAAGCACCCACACACTTCCAAAACTCAAACAGGAAGAAATAGAAAACTTGAACAGACCCATAACCAGCAAAGAAATTGAATCAGTTATCAAAAATCTCCCAACAAATAAGAGTTCAGGACCAGATGGCTTCCCTGGGGAATTCTACCAGACATTTAAAGCAGAGATAATACCTATCCTTCTCAAGCTGTTCCAAAAAATAGAAAGAGAAGGAAAACTTCCAGACTCATTCTATGAAGCCAGCATTATTTTGATTCCCAAACCAGACAGAGACCCAACAAAAAAAAGAGAACTACAGGCCAATATCTCTGATGAATATGGATGCAAAATTCTCAACAAGATACCAGCAAATCGAATTCAACAGCATATATAAAGAATTATTCACCATGATCAAGTGGGATTCATTCCTGGGCTGCAGGGCTGGTTCAACATTTGCAAATCAATCAATGTGATACATCACATTAATGAAAGAAAAGATAAGAACCATATGATCCTGTCAATCGATGCAGAAAAAGCATTTCACAAAATTCAGCACCCTTTCTTAATAAAAACCCTTGAGAAAGTCGGGATAGAAGGAACATACTTAAACATCATCAAAGCCATTTATGAAAAGCCCACAGCTAATATCATCCTCAATGGGGAAAAGCTGAGAGCTTTCCCCCTGAGATCAGGAACACAACAGGGATGTCCACTCTCACCTCTGTTGTTTGATGTAGTGTTGAAAGTTCTGGTATCAGCAAGAAGACAACAAAAGGAAATCAAAGGCATCAAAATTGCCAATGATGAAGTCAAGCTTTCACTTTTTGCAGATGACATGATATTATACATGGAAAACCCGATAGACTCCACCAAAAGTCTGCTAGAACTGATACATGAATTCAGCAAAGTTGCAGGATACAAAATCAATGTACAGAAATCAGTTGCATTCTTATACACTAATAGTGAAGCAACAGAAAGACAAATAAAGAAATGGATCCCATTCACAATTGCCCCAAGAAGCATAAAATACCTAGGAATAAACCTAATCAAAGATGTAAAAGATCTGTATGCTGAAAACTATAGAAAGCTTATGAAGGAAATTGAAGAAGATATAAAGAAATGGAAATACATTCCATGCTCATGGATTGGAAGAATAAATATTGTTAAAATGTCAATACTACCCAAAGCAATTTACACATCCAATGCAATCCCAATCAAATGGCACCAGCATTCTTCTCAAAGCTAGAACAAGCAATCCTAAAGTTTGTATGGAACCACAAAAGACTCCAAGTATCCAAAGTAGTATTGAAGAAGACCAAAGCAGGAGGCATCACAATCCCATACTTTAGCCTCTAGTACAAAGCTGTAATCATCAAGACAGCATGGTTTTGGCACAAAAACAGACACATAGACCAATGGAATAGAATAGAGACTCCAGAATTGGACCCACCATTGTATGGCCAACTCATCTTTGACAAAGCAGGAAAGAATATCCAATGGAAAAAAGTCTAACAAATGGTGCTGGGAGAACTGGACAGCAACATGCAGAAGAATTAAACTAGACCACTTTCTTACACCATTCACAAAAATATACTCAAAATGGATAAAGGACCTGAATGTGAGACAGGAAACCATCAAAACCCTAGAGGAGAAAGTAGGCAACAACCTCTCTGACCTCAGCCACAGCAATTTCTTATATGACACATCTCCAAAGGCAAGGGAATTGAAAGCAAAAATTAACTATTGGGACCTCATGAAGGTAAAAAGCTTCTGCACTGCAAAGAAAACAGTCAACAAAACTAAAAGGCAACCGATGGAATGGGAAAAGATATTTGCAAATGACATATCAGACAAAGGACTAGTATCCAAAATCTATAAAGAGCTCACCAAACTCCACACCCAAAAAACAAATAATCCAGTGAAGAAATGGGCAGAAAACATGAAAAGACACTTCTCTAAAGAAGACATCCAAATGGCCAACAGGCACATGGAAACAGTGCTCAACGTCACTCTTAATCAGGGAAATGCAAATCAAATCCACACTGAGATACCACCTCACGCCAGTCAGAGTGGCTAAAATGAACAAATCAGGAGACTATAGTTGCTGGCAAGTCTGTGGAGAAACGGGAACCCTCTTGCACTGTTGATGGGAATGCAAACTGGTGCAGCCTCTCTGGAAAACAGTGTGGAGGTTCCTCCAAAACTTAAAAATAGATCTACCCTATGACCCAGCAATAGCACTGCTAGGAATTTACCCAAGGGATACAGGAGTGCTGATGCATAGGGGCACTTGTACCCCAATGTTTATAGCAGCACTTTCAACAATAGCCAAATTATGGAAAGAGCCTAAATGTCCATCAACTGATGAATGGATCAAGAAATTGTGGTTTATATACACAATGGAATACTACTTGACAATGAGAAAGAATGAAATCTGGCCTTTTGTAGCAATGTGGATAGAACTGGAGAGTGTTATGCTAAGTGAAATAAGTCACACAGAGAAAGATACCGTATGTTTTCACTCTTATGTGGATTCTGACAGACGTAACAGAAGTCCATTGGGGAGGGGAAGGAAAAAAAAAGGGAGGGAGGCAAACCATAAGAGACTCTTAAAAACAGAACAAACTGAGGGTTGATGGGGGGTGAGAGGGAGGGGTTAGTGGGTGATGGGCATTGAGGAGGGCACCTGTTGGGATGAGCCCTGGATGTTGTATGAAAACTAATTGGACAATAAATTCCATATTAAAAAAATGAAAAAAAGAAAAAAGAAATGCTATGCCATTGTTATTTATTATTATTATTATTTTCTGTGTACTTTGATTTTAATTTTTATTTTGTCTTTGATCCAAGATTTAATAAAAAGTGTTTTGTTCTTTAAAAAAAATCTTCAAGCATATGAGAAGCAGGAGGTAAAGCTGAAGATCCATGGAATGTTTGGAATCAGATTGGAAGTTGTTGAATATATTTAGGATCCCAGTGTTATACCCTTACCAAAAAGATTTTTAAAATATGCATCATAAGATAAAACAGCAAGGAAATTTTCCTGTCTCTAAACCTTGGATCTGGGTGGTGGGTGGGGCAGGCAGGGTGGTAGAGAATTTCCTCTAAGATGTGTTCAGGGCCTTAATTTCTGTTTTCTAGATTGTACAAAAATCCTTAAGCCAAGGAATTATATTAGTGTTGTCATCAGTGGTGATTTTCGCAGATGCCTGGCATAAAAAATTAGAAATTATCCATTGAAGAATACAACTTCTACTCAGTTCTTCAAGTATTCCCATAGAAAATGTGGTGTAGTAAGCATTCTGTGTTTGGGCCCTTCTAATAGGTATATCGTGGAATCTCGTTTTCATTTGCATTTTCCTCATGACATATGCTTATTTGCCACCTGTACATCTTTGGTGAGGTATTTATTAAAGTCTTTGATCCATTTTGTAATTGGGTTGTTTGCTTTCTTATTGTTGAGCTTTAAGAATTCTTTGTATATTTTGGATAACAGTTCTTTAATCACCTATGTTTTCTGCAAATATTTTCTCCCAGTCTGTGGCCTTGTTATTCTCATGCCACTGTCTTCTGCAGAGATGAAAATTTTAATTTTAGTGACATCCAGTTTATCATTTCCTTCTTTCATGGATTGTGCCTTTGGTGTTTTATCTAAAAAGTCATCACCAAACCTAGGGTCATCTTACTTTTCTTTGTTGTCTTCTTGGAGTTTTATAGTTTTGCATTTTATTTAGGTCTATATCCATTTTGAGTTCATTTTTATGAAGGTTGACATATGTTAATAGTCTAGCTTCTTTTTTTCATGCAGATGTCCAGTTGTTTCAGCACCATTGTTTGAAAAGACTATCTTTGCTCTATTGTATTGCCTTTACTCATTTTTCTGGGTCTGTTTATGAGCTCTCGATTCTGTTCCATTAATCCATTTGTTCTTCAGTCCCAGTCTTGAAGTTGAGTAGTGTCAATCCTCCAACTTTGTTTTTATTCAATGATGTATTATTTATTCTGATTTTTCACCTCTCCATATAAAATTTAGAATTAGTTTGTCAGTATACACAAAATAACTTGCTGGGATTTTTATAGGGATATCATTGAGCATGTGGATGAAATTGATAAAAACTGGCATCTTGACAATACTGAGTCTTCCTATTAATGAACATAGACTGTCTCTCTGCTTATTTAGTTTTATTTCTGTCACTGAAGTGTTGTATTTTTTCTTATATGGATTTTTGACATATTTTGTCATATTTAAAACTGTTTCGGGGCACCTGGGTGGCTTGGTCGGTTAAGTGTCCGACTTCGGCTCAGGTCATGATCTCATGGTCCGTGAGTTCGAGCCCCACGTCGGGCTCTGTGCTGACAGCTCAGAGCCTGGAGCCTGTTTCAGATTCTGTGTCTCCCTCTCTCTCTCTGCTCCTCCCCTGTTCATGCTCTGTCTCTGTCTCAAAAATAAATAAACGTTAAAAAAAAAAAGTTTCTTAAAAAAAAAATAAATAAAATAAAACTGTTTCATTTTTGAGTGTTAATATAAATGATAGTGTGTTTTTAATTTCAAACTCTACCTATTCATTGTTGATGTATCGGAAAGGGACTGACTTTTGTATATTAACCTGCATCCTTGCTATAATCACTTATTAGTTCCAGAGGTTTCTTTTAATTTGGTCCTTTCAGATTTTCTACACAGACAATTATGTCATCTATGAACAAAGACAGTTTTACTTTTTCCTTCCCAATAAGTGTACAGTTTTATTTCCTCTTCTTGTCTTATTTCAAGGCAAGAAATACTTAGCTAGCATTTCCATTATATTGTTAAAAATGAATGGTAAGAGGGAACATCGCTGTCTTCTTCCTGATCTTATAGGGAAAATTTCTAATTTCTCACCAATCATTATGATATTAACTGTAGATTTTTTTGTATATATGCTTTATCAAATTGAGGAAGTTCCTGTTGTTAATGTACTGAGAATTTTTATCATGAATGGGTGTTGGATATTTTCAAATGATTTATCTCCACTTTTTTATATGATTGTGTGATTTTTCTTCTGTAGTCTATTCATGCAATGGATTACATTCATTAATTTTCAAATGTTGAACCAGCTTTACATACCGGGGATAAATCTCATTTGGTCATTCCATATAATTCTTTTTATACATTGTTGGATTCAAGTTGGTAATATTTAGTTGAAGACATTTTCATTTATGTTCATGAGACATATTTGTCTTTAGTTTTCCTTTTTTAATGTTTAGTTTATTTTTGAGAGAGAGAGAGAGAGAGAGAGCACAGGCACACGCACACATGACCTGGGGAGGGGCAGAGAGAGGAGGACAAAGAATCTGAAGGGACTCCATGCTGACATCAGAGCCCCATGAAGGGCTCGAACTCAGGAACTGTGAGATCATGACCTGAGCCGAAGTCAGAGGCTTAACGGACTGAACCACCCAGGCAACCCAGTTTTCTTATAACGCCTTTGTCTATTTGGGGTATTAGGGCAATACTGGCCTCATAGAATGAGTTAGAAGTATTCCTTCTGCTTCTACCGTCTGAAAGAAAACTGGTATAATTTCTTCCTTAATTTGGTAGAACTCACCAGTGAACTCATCTGGACCTTCTGCTTTCTGTATGGGAAGGTTATTAATTATTGATTCAATTTCTTTAATAAATACAGGCCTATTCAGATTGTCTGTTTCTTCATGTGTGAGTTTTGGCACATTGTGTCTTTCAAGGAGTCGTCTTTTATTTCATCTAGGTAATCAGATTTGTGGGCATAGAGTTCTTCATAATTTTCCTTTATTGTTCTTTTACTGTCTATGGAATCTTTAGCGGTGTCCTGTATTTTCGGTATTAGTAATTTGTTCCCTCTCTTTTTCTTAGTTAGCCTGCCTTAAGGTTTATCATTTCTATTAATCTTTTCAAGGAACCAACTTTTGGTTTGTTAATTTTTTCCTATTGATTTCCTATTTTCACTTTCATTGGTTTCAGCTCTAATTATTTTTTTTCTTTTCTTCTGCTTACTTTGGATTTAATTTGCTCATCTTTTTCTAGTTTCCTAAGATGATTGATTTTAGATGTTTCTTCTTTTCTGATATTTGCATCAAAGCTAAAAATTTCCTTCTCAACACTGCTTTCACTACATCTCACAAATATTGATAAGTTGTGTTTTTATTTTCATTTAGTTCAAAATATTTTTAAATTTCTCCTGAGATTTCTTCTTTGACCCTGTATTATTTAGAAGTGTGTTGCTTAATCTCCAAGTATTTGGGGATTTTCCAGTTATCTTTCTGTTATTGATTTCTATTTTAATCCTTTGGTGATCTGAGAGCATATATTGTGTGCAGTGTGCCATTGTTGGATGAAGTCAGCTGTAGTTCTCATTTAGATCCAGTTCCTTGGTAGTGCTGTTGAGTTTAACTATGTCCTCACTGATTTTCTGCCTGTTGAGTCTGTCCAATTTCCGATAGAAGGGTGTTGAACTCCCTAACTATAATAGTGGATTCACCTATTTCTCATTACAGTTCTCTCAGTTTTTGACTCACATATTCTGATGTTCTGTTCTTAGATGCACGCAAATTGAGGATTATTGTGTCTTCTTGGAAAAATGAACTCTTTATCATTATGTAATGGCTCTATTTATCTCTTCTATCTTTCCTTGCTTTGAAGTCTGCTCTGTCTGAAATTAATAAAGCTACCCCAGCTTTTTTTTTTTTTTGGTGTTGACATGGTACGTTTTTATTTATCCCTTTACTTTTATTCTATATATGTCTTTATATTTAAAGTGGGTTTCTTATGGGCAACATAGAGGCAGGTCTTCTTTTTTTAATTTTTGAGCCACCATGAAAATCTCTGTCTTTGTTTATTTTTTAAATATAATTTATTATCACGTTGACTAACATGCAGTGTATACAGTGTGCTCTTAGTTTTGGGGATAGATTCCCATGATTCATCACTTATATACAACACCCAGTGTTCATCCCAACAAGTGCCCTCCTCACTGCCCATCACCCATTTTCCCCGCTCCCCTGACTCCCCCCTGCCCCACCAATCAACCCTCAATTTGTTCTCTGTATTTAAGAGTCCCTTATGGTTTGCCTCCCTCCCTCTCTGTTTATAACTATTTGAAAATCTCTGTCTTTAGATTGAAGCATTTAGACTATTGACATTCAAAGTGATTATTAATATAATTAGATTAATATCTACCCCATTTGTTTCTTTTTTAAGTCAGTATAGGGACTTTAATTTCAACTTTATTGAAGCGTGATTGAAATATAAAATTCTGAGATATTTAAAGTATACATTATGGTGATTTGATATACATACATATTGTGAAATGATTCTTTCAATCTAGTTAATTAATATAGCCATCACTTCACATATTTCTCTCCCTCTCAGTCAGAATATTTAAATTCTGCTCTCTTGGCAGATTTCCATTTTACAATACAGTGTTAGCAACTGTAGTTACCATGGTTTTCATTAGATCCTCAGACCTTATTCATCAATAACTGAAAGCCTGTACCCTTTTACCAACCTCTCCCTATTTTCCCTACCTTTCATCCCCTGGCAACCACTTTTCTATTTTCTATTTCTTTGAGTTTGGCATTTTTGTTTAGATTCCACATATAAGTGAAACCATGCAGCATTTATCTTTCTTTGTTGATTTTGTACACTCAGTGTAATGTTTTCAAGGCCCATCCAAGTTGTTACAAATGGCCGGATTTCCTTCTTTCTGATAACTGAATACTATTTCCATTGTATGTACATATATCACCTTTAAAATTTTAATTGATAGTTAACATGCAGTGTTGTATTAGTTTGGGGTGTACGATATAGTGATTCAACAATTCTATACATTACTCAGTGCTCATCGCGACCCTCCCCTCTGGTAACCATCAGTTTGTTTCTATAGCTCAGAATCTGTTTTTGGTTTGTGTCTTTTTTCCTTTGTTTTGTTTCTTAAATTCTAAATATGAGGGAGATCATTCAGTATTTATCTCTCTCTGACTGTCTTATTTTACTTAGCATTATACTCTCTGGATCCATCCATGCTATTACAAATGGCAAGATTTTATTCTTTTTTGTGGCTAAGTAATATTCCATTGTACATATATAACATACCTTTATCCATTCATCAGTCAACGGATGCTTGAGCTACTTCCATAATTTGGCTATTGTAAATAATGTTGCAATAAACATAAGGGTACATATATCTTTTCAAATTACTATTTTCGTTTTCTTTGGGTAAATACCCAGTAGTGCGATTACTGGATTGTAGGGTAGTTCTGTTTTTAACTTTTAGAGGAACCTCCATACTGTTTTCCACAGTGACTGAATCAGTTTGCTTCCCACCAACAGTGGTTGAGGGTTCCTTTTTCTCCACATTCTCACTAACACTTGTTGCTTCTTGTGTTTTTTATTTTAACCATTCTGACAGGTGCAAAGTAGTACTTCATTATGGTTTTTATTTGTGTTTCCCTGATGATAAGTGATGTTGAGCATCTTTTCATGTCTGTTAACCATCTTGTGTATTCTTTGGAGAAACGTCTGTTCATGTTTTCTGCCCATTTTTTTCGATTGGATGATTTGTTTTTTTGGTGTTGAGTTGTATAAGTTCTTTATATTTTAGATTCTAACCCTTTATAGCATATGTCATTTGTATATCACATATTTTTATCCATTCATCTGTTGATGGACACTTACATTATTTACATCCTCTGGATATTATGAATATTGCTGCAGTGAACATGGAAGTGCAAATATCTCTTTGAGATCCTGTTTTCATTTCCTTTGTTTATATACCCAGAAATGGAATTGCTGGATCATAGTATAGTTCTATTTTTAATTTTTTAATAAAACTTTATATTGTTTTCCGTAGTAGCCGTACCAGTTTACATTCCCACCTATATATAGTACATAAGGATTCTGTTTTCTCCACATCCTCACCAACACTTACCTTTTATGTTTTTGATGATAACTTCTAATGGGTCTGAAGTGATATCACATTGTGGTTTTGACTTGCATTTCTCTGATGATGAGTCATATTCAACACCTTTTCTTGTATCTCTTGGCCATCTATATGTCATCTTTGGGAAAATGTGTATTCAGTTTCTCTGCCCATTTTTTAAGTCAGTTTTTTTTTTTTTTGCTATTGAGTTTTTTGAGTCCTTTATTTAGGATATAACTCCATATCAGATATATGAACTATAATATTTGTTCCCATTCTGTAGGTTGCCTTTTTGTTTTATTGATGGTTTCCTTTGCTGTGAAGAAGCTTTATAGTTTGATGTAGTACCACTTGTTTATTTTTGCTTTTGTTGTCTTTATTTTTGATGTCAAATCCAAAAAATCCATGATCAATGTCAGGGAGCTTACCTCTTATATTTTCTTCTAGAAGTTTTATTGTTTTAGGACTTACATTCAAGTCTAATCCATTTTGAGTTGATTTTTATGTATGGTATAAGACGAGTGTCCAGTTTCACTCTTTTGCATGTGGCTGTCCACTGTTACCAGCACCAATTATTGAAGTGACTATCCTGTTTTCATTGTATATTCTTGGCTCCTTTTTTGTAAATTAATTGACTATATATGCATGGGTTTATCACTTGGCTCTCTTTTCTGTTCTATTGATCTTTGGGTTGAGGCATTTAAACCATTGACATTCAAAGTGATCATTAATATAATTAGATAATATCCACCATATTTGTTGCAATTTTCTATTTGTTGCCCTTGTTCTTTGTTCCTTTTTTTCTCTTTCTCTCTTTTCTTGACTCTGTGGTTTTAATTGGGCATTTGAATGATTCCATTTTTTCTCCTTTCTCAGCATATCAGTTATGTTTCTTTTTTTAATTTTCAATCTTAATTTTGATTTTTCTTAGTTATTGCCCTAGAGTTTGCAATATAAATTTACAACTAATCTAAGTTCACTTTCAAATAACACTGTACCATTTCATGGTTAGTTTTAGTAACTTGTAATAATCCTAATAGGAATTTATTAGTAAGCCCTTGTATCAATGCTGCCATCCATTTCACTTACACATAACATATACATATACACACACATAAGATACATACAAACATACATAATTGAATAAATTGTTGCTATTATTATTTTGAATACAGTTATCTGTTAAATCAATTAAGAATAAATAAAATAAAAGTTTTGTATTTTACCTTCACTTACCCTTTTTTCAGTTCTCCTTTGTTTGCATATATCTGAATTTCTGGCCTATATTATTTTCCTTATCTCTAAAAAACTTCTTTTAATCTTTTTTGCAAGACAGGTTTGCTGGTGAGAAATTTCTTCAGTTCTTGTTTGGCTGAGAAAGTCTTAAGTTCTCCTTCACTTTTGAAGCATAATTTCACAAGTACAGAAATCTACGTTGGTGGGCTTTTTCTTTCAACACTATAAATATTTTGTCCGGCTCTCTCCTCTCTTGCCTGTTTTTTGAGAAGCTGGATGTAATTTTTATTTTTGTTCCTATCTAAGTAAGATTTTTTCATCTGGCTTTTTTCAAGATTTATTTCTTTATCTTTGATTTTCTGTAGTGTGGGTATGATACACCTAGGTGTAGTTTTTAAATTTTTTTTTGTCATTTATCCTTTTGTCAGAGCTTCTTTGATCTGTGGTTTGGTGTCTTACTTTAATTGGGGGGAAATTATCAAGCATTATCATCTCATGTGTTATACAAAATATTTTATATCAAATATTTGTTATATAAAATATTAATATTAAATATTGTATCAAATTCTTCTTCCTTTCCTTTCTCCCTTCAACTTCTGCCATTCCCATTAGGCATATGTTTCACTTTTTGTAGTTCTCACAGTTCTTAGATATTCTGGGGTTTTTTAGTCTTCTTTTCTGTTTGCTTTTCAGTTTTGGAGGTTTTTGTTGATATATTCTTAAGCTCAGAGAGAGAGAGAGAGAGAGAGAAAGAGAGCATGACCAGGGGAGGGGCAGAGAGAGAGGGAGACACAGAATCTGAAGCAGGCTCCAGGCTCTGAGCTGTCAGCACAATGCCCACGCGGGGCTCAAACCCACGAACTGGGAGATCATGACCTGAGCCGAAGTTGTATGCTTAACCAACTGAGCCACCCAGGCACCCCTAATCATAGTTGCTTTAAATTCCCACTCTGATAGTTCCAACATTCCTGCCATGTCTGGTTTTGATGCTTATGCTGTCTGTTTAGCTGTGTTGGTTTCTGTTTTTGTTTTTGTTTTTGCATCTTTGTATGTCTTAACATTTTTTCTTGATAGCCAAACATGATATACTTGGTAAAATGAAGTGCACTACGTAAGCCTTTAGTAATGTTGTGGTAAGGTATAGAGGAGGAGCAGTTTTCTAGTCTTAGTCTTTTAGTGAGCCTATGCCTATGGACTGTGAACTTCACAAGTGCTTCTCAGGTCCCCTCCCCCCCCGACTCCCCCACCCCGCCGACTTAGATGGGACAGGATGGCCAGATGGGGTCTACTTGGGTATTTCTCTTCTCCCATGTGGAAGGCTAGAGTGGGCTGGAGTTGGATATTTCCCTTTCCCTAGGTCATTTAGGCAATGGTAAAACCCCAGCAGGTTAGGCTCTGGTTAATTAGTATGTCCCAAGGACAGACCTTGTTAAGAAGAACAGAGGTATATTTCAAACGGGTTCATTTGGCATCTTTCAGATGGCATATTTCAAAATCTTTTCTTTTGCTCATCCTCTGCCAGAAGCATGAAGGGATTTTTCTCTGATATTTGCTATTGAACTCCTGGAGGTAAAACTCATGAAAGTATGGGAGGCCCCCAGTGACTGGGTACCCCTGGAGTTTTTAACCTCTTAAACTTGATCACTCTTCTAGTTCTAATGATTTTCTAGCAATTCATCGTTTACATTTCTGGTCTCTTTACCCAGACACTAGTTCCCAAGGAGGTTTCAACTCATATGTTTCTACTCTAGTCAGTTGTGATTCTCTATATTTGCCTGTTAGACTCCCCAATGTGAAGATCAGCAGCTTGCCCTGTGACCTAACTTCTCTTACAAGTTTGAGAAGGAATGTTGACATTTAAGTTTGTTCGCCTTATTACTTGTTGTTAGGACAGAGCAGTAACTTCCAAGTTCCTTCTGTGAAGAACCAGAAATCGGAAGTCTAAAAATGTTTTTTTATTCTAATATAAAAGTAGAAACAGGATTCTAGATTGTACATATTTTACCTAAAATTAATTAATTAATTTAGCTAGCGAGACAGAGAAAGTCTAATTGGGGAGAGGTGCAGAGGAAGAGAGAGAGAGAATCTCAAGCAGGTTCCACATGTAAGCATGGAGCCTGATGCAGGGCTGAATCCCACAACCCTGGGATCATGACCAGAGCTGAAATCAAGAGTTGGACATCCAACCAAGTGACCAACCCATGCACCCCTAAACCTTACATCTTATACACATATTAACTCAAAATGGATCACAGTCTTAACTGTAAATCCTAAAACTATAAAACTTTTTGAAAAAAAAATAGGAGAAATCTCCAGGGTCTAGGGCTAAGCCCAGAGGTCTCAGTCTTGACATAAAAATCATGAGATAGATAGAAACAAACAAACAAACAAACAAACAAACAAACAAACAAACTGATAGGACTTCATCAAGCTTGAAAGTATTGCTCCACAGAATACCCTGTTGAGAGGATGAAAAGTTAAACCACAGAATGAAGAAAATATTTTTAAACAATATTCTAATAAAGTACTAGTATCCAGAATATGTAAAGAATTCTCAAAACTCAACATTAAAAACAATCTGCTCACAAAATGGGTAGAAAACAAAAACAGAGATTTCAATAACAAGGATATCCAGGTGACAGGTCAGTGCATGAAAAGATGTCTACCTTCATCAGCCATTAGAAGAGTGCAAACTGAAACCAAATGGGAACTATCCACTTACCAGAATAGCTGAAGTGTTAAAAATGCCAACACCAAATGCTGGTGAGGATTTGGAGAAACTGGATTTATTATACACAGCTAGTGGGAAAATAAAATGCCACCAGCCACTCTGGAAAACAATTGGGCAGGATTTTTTTTTTATATATAACACTAAACATGTACTTCCTATATGACCCAGCAATTGCACTCTTGGACATTTACTTCAGAGAAAAGGGAGTTATGCTCAGACAAAACCTGTATACATAAATATTCACAGGAGCTTCATTATTAACATCCAAAACTGTGTATGGCCCAGATGTCCTTCAACAAGTGAATGGTTAAACAAACTGGTACATTAATACCATAAAATACTACTCAGAAGTTTTTTTTTTAATAGGCTGTTTTTACACATAACAACTTAAATGGATCTTCAGAGAATTACACTGAATGAAGTCAATCCAGAAATATCACATGCAGTAAGATTCCATTTATACGTAACATCCTCAAAATGAGAAAATTAAATGGAGAACAGATTAGTGATTGTCAGGGGTTAGGGACTGAGGGGAGGGTGGGAGGGAGGTGAGTGTGAGTATAAAAAGGCAACATGACAGATCCTTGTGGTGATGAAAATGTATCTTGACTCTGGTGGTGAATACACAAATCCACACGTGATAAATTTGAATAGAGGTACATAAAGGCACACATAGACACATTCACACAAATGAATCCAAATAGTCATTTGAACAAGATTGGTAAATCACATTGATGTTAATGTCCTGGTTATGATACGGCACTACAGCATGACATGATGTTATCATGTGGGCAAACTGGGTAAATGCTATATAGGATTTCTCTGTATTATTTCTCACAACTGCTTATAAATCTACAATCATCTAAAACTAAGAAATTGAATTAAAACAAATGAAAGCCATTGTTTGCCTGTATTCAGCCTTCCAACCTTATATGTAAAAAGCCAAATGCCATTCTGATACCCAATTCTTCTCTATCTCAAAGGTCATGAGATCTTCCCTATATTACTGTTGCTAAATTTTATGATTGTGTGTCTTCTGAGGACTCAGTTGGTCCTTGCAATCTGGAAAGTTGTGTTCTTCTATTCTGAAGAAATCTCTTCATCACTTTTGAATGATCTTTCTTCCTTCTGTTTTCCTGATGATTTTCTTAATTATTTTTCTGACATTGAAATTATTCCAATGTTGATTCTATTTACCTAGTTATCTCCTTTCTGTTTTTCTTCTATTTTCTGTTTCTCTTTTTGCTCAAATTTATAAGAGCCTTTATCTACACTTTCGCCTCAACTGTGTTTTTATTTCTCTTATATTTTTAATTTGCAAAAGGTCATTGTTATTGTCTAAATGTTCTTTTACTTTTAAAATAGCATCCTGATTTTATTTTATATATACAAAATATGGTACCTATTTCATTTTTCGTCAACTTGCAAATTCTCCGTTTCCTTTAAGCCATTTTCTTCTTTATTCGTTTTGTCTCTCTTTTCCATGATACTTTCCTCTAATACCTTGTAGTCCTTGCCTGTGCGTCTCAGTCATCTGAGCTAACTAAAAGTTATGATGGGAGGGGGGGCAGTTATTGACTGTGGACCTCAGGGTATGCAAGTCTAAGTTGGGCCACTTGCATAGGAAACCCCTGATATGACTTTGTGTCTTTTCTTCTTTTCTTGCTGCATAACCTCAGAAAATAATCTTTTAATCTATTGCACTGAGGATATAGCCCTTGATACCAGATTTTGGAGAAATGACCAGGGGGGCTCCTTTTCAGCATGTAGACATTTACTTAATCCACCTGTGTTACTTGTGGTTGTTTTATATTACATCTTTGCCCTCAGTTGTGCCTAGTGTTTTCCAGGTTTTATATTCTAGGGTTTTTTTTTTCCAATTCTACATAATTATCCCTTTAATTTTCTCCCAGGATTCCAAAGGAGTTCTTGATCAGCTTTAATGACTAGGGAGGATATCTAGGGACTGTAAGTGTTTTATATTTCCCCACGTCCTTCTGTTATCAGTCTCAACTACACTCCTAGTTCCAGAAATCCCAGCATTACTGATTACTCAGTATAAATCTGTTGCTTCTTGGCTTTCTCCACAACCAGCCTAGGACTCAGCTTTCCTCTATCTGCTGAGAAAGATTCGATTCACCTACCACATTTCCAAAATTTTGTTTCTCTAGTTTTTTCTATTATTTTATTTTTCTCTGTGGGTTTACATCTTTAAAAATTCCTCACTGCTGTTTAAGTTGGTTTTGCGGAAAAGTAGATATAAAGGCATATGTTCAATCTGCCATTTTACCAGGACATCTGGAGATAGAATTTTCCACTCTCCAAACTGGAGGAAAAAAATCAAATTTTGTTTATGCCAAGTTTTGGTGAAAATGTGAAACAACTGGAACATTGATGCACTGGTCATGGAAGTATAAATTTGTATTACTACTTCAGGAAACAGTTTGGTATTACCTATTCAATTGAACAATGTCTATAAAGAGTAGCCCAGAAACTTTAACATAAAAATATTTTGAATATAGAAAATTACATGAATATATAATAGAAAAAATATAATAAGAAACAGCATGCACCCATGACCCAGACTAATAGAATGAATATTACCAAGCGAGTGATGCTTCCTGCATGTCTGTTCTGTTTCACTCTAGAAGTACCAACTTGAAAGAGGTATTATTTGTGAAAGCAGTTGAACTAAATATAAACAACGTTAGAATATAATTCCCATACAGCAGTGTTTTTGTACTTGAATGAAGAATGTTAAGTTCTAATATTTTTAAAGAGAAGTTTTTATATGTCATATAATAGTTAAGTTTTCTTTATTTTTTAATAAGTTATTTATTTAAATTCAACTTAGTTAACATACAGTGTAGTATTGGTTTCAGTAGAAACCAGTGATTAATCACCTACATATACCACCCAGTGCTCATCCCGACAAGTGCCCTCCATAATGCCCATCACCCATTTAACCCATCCTCTCAATCACCTCCCCTCCAGCCTCCCTCAGTTTGTTCCCTGTATTTAAGAGTCTCTTATGGTTTGCTTCCCTCTCTGTTTTATTTTACTTCCCTTCCCCTATGTTCTTCTGTTTTGTTTCTTAAATTCCATATATGAGTGAAATCACATGATACTTGTCTTTCTCTGACTGACTCTTTTTGCTTAGCATAATATACTCTAGCTCCATCCACATCATTGCAAATGGCAAGACTTCATTGTTTTTGATCACCAAGTAATATTCCATTGTATATATATACCACTTCTTTATCCTTCATCTGTCAGTGGACATTTGAGTGACTTTAAGACACAGAACAGATGAACGCAAGGGAAGGGAAGCAAAAATAATATAAAAACAGAGAGGGGGACACAACATAAGAGACTCTTAAATATGGAGATCAAACAGAGGGTTACTGGAGGGGTAGTGGGAGGGGGATGGGCTCAATGGGTAAGGGGCATTAAGGAGTCTACTCCCGAAATCATTGTTGCACTATATGCTAACTAACTTGGATATAAATTTTAAAAAAATAAAAAATAAACAGTTAAAAAATTTTTAACACAACATTTTGTATCACCTTTTATTTTTATAGTATGTTAAATAGAGATATTTTTCAAGATGGAAAAGTAACATCAAAGGATCTCGTTGGCCAGCCTATAGAATAATCTTTAAGACTGTCTTGATACAGTTGGAGTGGTACGAATACTGAAGTTTTTTAATCCCAGAAGACTGACGAAATCTCTAGTTGTTTTCCATCCATTAAAGACAGGGAACATTTCTGTAGGAGACTGCCTTAAGGAAAAACATCACTATGCTCTCAATTACTGAAGTGGAAGAGTTTCTTGTAACTCCCAAACTGTCATTTATTTTATTTTATAGTTGCTTTGAATACGTAAAAAAAATAACAAGGTGATTCAGAAGAGCAGAACTAGCAACACCATATTGACCATTCTGGTCAGATTCCTCAAACCAAATGTCAGATCATGCCCTCGTTAGCACTAAGAACAATTCTGGTACAAAGCTCGATTACTTGAATATGTTTAAATTATGTGCAAAGTATGCACTGAGGCATTCTCAAAGCTCCAGTTAAATCCACAGTTGATGTTTACCTCATATTAATGGACAGATAGAAAATATATTCCCAAACACAGAAAGTGTCCACATGCAGATAAATGACCTATTCATTCATTAGGGTATCTTCTCCTTTACAACTGAAAAGTAACATTTGTTTGTGTTTCTTTAATTTTATTGCCCCAGCTCAAGTAAATAAAATATCTTTAAAAAGTTTAAACACTATATTGAATACATATTTGCTAGTTTGAAAGAAATGCTAGAAAATATTTTCTGTCAGAAACAACGATGTTATAATTTTCCAATTATAATTTTCCAACTGTCTTTTTTGTAAACTTTGAAAGGTTTCCATATCTTTGAATTAATATGCAAAGTCCAAAGCTATATCAGCTTAGAGTTTTGAATGATGGTATTTTAATTTACTGTGAGAGTTACATTTAATTCATCTATATATGTACCTCAAAATCCTCTTCCAGAAAGAACCTCAGTCTGGGATAAAGGGAAAGGTACAATTCTAAGAGAGAAAGGATCTGGGGTTTTGGCCAAAATTTCTACTTCTGAATAAATATATCAGAACATAACAGGATCATATCAATCTTCCTCCTCAGGCATACAGTTGCTGATGGTAATATACTAATACTAATAATAGATAACATTTATTCCAGTTAAATGCTCTTCCATCATTTTATATGCATCATTTCATTTAATCACCACAAAGGCTGTATAAAACAAGTGGGCTGGATTGTCTGTTGTCAACTTGTCTTCATCACCACCTCCATCTAACTTCTAGTGTATTGCTGAGGAGAAAATGAGAACTACATTTTTCAGAAGGCCCTGTGTTTGGTTCCAAGGTTGAGTCTGAGAAGAGGGAGACTGGGGAGATTTGGGGAGCTGCGTGAACAAACACAATGTTCACAGAGCTTCTGGGGGCAGCCCTTGAAAACCAGTCACCTCACTGCTGCAGATGAAGATGGTTAATCTAGCATCTTCCAGAGATTCTTTGAATTACAGCGCTTTCCAGGTTAGTTCTTGACAACCACCTGCTTGGATGCTTCATACTGAGATTTTTGCTGACTACTTCCCTGAACTTTGCCCCCACCCCCCAGATCCTACAAAGTTTATGTAAGCCTCTCATCTCCTGTATTAAAGCTTTTCTTATTTGAAATACATAGAAAAACTTCTGTTTTCCTGGCTGTCGTGGAAAGAACAAAGTGTTACTGGGACTTGGTATCTTTCAATGTGCACATCTGTATCTAGAGAATGAGTCAAACCCTGTAAGAGTGGAGAAGACCACTGAGCAGGTGGAGGAAGCCCTGAATATTTACCAAAGTATAATTAGTAAATATAGTAGAGTACAAGTTTCCTCAAGAGCTCACCACAGCCACCTCTACCTAAATTCTCCTTATCCTCCCCTCCGAGGTCTGCCAGCTACATAAAAATGTAGAGATAGGAACTCGTAGTCATTATACTATTGCTCTAAGTATGTGAAAACCAACCAATTGTCCTTACTCAAGTCAAGAAGAAATCCTCTACATTGTACTCAAACTAATAGATATTCTTGACTGGTGATTCTCAAAAGTGAGGTAAGCTTTACCACCTCTTAGGGTGCATTTGAGGAAACACTAGTGACTCCCTTGTAAGCTACACTGCTTTTTATGGCCTCACCTCAAAAAGAATGCACCTTCACTTCCATTTAATTCATTTGGTTACAAGCCAAAGAGACCAGCCCAGATTCAAGGGGATGGAATATATAGATTCTTCTTTCCATAGGGAATATGTCAAAGAATTTGCAGACATGTTTTTCAAATTCTGTCTAGAATTATTTCCACCCTCAGTATTCCTTGTCTCTCTTCTCTGACTTACTTGTTTCAAAGCACTAAGTATTATCTAAAATATAAATTAGATATATGTAGTGTCTATAGTAAATACTATATAATATGTGTGTGTGTATCTATATATATATATATATATATATATATATATATCTATATCTATATATATATATATGCCTTCACTCATCAGGAGGTAAGCTCCGTAAGGATTGGGATTGTTCCGTTTTGTTTACTAGTGTATACTCAGCACCTAAAACAGTGCCTGCCACACAGAAAGCACTCAAGTATATTTGTAGCATGAATGAATGAATTTCCCCACGTTACTTGTACCATCTCAGTGCTAGTTTTATAGCTCTCCCAAGTTTTCTATTGATAGCTGCTCCTATAATGCTGCTGGCAAAATAGAGGACATGCGGTGAATTTGATTAAAACAACAGTCATGTATTTGGATAAGTAAAGCCAAAGGTTTTTTTCCTATTAAACTGGAGATTATTTGCTTATTTCTCCAGCGGGGTCCTCAGCCCTCATTGATTCATATTTGTGTCACGCATTTAGCTCTAAATGTAATGGAGCCGGCCTCCAGTAAAAAATGCCTCGCCCCTTTCTCTTTGTAATCCACGGCAATAAATTCAAAGTCATTCCAAGGAAGGGAACTAACAGAAGACAAGTCAGGGTTGTGCTCATTATTTGGGGGAAGCAAATGTAAACCACATTCTGGTTGAAATCAGTGAGTAAAAGGTTAATGCAAAATGATCTTCTAAAACGAGACCATGGTATCACAAAAGTCATTTGAGTGACTCTGCCAGAGGTTATGGCCTTCGCTTCAGTCAGTATTGGTGGATATCGTTCCTCCCAACATCAAGCTCTACTAACTTCTGTCGAGGCCTGAATGTTTGGACTCGACCAGGCAGGCTAGAGCACGTGCATTTTCACTTTTGCACAGATGCACATCTTCTTGGCGAAACGCAAAGAACTTCGGCAACTCGGTAAATCCGTACAAGGAAGACTGTTTGGTGCAGGCAGAGACACACACACACCTGGGATTTAGGGAGACCCTCCCACTTCTGACTATAAAACACGTGACAACAAATGTTTACCTCTGTGAGCTTCTGCTCAGTCATCTGTAAAATGCCCATCAGGACACCTTCGTGTTAGAGTTTTGTCGGGGTTAGATGAATAATGTACCTAAAGCCTGTAACACACAGCCCGGCACATAGGAGCACTCAGTACACAAGAACTGTTCTTGCTAGTGGTGAGAAGTTTAAAAAAAAAGAGAGAGATAATACTTTTTTCTCAAAATATCCAGATGAAATAAAACTGGTCGTATAAATTTAAATATTCTGATAATGGTCACCAACCTCTGCTCTCCTTCCACTGCAGAGACACAGCTGTGGTTAAGAAGTGTGCGTATAAGCCTACAACCCAGACCTCTCCAAGTCCTTTGTTTCGGTCACAACCTCACTGGGCCGTTTTCCATCAGGAACAAGCTGTAGATGCAGGAAGATAAAAGGGATGCCTGCGAGTACTTTCTGATCAAAGATATCAGCACCATTCTGCAGATATTTTCAAATTCATTTTGCCATCATTCTCGCCACAGGGATGATGTGGATTGTTTCACTGAAAGAAAGCTGTGGGGGTTGGCCCTGCTGTGAGTAGTTGTGTTCTTTAAACTTTATGGGAATATGTATAGTCATGGAGTTTAAATCTCCCTTGAGTCGTTTGTCTGCTTTGGCACGCTCTTTGCTGGTGTTTCCAGCTGCATACTAATGAAATGAGAAATGAGAGAAGCAGCGTGCCCAGAAAAGGTACCATGGCTTAACTTCACAACTGTGTGACACTAATGCCTATATCGATTACCTCTGGTTAATAAAACCTCTCCTCCTTGGCTGACTAAGTTTTGACACTGAACATGTACCTACGTTTAGTCAGAGCCCTACCCCCTTTGTAAGTGGAGATAAAGAAGTTTAATTCCTCTTTTGCTGCAAGAAAGCGTTTCTAACCACTGCTCAAATGTAAATGAAACTCACAAAAGTTTTATTCAGTATTTTAATTCTCAAGTCCCTCCCCAAAATGTTTATGTCCTGGAATGATACAGTTCTGATTCATTTATAGCTAGCTGTTTTCTGGGAAGCAGGGTCAGGTTTCAGAGAAAACCGGTTTGCTTGATAGCTCTGGGTTCCGGGTGTTACAACAACAACAACAACAACAACAACAACAACAACAACAACAAAACCCACGGGCCCAAAAGGGTGTCACTTAGGCCAGGTCCCCAAACCGGAACTTAGTACATAATGTAATAGCACTTTCCACCCCCACCCCCAGAAGTGGGGTCTTAACCAGTCGGTCAGGAATTTTTCCATCACATTTATGAATGTGCCCTAAGGGCCCTCTTCATCCCCCAAAGGAGGATGAGGTCGTCTGTATGATTAGACTCCTTGCCTTTCCCCCAAGGCAAAGCAGCCTTGCCTGGAACAATCTTTTTCTTTTACCAGTCATTTCTTGCCCCACCCTCATTCTAGAAAAACCTTCCATTTTGTGCAGCTCCTCAGGAGTGCCCCTCCCACTCTTTGCTAGATGGGATGCTGCCCATTTTGTGAATCATTTCATAAAGCCAATTAGATCTTTAAAATTTGCTCAGTTGAATTTTTGTTATTTAACATGGGCACCACAGGGGTGCCTGGGTGGCTCAGTCCATTAAGCATCTGACTTCGGCTCAGGTCGTGATCTCTTGGTCTGTGAGTTCGAGCCCTCCATCCGGCTCTGTGCTGACAGCTCTGAGCCTGGAGCCTGCTTCGGATTCTGTGTCTCCTTCTCTCTGAGCCTCCCCTGCTCACACACTCTCTCTCTTTCTCTCTCAAAAATAAATAAACATTAAAAAAAATCAACCTGGGCACCACAAATTAATGATCAGTTAAGATCAGGGTCATCAACTTTATTTAACTCAAGTTACTTTCTCTTTGAAGTACTTTGATACTGAAAGAGCACGTATGAGAGCACGTATGAGAGATTTTAAGAGTGTAAAACAAGATTCTTTGTTTTTCTCTGAATGCGAGGAAAACACACCACAAATAGAGAACTAAAAGCTAGTCTTTTATTCCCAAAGCCCAAGAGCATAGTGCCTTTTTTCAAATTAGTTTTTATGTGTCCCTTTGTATTAATTAGGTTCTCTTTATGGCCTTAAAACAGATTCAGATTTTCCGGGGCTCCCTTTAGTAAGGGCTGGCATTAACGTATGGCTAACTATCAGCTTAAAGGGAAACCTTAGCTATTTATAATTTCTTCATCATTTGTATCTGTTTGTCATAGAAGCCCACTACTCTTTTTATTTCTTCCAGCAGCAGTACTTTCTTGTGTGCTTTATGAGAACAATTAGTAGGAATAATCTGTTTCAGTGAGAAATACTTGATAACTGCTCTGGCAAAGATAGGAGACCGCTGCTTTCCCTCTCATTTGCACCGTGTTTAATTAAAGAGTAATCCGGATTCTGATTAATGAATAGCCTAACACGCTGTTGCCACTTTTAACTCTTCACATACCTCTATCTGTGATTTTTGTGTTTTGGTTGACATATACACAACCAAATGGATAATCCATCATTCCTGTGGCTAGTGTGATGGAGATTGATTTGGCAGCTACAATACAAGTTTGGGAAAGAACTTCACTAAAGAAACATGTTTTAGAGTCTAATTATATCTATTTGCTGCTTCTAAATATGCTTTATTTTTTCTAAACCCACATTATACACGTAAGTCGTGTACACACTAAAACTACCTTTAGGTTATGAAACCTTTTGTGTGCGCTTGAGTTTCAGGCAGAAATTGAAGTATGGACACATGATCACTGAACCCTTTGAAAGGGTGCATTTTACTCCTCCTCCTTGACAAACATGGATTACACTTTACCGGGGCCAAAAAAAATGCTAGCAAAATTCAGTGGAGGATACATTTACATAATGCATCTTTTAACAAGGGAATGACTGAGGGCATACGTGACAATGGTAGCATCATGTTCTCTCCCTCCTGTCAATTATCCTTGAGTCACCCTGCAGTTTAAGCTTCAGGTCAATAAAATGAATTTCAAAGCAAAAGCCTTCAGCACCATGAAGGAATTAACTCTGTGGGGTTGCTTCAAAAAAGCAATGAATTTTTTTTTCCATTTTTTGCCTTTTATCAGAAGAGCTCCTTATTCGCATTTAATTCCATTTCTTGATAATTCATTTCTATAAACAAATACTTCTTTAAATATAATAAAAGTTGAGAATTTAGATTATAATTTTTAAAGTAAAGGATATACGTAAAGAATCCCTATCAAATATTTGCAAGTAAGTGTTTTGGGTTGCATATCACAATATTTTGTGTATTTCTTTCCAATTTCCTATGCCATGCAATATGCTGTCTTCCCACGCCAAAAGACAGTTAATTTTGCACAAAGAGGAATTAGGACCTAAACTGACTCTTAAATAGTTGTGATAATCTAAAACCATCTTGTTATATTCGTTTAACAAATTCACTTTTTTACCCTCCCACAAAGCATTCATTTCCATATTTCTTTCACTTAAAGTAGGGTCAGCACATCTTTATTTTTTTAACTTTTTATTTTAGAACAATTTTAGATTTACAGAAAAATTACTAAGAGAATACAGAGATTTCCCATATACCCCACACCCAGTTTCCACTGTTATCAATATGTTACATTATATGTACATTTGTTACAATTAATGGACCAATACTGATATATCCCTATTAATTAAAGGCTATAATTTGTTCAGATTTCTTTGGTTTGTATCTATGTTCTTTGTCTGTTCCAGGATCCAATCCAGGGTACCACGTTACAATTACTCATTATATCTCCTTAGGCTCCTTTAAGTTGTGACACTTCTTCAGATTCCTTTGTTTTTGATGGCCTTGATGACCTTGAGAATTAACCATCAATTTTTTTATAATGTTCTTCAGTTGGAATTTGTCTGATTTATTTATAATTAGGGTGGGGTTACAGGTCTTTAGAAGAAAGATCAGCAAAATGAAATGCAATTTTCATCACATAATATGACTACAATATATATCAATATAACTTATCACCGTTAATGTTGATCTTGATGACTTCACTGAAGTAGTGTTGGTCTCCACTCTAAAGTTCTTTTCTTTCCTTCTTTCTTTATTTTCTTTATTATGATTTTGGGAAGGAAGTCAGCATGCACCCTCCACGCTTAAGGCGTAGGGAGTATTGCTACATAAATTGATGCTGGAATATCTGCATAAATTATTTGGAATTCTTCTGCATAGGAAATTTATTTTGTCTCTTCCATTTAGTTATCTATTCAGTCATTCACTTAATGTGTGTGTGTGTGTGTGTGTGTGTGTGTGTGTGTGTGTGTGTGTTTTAAATCACTGTGGACATGTGGATATTTATATTGTATTTTGGGTTACAATCCAATATTAATTATCTCTCAAATTATTTCAGTTTTGGTTATTTAATAGTCTTTCAGTTGGCTCCTATGTCCCTTTGACATATCCAAATCATTGTGGGTTACATTTTTTTTTTCTTGAGCACTTGCTTACTTTCTGGCACTAATAACTTATTCCAGTCTTATCTTCTATTTTACCTGCCCAAGTTCTAGAATCAGCCATTTCTCTAAGGAGCCCTGAATCCTTTTATTGGAGAATGGTATTAGAAACCAAGAGCTGGGTGCTAGGTGTGCTCATTGCTACTGAGGTGCCATTGCTTCTATGCTTTCTCAACGGAGAGAGTAAGAGAATATATGTATGTGCCTCAATCTGAGTAGGTACACATACCTATAATTATTTCTATATGTAACCATCTGTATCTATATTAACCTGAACATGAGTTCATACTGATATCCCCAGCTCTAATCAAATAGCACAGAAATTATTCTAACCTCCTTCCATTGCTTATCTGCAAACTCCTACTGCAGCAGTGAGAAATCTGTCCCCCACCATCTCCCATCTATTTATTTGGTCCCAGTACACATGTATAGTGGTATCGGAATTCTTAACCTATTGCTCCACAGGAAAAAAACTTTCTCAGCTGGGGTGCAATGAGTATGTATAGTTTCTTTTGCCTTTAATCTTACTAATTCTGCTCGTTTCCAAAGTTACCTAGGTCACCAGCAACCTCCTCCTCCTTCCTTAAAGTTGTTTCACACATTTGTAACACAGATTATTTTGTCACATTATGCATTCTATCCTGGGATTCCTTGACCTACTAATGATTTTATTTTTAACTTGGATAAATAAGGTTCACTCTGTGCTGTAAATTTCCATGAATTTTATGAATTCATGTGTCAAATGTCACTATGATATCATATGGAATAGTTTCACTTTTCTAAAAAACTCCCCCGTGCTTCATCTATTCAACACTGGAAACCGCTGGAAAATTTAATGTCTCTTTAGTTTTGCCTTGTTTAGAAAGTCATATAATTGGGAATTGTATAGGATTGGAATAATGTATAATAATAATAATAATAATAATAAGTGGATAACTTTTCAGTTATTGATATTCATTTAAGATTCATCCTGTCTGAATGGCTGAATAGCTCATATCTTTTTAGCTTTGAGTAATATTCTATTATATGGATGTATCAAGACTTGTTTATTCATTCATCTATTGAAGAACATCCTGATTGCTTCCAGTTTTTTGGCAAGTATGAATGAAGCTGCTATAAACTTTCACATGCCCATTTTTGTGTAGACGTATTATAAGACCATGTTTTGCTTTGCAAGATGGTGTCTTTCAAAAGTGACTGTAACATTATTCAGCAATGATCGAGAGTTCCTGTTATTCCACATTCTTACCAGCTACTGGTATTGTCAGGGTTTTTTTTTCTTGTCATTTTTTTCTAGCTTTATTGAGATATATTTGACATGTAACATTGTGTACATTTAACATATACACATGATAATTTATTATACATTTATATTGTGAAATAATCACCACAGTAAGACAATTTAACAAATCTCTTCATACAGTTACCTTTTTTTATTTTTTGGTGTAGTGAGAACATTTAAGATCTACTCTCTTAGTCACTTTCAAGTATACAATACAGTATTATTTACTAATTTAACCTTCCTGTCCAGTAGGTCCTCAGAACTTATTTATCTAGATATTCTGATAGGTGTGTAGTTGTATCACATTTTTGTTTTAATTTGCAATCCCTAATGAGAAATGATAATGAGCATCTTTTCATGTGCTTCGTTACCAACTGTGTATCTTCTTTGTTAAGGTGTGTCTTTTCAAATCTTTAGCCTAGCAGAAATTTTTAATTTCATTTAAGTCCAACGTATCAACTTTTCTCTTTTATAGATTATGCTTTTGATATTATATCTTAAAACTTATCACCAGATTGAAGATCACCTAGATTTTCTCCTCTGTTTCCTTCTACAAATGTTACAGTTTTGTGTTTCATATCCAAGTTTGTGATCCAATTCGATTCAACTTTTGTGAAAGGTGTTGGGTCTGTGGCTAGATTGTTTATTGTTGTACTCGTTATTATTTTGCACATGGATGCCCAACTATTCCAGCACCATTTATTTTTAAAAAAACATTCTTTCTTCATTGAGTTGTCTTTAATCCTTTGTCAAAGATCAGTTGATGATGTTTGTGTCCGTATTTTTTCTAGGGTCTCTAATCTTTTCCATTCATTTCTGTGGCTGTTATTTTGCCAATACCATGCTGTCTTGAGTAGCTTTGTAGTAAGTCTTGAAATTGAGTACTGTCAGTCCTCCAAGTTGTCCTTGTTCTTCAGTATTGTGTTAAACTATTCGAGGGCTTTTGCCTGGCTGTATAAACTTTGGAATCAAATTGTTAGTCTCTACCAAATGGCTTTTTGGGGATTTGATGGGGATTGTATTAAACCTATAGATCATTTCAAGAAGAATTAACATCTTAATAATAGTCTTCTAATTCATGAACATGAAATATCTGTACATTTGTTTAGATCATATTTGTTTCATTAGAATTTTACAGTTTTTTTGCATGTACAATGTATACAATTCTTTTTAGATTTATGCCTAATGATTTCATTTTCTTCCTAGTGCTCTTGAAAATAGTAATTTTTAAAATTTCAAATTCTCATTTTTCACTGCTCACATACAGAAAAGTTGTTGACTTTTGTGTATTAAACATGTATCCTGCCACCTTGATATATACTCACTTTTAGATCCAGGAGGTTTTTGTATTATTCTTCTTCTTTGTAATTTTCCACACAGACAGCCATGTCATCTGCCAACAAAGGCAGTTTTATTTTTTTCCTTCCAAATATGTATAACATTTATTTGGTTTTCTTGTCATTTTGCACTGATAGCACGTCCAGTATGATGTTGAATAGTTGATGTGAGAGAGGACATCCTTGCTTTGTTCCCAGTCATGGGGGGATAGTATCCAGTATATCACCATTAAGTGTGATATTATTTGTAGGTATTTTGTAGTTGTCCTTTATCAAGTTTAGGATGTTTCCTTTTATTTCCAGTGTGCTGAGAGATTTTATCATGAATGTGTGTTGGATTTTAGCCAGTTATTTTTATCAGTTGATATACAGGTTTCCCCACTATCTGAAAGTGGAGCATTCCTATGTAACCTTTCATAAGCTCATATGGTATAAAGCCAAGAGTATATCCCCCACTTTCCAAGAGTTTGCATTACACCACTTCACTTTTACAAAAGACTTACATTAGTACAGTAACAACTTGTTTCATAAAACCTAATATCCTCTTCAGATTTATTTTGGTTAGTGGAAACATGTACTAATGTAGGTCTTTTGTAAAAACAAAGTGGCATGATGCAAACTTACAGAAAGTGGGGAATACTCTTAAGAAGATTTTTCTTATTTAGCTGTTGATGTGGTATATTACATTATTGTTTCTTTATATTGAACTACCTTCACACAGAATAAATCTCACTTGGTCGTGGTGTTCAATTCCTTTTATACACTGTACAATGTTAAGTTGATGATTTTTGTATCTACTCTCATGAGAGAAAGTCTTTTGTTTTCCTTTCTTCTAATGTTGTTATCTGGTTTGGGTATTAGAGTAATGCTGACCATATATAATGAATTGCAAAGTATTTCCTCTGCATCTATTTTCTGGAAGAGATTATGTAGAATTGGTATCATTTCTTCCTTAAATATTTGGTATAAATAAATATAAATATTTATTTTCTTAAATAAATGTACAAGTATTTCATGTTTCACAAGTGAAACCATCTGAGCCTGTTGTGTTTTATTCTGGGAAGGGGGAAAATAGTTACTATTGGTTGAGTTTCTTTAGAAGACATATACCTATTCTGATCATCTATTTCTCTTTGTGTGAATTTATGAAGTTTGCGTATTTCAAAAGAGTGGTTGGTTTGATCTAAGTTATCAAATTTGGGGGCATAAAGTTGTTTATAGTATTCCTTTATTATCCCTTTAACGTCCATGGTATTAATAGTAAAGATTCCCCTTTCATTTCTGTGACTTTCACTTTTTTTCTTGGTCAGCCTGGAGAGGTTTATCAATATTTTTCATCTTTTCAAAGAACCAGCTTTCAGTTTCATTGATCTCTATCTTTTACTTGTTTTCAATTTCATTGATTTCTGCTCTAATTTTTATTATTTCTTCTTGCTCTAGGCTTAAATTGCCCTTCTTTCTCAAGTTTTCTAAACTAGATGCTTACATAAATTACTGATTTTAGATTTTTATTTACTAACATGTGTTTTTAGTACTATAAATTTCCCTTCAGTATTGCTTTTGCTGTATCCCAGAAATTTTGATAAGTTGTGTTTTCATTTTCATTTAGTTCAAAATAGTTTTTAATTTCTCTTGAGTTTTCCCTGATATTTGTGGTATTAAGAAGTATGTTGTTTAATTTCCTAATATTTGACTATTTGTGAGCTATCTTTCTGTTACTGATTTCTAATTCAATTCTACTGTTGTCTGAGTAATACAACTCAAAGAATTCTGTCAATTCTTTTAAATTGTTAAAATGTGTTTTATTATTTTTCTTTCATTTATTTTATCTTTTTTATTTTATTTTACTTTATTTTACTTTTTATTTTATTTTATTTTATTTTATTTTATTTTATTTTATTTTATTTTTTAGTTTATTTGGGGGTGGGAAGGGCAGAGGGACAGGGAGAGAGAGGATCTTAATCAGGCTCCACACCCAGCACAGAGTTCGACATGGGGCTCGATCTCATGACCACGAGATCATGACCTGAGCCAAAATCAAGAGTCAGATGCTTAACTGACTCATCTACCCAGGTGCCCCTTAAGTGTGTTTTATGGCCCAAAATGTGTTCCTTTGCTGAGTGTGTTTTCTGTTGTTGTTGAAAGAAATCTTTCATAAATGACAATTAAATCAAGTAGTATCAACCTATCCTTACCTGTTTTCTAGTGGCTTAACTTATGAATTACTCATGGAGGCAGGTGTTGAAGTCTCCAACTATAATAATGGATTTCTTTTTTCTTCTTTCAGCTCTGCCAGGTTTTGCTTCATACATTTGACCCTCTCATGTTGGGTGCACAGACATTTAGTATTGTTATGTCTTTTTAGAGAATTTACTCCTTTATTACTAGATAGTATTCTTCTCTATCCCTGACTTTTCTTATTCTGAACTCTGCTTTAACTGTAATTAATGTAGCTACTCCATCTGTTTCTATTAAGTGTCAGCATCTTTCTCATATATCTTTCTTTATCTCTTTGAATCTATATAAATATTTATATTTCAAGTAGTTTTCTCCACAACTTTACTTTTTATATTTATTTTGTTATACACATCTTTATCATTTCTATTCATCTTGTTTGGTCTTTCCGTTTATTCAATTGTCAGAAATTCAATTCCCTTGTACAAATGTGACAGAAAAATAGACTGTTTTTAAAGAAAAAAAAAGTATTCTATCCTCTTGTAGCTTGTATTCCAGTGAGGAGAGATACACTATACATTTATATACATTTTAGCAATTAAATAATAAGATAAGTTGGATAATTTCATGTAGTCGTCAATACTATTCCGAAATGAAATAGGAAAACAAGATAGAAAGGAACTTAGTAGGGGAGTCTTTTTGGATAGAATTGGCAAGGAATTCCTTCCGAGAAAATGAGGACCGAATGATGCATGGACGCCAACTCAGAATAATTCACGGTAAAAATGCTTCCAGAAGAACATATACAAGGGCTCTAAACTAGAAATAGTTTAGGAATGTTTGAGAAACAGAAAGAAGGCCAGCATGGCTGTTTTAGATAACTAGGAGGAAGTGATAGGATGCTATGGGAGGACTAAGCAGGGACCAGATCTTGGAGGTCATGCTTAGGCATTTGGATCTTATTTTAATTGGGAGCTTAAGGGAGCCTTTTAAATAAAGGAGTGATATGTAATCATTGATGCTTCTGAAATGTCACTCTACCTGCTCTGCGAAGGATGGGCTATGGTCAAGATAAGCTAGAGTGTGTTATTATGAGAGGCTTGATATTAATAAGTTTATTTTTTGGTCACACAAAGTTGGTTGCTTAAGCAGACTTCAGTCATCCTTGGTTTTACCTCCTGCAGAAAGCCATGCACTCGTCATGAGGCCCTGTGCCTCATTCTAACAAATGAGAATGTTTGCCAAGAGTATTCTTACTTTTGGTCCAGCGCATATAAGAGTTTGTGAGCTTATTCTTTCATCTCCTCATTGGTGCCATGGAGGTCATATGTTGATAATGTATAATCACAGGATAGATGTAGCGTAGATAGATCCTCGAGTCACCGCATGGAGAAGATATTCCCTCGAGGTAGCCCTAACCTCACCGAGGCTGAGAAATTTTGGGGAACGTACTGATATTTGATAGACAGTAACTGTTCATGTGACCACATGAACCTGGCCATGAACATAAGTAATAGTAGGGATTCTGGTTATTTAAAAAGCAGTTTCAGTGGTGTAAATGATAATGGTGGCTGAGGTTTGCAAGGTGGCAGAGAGAAGGTTCCATCTGAGGACATATTTCAGAAGCAGAGTAAGAAGCAGATGTCTTTTATATGGGAGACAGAATCAAAGATGATACTGCCATCTTTGGCTTAAGTCACTGGATGGACGATGGTGCTTTAGCTGAGACGAGGAAGAAAGCAAAAGAGTAGCGCGCATCATACATATTTGCGGTGCTTGAGGACGAAAAGTTAACATTTTGAAGATTTGTGACTCTGAGTTAATTATGAGGTACTCAAGTGGAGATGTCAGTTTGGAATCTGAACATTGGAGTGTGGAGTCCAGGAAAGAAAGCTGATCTAGGAATATAAACTTGGAAGTGATCAGAGCATTGGAGGATTTTAAAACTCATAAAAACCTGCCATCGGTGCTATTACATCCTCTGCCTTAAAGAAGCAAAGCTTGAAGCTGAAAAGGGTTAAGTAGCTTGCTCATTATCTTAATTAGCATATGATTGAGGTAGGATTCAAATGCAAGTGCTGTCCAAACTCATTCTGTCAAAGGTAATGATTGCTTTTTTTAAAAAAAAATTTTAATGCTTTTATGTATTTTTGAGACAGAGAGAGACAGAGCATGAACGGGGGAGGGGCAGAGAGAGAGGGAGACACAGAATCCAAAGCAGGCTCCAGGCTCTGAGCTGTCAGCACAGAGCCCGACATGGGGCTCGAGCTCAACGGACCGCGAGATCATGACCTGAGCCGAAGTCGGACGCTCAACCCACTGAGCCACCCAGGTGCCCCAATGATTGCTTCAATATTATTAATACAATATCAACTTTTTGTTCCATTTTGTAGCTCTCAACCCACTTTTTTCCATACATGGTTTCACTAGTAGAGATGGTAGATATAAAAAACTCTTACCCCAGTTTTCAAATGATGACAGTGAGACAGGATATTCAAGTTTGTTAACCAAGGTCATATAATATTTTCCAGGCAATCGTACCATTGATTTGCAAGTTTTTCAACCATACCACATTATACTCTACCATACTGTCTTTCAATAAATAAGGAGCCATGTGGGGGAAAAAAGTAAACTAGGTTTCTGGGGCGCCTCAGCAGCTCAGTTGGCTGAGCATAGGACTTCGGCTTAGGTCATGATCTCACAGTTGGTGGGTTCGAGTCCTAGGCGCTAACAGGTCAGAGCATGAAGCCTGTCTTGTATTCTGTGTCGCCCTCTCTCTCTGCCCCTCCCCTGTGTGTGAGCATGCCCCCCACCCTCAAAAATAAATAAGCATTAGAAAAATAAAGTGGGTTTCTTATAGACACTTATAGCTGAGTGTTTTTTGTAATCCACTCTGACAAATTTCTGTCTTTTAATTGGTATATATTTTTTTCCATTTTGTTTTAATTTTTTAAAAATTACATCCAAGTTAGTTAGCATATAGTACAACAGTGATTTCAGGAGTAGATTCCTTAATGCCCCTGACCCATTTAGGCCATCCCCCCTCCCACACCCCCTCCAGTAACCCTCTGTTCTCCATATTGGAAAGTCTCATGTTTTGTCCCCCTCCCTGTTTTTATGATTTTTGCTTCCATTCCCTTATGTTCATCTGTTTTGTATCTTAAAGTCCTCATATGTGTGAAGTCATATGATTTTTGTCTTTCTCTGACTCATTTCACTTAGCATGATGCCCTTTACTTCCATCCATGTAGTTGCAAATGGCAGGATTTCATTCTTTTTGATTGCCGAGTAGTACTCCGTTGAATATATATACCACATTTTCTTTATCCATTCATCTATTGATGGACATTTGGGCTCTTTCCATAGTTTAGCTATTGTTGATAGTGCTGCTCTAAACACGGGGGTGCATGTGTTGAAGAAGTGAATAAAGTACACCAAAGATGGCCGATGGGGCTTAAAACAGACTCTGGTCTCTGGTTTAGATACCCCTCCTCTGTGTTCTTCTTCCTTTGCTGCATGCACAAAAACCCCCACAGATATGGAAGCTGACAACTATAAATTACCCTCCCCACTTGCATTCGGTGCTCAGATCTTTGGAGAAACAGTCTCCTGTGAGCCCGCCGGTGTTAAATAAATCTCCGATCCACCAAGATCTCCGAGTGCCGCTTGGTTTTTCCGCCAGCGTTCCAGCTTGGTTCCGTAACACATGTGCCCCCTTCAAAACAGCATACCTGTATCCCTTGGATAAATACCTAGTAGTGCCATTGCTGGGTCATAAGGTAGTTCTATTTTTAATCTTTTGAGGAACCTCTATACTGTTTTCCAGAGTGACTGCACCAGCTTGCATTCCCACCAACATTGCAAAAGAGATCCTCTCTCTCTGCATCCTCGCCAACATCTGTTGTTGCCTGAATTGTTAATGTTAGCCATTCGGACAGGTGTCACGTGGTATCTCATTGTGGTTTGGATTTGTATTTCTCTGATGATGAGTGATGTTGAGCATTTTTTCATGTATCAGTTGGCCATCTGGATGTCTTCTTTGGAGAAGTGTCTATTCGTGTATTTTGTCCGTTTCTTCACTGGATTATTTGTTTTTTGGGTATGGAGTTTGATAAGTTCTTTATAGGTTTTGGATACTAACCCTTTATCTGATAGGTCGTTTGCAAATATCTTCTCCCATTCTGTCGGTTTTGCTGATTGTTTCCTTTGCTGTGCAGAAGCTTTTTATTTTGATGAGGTCTCAGTAGTGCATTTTTGTTGATTGGTATATTAATACCATTGACATTTAAAGTGTTACTGACACAGTTGGATTAACATCTACCATATATACCAGTTTATAACTGCTTTCTATTGATTTCATTTGTTTTTGTTTCTTTTTTTGTCTTTTTTCTGCCTTTTCTGGTTTTAATGGATCATTCTTTATAATTTCATTTTATCTCCATGTATAACATATCAGTAACACTTACTTCGATAAATTTTTAGCATTTTTCCCGAGTTTGAAATATATATATATATATTTGACAAACATAAATTTACCTTCAGATAACACTATTGTACTTCACTTGTAGTGCAAGGACATTAAAACCGAATACTCACAATTTTTTTCTCACATCCCTTATGATATTGCTGGTATTCAGTTTATATATCCATTGTTACTTTACACAAAATTATGTTTTTGTCCAATAAAGAATTAAATAAGTATTTTATTTTGCCTTCACTTATTCCTTCTTTGATGTTCTTTCTTCCTTTATGTTTATCCAAGTTTCTGACCTTTATCACCAGCCTTTTCCCTGAAGAACTTCTTTTAATGTTTCTTGACAATCAGGTTTACTGATTAATTCTCTCAATGATTGTATGATAAAGTCTTTCTCTAGTGCTTTTGAAGGATAATTTTGCTGGATGTAGAATTCTGAGTAGGTGTTTTGTTTTGTTTTTCTTTCAACAAGGTAAAGGCTTCATTCTTCTCTCTTGTCACTTACTTGGTTTCTGACAAGAAGTATACTGTAATTCTTATCCTTGTTTCTTTATAGATAAGATACTTTTTCCCTTTGGCTTCTTTCAAAATTTTCTAGGTCTTTGGTTTTCTGCAGTTTAAATATGGTAAAAAAAAAAAATCTGCATAGTATAATTGCTATTTATCCTTCTCGATGCTTCTGAGCTTCCTGGATCTGCAATTTGGTTTCTTCTGTCAATTTTGGAAAATTATTGGTCTTTTATCTACACATATTCTCCAGTCTCTTTCTTCTCCTTTTCATTTTCCAATTATACATGTTACACATTTTGAAATTGTCCCACAATTCTTGAATATTCTATTATGTTTTTTAATTCTTTTTTTCTCTCTGCGTTTTCATTAGGGAAGTTTCTCTTAACCTGTATTTGAGCTCACTGATTCTCTACTGAGTCCTGTCAAAGACTTTTTTCTTTTCCATTATAGTACATTTAAAAAATTTCTAATATTTTATTTAGATTTTTTCTTCAAGTTTGTACTTCTCTGCTTATGTTACCTATGTTCCCACATGTCTACTTATTTTCATTAGAAACAGTAAGATATTAATCATATTTTAAATTACCTACCTGATATTTCCAACATCTGTTTTATCTATGTGTGGTTCTGATACTTATCTAGGCTTTTCAGAGCAGTTTGGGTTTTTGTTTTTTTTGTTTTGTTTTTTTTGTTTTTTTGCCTTTTATAATGCTTTTAAATTTTCTGTTGAAAGCTGGACAGGATTCCTTAAGGAATAGAAACTGAGGGAAATAGGTCTTTAGTGTGGTTTTTTACATTAATCTGGTTAGGAATTAGAGTGTGTTTAATGTTTGCTGCACCCAAAGGGGCCAGAGGATTCAAATTCCTCTTGTGTTCTTGTCTTTGTCTCTCTTGCAGGCTTTGGGCTTCCCTCAGTACTCCTTCTCAGAGTCTGTGTCTTGCCACTTGTTCAGTTTCATTCCCTGTCACTACACTGGATTCCTGTTTGGTGATAAGGTGTGAGGGAGGGGAAACATGCTATTACTTTATGATTAAATCTCCGTCTTTTATTGAACCTGTGTCCCTAGATGGTGACCTTCACAAGTACCTTTCAGCTTACCCTCCTTTAAGGAGACAGGAAGGCTAGAGATAACTGTAATAAGAGAATATTTTTCCCCAATGTGGGACAAGGCCTTTGTTATATAAATTACTCTGGGCATATTTCACAATGGTTACTCTTCTCCTCCTTCTGCCAGAGCCTCAAGGGCAGCTTTTTTTACCATCTCACACTCGTTATGTTTCTGAAAGTAAATTTCATTAAAGCGTGGGGACTGCCAAAAACCCCAGAATTTTCTTATTCTCATGCTAGTCCATATTCAGGCTCCAGCAATTAGTGATGACTACCATCTAAGTGTTCCTACCAGTTAATGACCCTAATGCTTCTGTTCCAGGTAAGCACATTTTGACAGTGACTCTCTGCAGTCACCTGTCTCTGCGGATTTGCAGATGGCAGTTTGTCCTGTGACCTTGATTCTCTGATGGGGCCTTGAAAATTTGTAGACTTTCAATTCACTTAGCTGTAAAGACATGAGTTATAAGGACAGGAGTGGCAGCTTCAAAGATCTTTACATTTTGGATTTTACAATTCCAGCTGAAACTGGAATTGCCTACCAAGTTTTTCTGTAAAGAGCTAGATGGCAAGTATTTGCAGCTTTGCGGGCCATACGGTCTCTCTTGCAACTAATAAACCGTTGTTGTAGCATCAAAGCAACTATGCACAATACATAAATGAATGAATTTGGTGGTGTTCCAATAAAACTTTATTTACAAAAACAAGGAATTGTCTGGATTTAGCCTGCAAGCCATAGTTTGCTGATTCCTGATTGAATGCATGGATGGAAAATCCTGAAAACTGGAAATTGGTTCATGGTTTGATTTGTCAAATGGATCAGTAAGTGAGTGAATCTGTTTGCATGTTAAAATGTCTGTAAGAAATTTGATGATGTCACAGATATGCTTCTCTTTTAAAATTATCAGATCGGAGAGATTTAATAACCTGTATACTTTTGCTGTTACAACTTTAATCATACAAGTTACTCTATATACCCAAGTTCAAATAAAAGGGGAAAAATAAGTCACTTAGTTTTCTACTGAAATTGCTTTTTTTCCTACTGAAATTAGTTTTACTCTCTACTTTCCCAAATAATAATTGAGTCTAAGTAATACGAGGCAAACAGTGAGCTGTTTCCACTTAATGGCGATTCAAAAATGGTAATTTTCCATTCCTTGCAGAAAGAAATGTAATAAAACCTTAAGTACCAAGGATTCAGATAACTGTATCCTTCAAGAAATCAGCCTTGAAAAATTAGAGGCCTTCACAGGGTTAAAGAGTTAAGCCTCACAGGATAGAGGAGAAAAACAGCACTATCTACCCTCATGAATTTAACGTATTTGAAGAGGAAAAGTTATGTGAGTGAAAAGCATAAATTTTAGCAACAAAAGTAATATAACATGTCTAAAGAATAGGATAACCAATTTAATATTTTTGCTACCTAAGTTAAAACTATCTAATGTCTTCAGTAAAAATGCAATATTTTTGTGAAATCATTTATAGAATACATTTTCTAACACTCATAAGATGAAAATACTTCCCTGTGAAATATGTAAAACATTATCCCAAGCATTTCCCTTTCTGAATCTACAAATTTCCTCTCAAATTGCAAATTAGGAAAAGACAGAACCTCAGGTGTATAGTATTTAAGTAAACTATTTTATGTATGCAATAAATTTGCTCTCTGCCAACTTCTCAGACCTGGATTCCACTTTGATTTATTGTTCTCTGGCTTCTGGCAGCTAATCTGTCTTTCCTGAAATTGCCTAAATCCTCTCTTACTTATTCATTACCTCAACAATTAGTTCAAGTTGCTAACATATATAAAGGCAGATGACAGCATAAGTCAATGAATATCTGCTGTCTGTTTCATTGAGGCTGGGTCGCTCACTTCAATGGCTCCTCTCACTGTTTTTCCAAGTTGGTGCAAAGGAATACAGGATGGCAGTAACTGAGTTTTAGAATTCAGCTTCTAGAAAGCCCAGTTCAGATATTTTGGCCAAGATCAATGGCTTGTCATTTAAATTTTAAAGTTTTTAGGCTTGCACATTCTTGTGGAGAATAATCTTTATTTAAATTGTCTTTTTATTATTAGTGTGAAAGGATTGTACTTTTCCATTACATGTTGTAAGTAGTTACTGCTGATATGTAGATATGGCTTTGAATGTTTATCCAGAATGACCTTATCAATAGCCAACATTTAAGCTAATTATTTTGGGCTTCCTCAATAGACAGTCATTATTGGTATCAGTAGAACATGGGATGTATGGAAGAAGTGAAAAGAGATGAAGTCAGAGAGTTTGTTGGGTACATAGCAGCCATGTTTTGATATATGACTCCATCCCCCTGCCCACAGTTGAATGAACCATGTACAGACACTTGACACAGGCTAAGTCAGTCAGTCTCTTTCCTTTGAATTTAGAATTGGAACTGAAAAAAAATCTATGAAATTGTATACAGCCATTAAATGTGAAGAAAAAAGCTTTGTGGGAGCTATATAAAAAGAATATTGTACATAGAGGAAGATTTATATAGACAGACCCTTAGCGAGAAGAAAGGACAAACGAAGTCCTGGCTGCTTTCCAGGTCTTTCCTAAGCTGGCTGCATTCCTGCCCTTGAGTTTCATGATAGACTTTTGTATCCTTATAACACTTTCTTTTCTTTCATTAAAGCTAGTTTGATTTGCTTTCTGTTACTTACAACCAAATACCCTAAGATAATATGTCTTATGTTATCACAGCATCTTTATCAATTTCTATTATAATTATTTATCTCCTCCTAGAGATTCTTGAAGTAGCTATAACTTAGGTTTTTTCTATCCCCAACACTGAGTCAGCACTCAGTAAATACTTGCAAAGTGATGTAAGAGAAAAGCTTGTCTAAGGGGGAGACACGGCATGATGAAGCCTACTACAAAACATTCCCTCTCTCATGGATATGTTTCTTTATGAACTATTGATTTTCTAAACCACAAAAGAGTTTTTCACAAATTGCATGCAGTGGCTACCCACCGGCTGAAGATGAGACTGTGTTCAGCGTAAAATGTTTCCACAGTAGGTATGTATGGAAAATGCTCTGTTAGACAGAATTAGCATTCTTCCTTACTATAGTAATTCTCAAAGCCTTCAACGTGATATAGGTACATTGCATATCTTCAAGAAGTTGATAAAAGTCAGGGTTTCCCAAACTCTGTGCCCAAGGATCCTTTTACTACAAAACTTCACACAATTCAACTCAACAACGACAACCAAAAAAGTTGTTTGATTTTAAAACAAAGAACTAGAATAGGCATTTTTTAAAGAAGATATATACAACAACAAGCACATGAAAGGATGCTCAACATGATTATGGAAATACAAATCAAAACCACAATGAGATACCACCTCACATCCATTAGGATGGCTACTGTTAAAAAACAAAAGCAGTCAATAGCAAACATGGATGAAGATGTGGAGTGTACAACGTGCACTATTGGTAGGAATGTAAAATGATACAGCCACCGTGGGAAACAGTATGGTACTTTCCCAGAAGATTAAAAATAGAATTACCATAGGATCCAGCAATTCCACTTCTTTTTTTAAAATTTTTAAAAATTTTTATATATTTTGGGGGGGGGGGATGGGAAGGGGCAGAGAGAGGGAGACACACAATCCGAAGCAGGCTCCAGGCTCTGAGCTGTCAGCACAGAGCCCAACACGGGGCTCAAACTCCCGAAACCGTGAGATCATGACCTGAGCCGAAGTCGGTCGCTTGACTGACTGAGCCCCCCGGGGGCCCCAGTGGCAATTCCACTTCTGAGTGTTCACCCAAAATAATTGAAAACAGATTCTTGAAAAGATACTTGTACACCCTTGCTCATAGCAGTATTATTCATAATATTAAAAGGTGGAAGCAACTCAACCGTCAGGCTATGGATGACTAGATAAGCAAAATGTGGTATAAACATGCAATCGATTATTATTCAGCCTTAAAAAAGAAAGGAGATTCTGACACATGTTACAACATGAATGTGAACTCTCAAATTAATAGGTGCAGAAAACAGAATGGTAGTTGTCAGGGGCTGGGGGCAGAGAAGACTAGGGAGTTGTTCAATGGGTACAGAGTTTCAGTTTTACAAGATGAAGCGTTCTGAAGATTGGTTGCACGACAGTGTGAATATAGTTGACACCACCAAACTGTACACTTAGAAATGGCTAAGATAGTTAATTTTGTTATGTGTATTTTACCGCAATTATGTTAGCATCACAGAACAGTATCCTTAGAAAAAATACTTTTAGAAACAATGCCAAGACAATTTCATGGTGTGTTGCTCCCGAAAGCACATACATGGGAGCAAAAGCCCTTCTTACACAAAGAAATGGTGATGGTTAGCGGTACTGTCCTGTGAAATTTCTAGCATAGTAAGTTTTAGGATACTCAGCATAATGTAGCACTGACTCGTGTTCTCTTACTTGAGAAGGAGTGAAAATTGCACAGTTACATTTTGTTTCCTGGTGGATAACTCTTAACATTATATTACTATGTTGGCCTCTTCTTTTCATTTTTAAATATATGGTGTGCAGGAAAACTGTTAAAAAACAAAAGCATGGAGAGAAGGTTCAGGGCTGATAAATAACAAGCATCTCCCTCTACCTACTCTATTTCTACTTACTCCCCTAGTTTACTCACCACAATACACAGTCCCAAGGAGACTTCTAAGGATCTAGCAGTAGTGGGGAAGGTGCTAGTTCCCTTAGGTTTGGGGGAATTTATCTTATGCAAGCAAAATCCTCTGAATCTCCAAAGCATCTCTTTGACTTCTGATCACATATTCTGAGAGACAATAAAAACTCAGTTCGCTATAATTCTACTGCTGCCACTTACAAGCTTTCATCCCGTCACATAGTCTCTCAGTAGCCGTTGTCCTCTCTAAAACCTAGGGCCAGTACCAGAGCAACCTTCTTGCAGCTACCCTGAAGAGTAATGAATAGAAATGAGTTATAAATATAAAATGATGTATAAATCTTTTAACACCAGAGACTTGGGATGTTTTAAGTACACAAAGGACAGACTAATAAGACTATCAATCCTGTCTCCAATGCATAGACATTTAGAAAGTGGGATAACATCCATCCCTGGCTCTTAGAGTCTCAGTTAAAAAAAAAAAATCTATGATTTCCATCAATGTAGAGAAATGTGCTCTTTTGCCTTTCTTTCTGGAGCTAATTTAATGAATTTTCCTGTAAATGCTAAGGCCATTTGAGATGGGGTTACATTTTATCTGCAATGTAGCTAGACTCATTATGGATAGTTTTCTTAATTCAGACGGTATTCGGTTCTACAGAGATTCTCCTCTGCTAGCATCTGGCTACACCAGAGGCATCAGATTGAGTGAATATTAATGTTGAGGTTGTTTGCATATTACATAGCTAACATACTGAAAGAAAACAATTCAAATTGACAAGAATAAAGCCTGACAGTTTTAAAACCTTAATGGGGTGTTATTTTCAACTGTGTTGAGTTTTAGCACTGAATAACTTGGTCTTCATTAAGAACCCAATATTTAAAATTATATTTCTTTGGGTATTCTGAAAATATGATAAAAGTTGACTAATAATCTCTCTGTTGTTGAAGTAGTGAGTACCTCTCAACTGTGCCCAATTCCATTTATGTAACTTTTTCAAAAACAGTCTGTAGGCTCATACCCAGTAAAATTTGACTTGTAAATAGGAAATCCATATTAAAGGGGCATCTGTGTTTGTGTGCAGCTAATTTAAGGGCCTTCGCATAGAACATTCTAACATAGAGTTAACAAAAGAGAAAGCCATTAACTAGTAGTCCTAAAACCAAAAGTATTTTTCTAGTCTATTAGAAAAACGTATGTATTGACCCCAATCAGAGGAATGATTACCACACTGATGCAGTATGCTGGCAATTTGTCTTCCATGTCTGGTGCTCTACTTTTTGAGGAAATAAGAGAAGGGAGTTGTATGTCCCTGCAGGTCTAGACCGGGTAGCAAGGTTGCTGGTATCCTACTCCGCATACATCTTCCTAGCAACCTCCTATTCATATGCCAATCTGAAATCCTAGAGGAAACGTTTCAGTTGTGGAGGGAAGTGAGATAGGAACAGATACATTTTTCCTCTTCATTTTCCTTTATGAGCCTGAGAAACAATGTTCATACAGCCTTCGTAGGTGTAAAAGAAATAATGAAGTAGACTAGTCTCTTATTTTTTACTGTAAATTATAATTAAGCTAAGAAAACTTTTTCCAGAAGAAAGGAATAAAATATTCCTCATTTCTAGTTTCCTTTTTCTTCCTTTTCCCAAGAGCTTCCCTTCCCTTCTGACTAGCTTATCCACAAGGAGATAGGTGCGAAGGCGCATAACATAGACAAAACACTGGCTTTATTTGAGGAAAGGACCTCACAAAAGCCATAATTTTACAGATGAGCAAACTTATTCTGTTACCAAGTGCCTTCTCCAAGGCCAGGTTGAATCATCTTCTTATTTGAGTCAAATCCGTGTGTGTGTGTGTGTGTGTGTGTGTGTGTGTGTGTGTGTGGTCAGAGCAGACCCAAATAAAAACCACAACAAAAATCTAAAAACCAAAAATATTGTGAAGTACTCAGTTCCCCTCCAGACAGATAGCTAGATATAAGTTGGACCTTATCAGCGTCCATTTTGGATGAAATAGATCTCATATCCTTTCCCCATTTCAGCCTCACCATCCAGATAAATGAAGCCTTCCTAATTCCCAATAAACCATCAGTGGCTTTCCTTCTTCAAAAAGGCAACTCTTCTCATTATCAATTCACACTAAAGAGACTGTTGAAATACTATGTACTTCCCAACAGAGATACATTAGATTAGGAAATAATAACAGGCAAACTCTGACCTCTAGATCTGAAAGAGTTTCAGTGATCAGTATAAGACTATTTTCAATTACTTAGAAAAAAAGCCTCCATTTCTATTTGTGAATCATCACTGCCATTTCTGATTAAGATGTCCTAGTTTCTAGTGATTCTTGAGTGGAAAAAGGTCGATAGAAACATTTAGATACACATATTTTCAAGAAACCTTACTTCTGAGCCCATAATATGTTCCAAAGACTTTTGTGGATAGTCTTGAACAACAACAAAAAAAAATGTTTTAAGCTAAAAATCGACTTCAAAACCCAATTTCTAGACTAAAAAGGTATAATTCCTTCTCTTCTGACATGATTAAAACTTTGGTGGTCCAGCTACACAGCAAGAGGCTTATCATATTCCATTTAGCACGAACTAACCCCTTATAATTACAGCATTAAAATGTTTTCTATGCTTGGGGTGCTTGAGTGGGGTTCAGTGGGTTAAGTGTCTGACTCTGAATTTCAGCTCAGGTCCATGATCTCATGGTTCATGAAATCGAGCCCCTCATCAGGCTCCGTGCTGACAGCTCGGAGCCTGCTTGGGATTCTCTCTTTCTCCCTCTCTCTTCCCCTCCCCTGCATGCACATGCACATACACACTCTCTCTCTCAAAATAAATAAATAAACATTAAAAAATGTTTTCTAGGCTTCATACATTTCTCCAGGAAAGATCAGTTTGAGGAATAATAGTAAATTACCATTCGAAGAAAAAAACCTTTTACCTTCTGAAATACAAGTCTTTGGGGCTTCTCACAGAAATCTGGCTCTTTCTCACAACATTTTGTGGTCAGGGAAAAATCAATGTCAGTTGTAGCGGCATAAACTTTATTATTCAATGACCTGGGTATAGGGATGGTTCTTTTTAGTTTCAGGGAGGGAAAAATGCCAGGACCACAAGCACTCCCAAATTAAAGGCTGTGCTTGCGCTTATTATACAAGTTGGATGATGTTTCAGGGCACAGATGCCAGGAGTTTTGTTTTGTTTTCTTTTTAATTTCATCATGTTTTTAAAACCATTTTTCGTTTAACAGCCTCCTTTAATGCCTTTGAAAAGATCCATTCTCCTGAGTCATCCAAGAGGACTGAGAACAGTGTGAGCTTTGAGCTGAACAGAAGACTCTCCCTCCTCGGACTGGTGAGGGGTGGCTGGCTAAGTGCCTTATATGTTCAACCTTCACTTAATTCCACTCACACTATACCCCCACTGGTACTGAAGACAAATAGCACTGCAGTCTTTTGGTACAGCCTCACTGTTTACTTCTGTACAGCCAAGGATATACTGCTCAGAATCTGAGAACTATAAAAATAATTTTGGAGAAGAAATTTTTGGCCTTCTACCTCCTCTTTCTCTTAGCCACAGAGGAGGAGGGCCACAATAATGGTTCAGAGGGCTGAAACAAGGAGAGAAGACATACAAAACCTGAATCCCGCCTTAATCTGACTTCAGACACCCTATTAGGTATAGTTAATTGCGGCTGTTACTTATCAAGTATGTCCAATCCTCCCTCCCAGCAACCACCACACCCATACCCCCTCAGACCTGCCAGCTGCCAGCATCTGCCTCTCTTTGCATTTGGGCTTTCTCTGGGCTTACACTTCTCAGCACTTGTATTCCCCCATACATACATGAGGCCAGAAATGCCAAGAACTAAATGCCTCCCTACAAGAACAGCCTTTGACCAGTGACTGACAGAGTTGGTGTGTAAATATCTCAGTGCCTTTGTCCCTCAGATGCCTCAGAGGCATTATTCGACTCTGCGTTCCATGGCCCCCAGTGAGATTAAGCTGTAGTTGCCCACAGTAGTAATAACACAACTTTGTTGTCAAGATCCCATTGTTTGTTTCATTTCCCTACTCCTCTACTGTGCCCCCCTCCTGAGATCACACCCTCAGTAAACTACTTACTTGCACTTGAAAGTGTCTGTGGGTTGGCTTCAAAGACACAGTTTTGAGATATGGACTCTAAAAGATGAGCTGCTTTGTTAGATGAGATTTATGTATACACATTCCACCCTTTTATACACTGCCACTAATGGATGCTATCCTTCTGTGGCAGCTTTTCCCTTTGTGATTAAATTGTATTGATTTCATTTGGATATGAATGGCAGGGCTGGCCCTTGCCTCATACCCCAAAACCTGCTTCATCTTCCCCTGTACTATGTTGATGGGTGTTCTGTTGACCACCCCTACTACCCTGCCCATAGGTTTGGCTTCACTCAACTTCTGAGTCCTCATACAGTCTTTCACCAGCTCCCCCCACTCCACACACACACACACACACACACACACACACACACACACACATATCCAGGAGTTCTTAATATTTTTTGTGCTATGAGATCCTTTGGCAGCTTATGGATACGTTTCAGAATGGTGGGTTTTTGGTTTTTTTTTTTTAGTTTATTTGTGAGAGAGGGAGAGCATGTGCATGAGCAAGCAGGGGAAAGGCAGGGAGGAGGAAGCAGAGCATCTGAAGCAGGCTCTGCACTGACAACAGACAGCCCGACCTGGGGTTCAAATTCACAAACTGGGAGATTATGACCTGAGCCGAAGTCAGATGCTCAATCGACTGACCCACCCAGGCATCCCTCAGAATGTTTTTAAATTCATAGAATAAAATATATAGGATTACAAAGAAAAAGAGTTACAGTGAACAATGATTGGTAACCTGGACTAAAGATAAGAGTGTATTCCTACATACATACATACCAGCTCACGGAACTTCAGCCCTTGTCATTTCTCTTTATTTTTCCCATAACACAGTGGGACTTGTAATTAAATCTCAATCTCTGACTTCAGGACTCTTCATGCTCTCAGGTACCAAGATCAGAGTGGAGATTCTGTGCCCCAGGAGATAAGTCCTGCTTATCCATTTTGCTCCCAATGTAATATCTTACATCTGCCCTGTTTTCCCTTTTCTAGGTAGGACCTGCTCACATTCGTGCCCCCTGTATGGATTGTTCACTTAGCTGGCTTAGCTTTCTGCCCTGACATGAGATTCTTGCTTGCCTTGGATTCCTGCTTAGTTCTTGGGGGCCACAGATCTTGCAATATTCTCTCCAGTATACCTCCTTATTCTATCTCTAGCTCCCTGGCTGAGGCCCTGTTGGTTATGAACAGAGATACCATTTATGATATCTGTAATTTTTCTTTAAAATACTTAAGCATAAGCTACATGATACAAATGTGTTGTTTTAATCTACCCTTAAGAGCAATCAGCAATGCTCATCAGAATTACATATCCCAGGAACGGTAAGGTAACAACAAGAAAGACTGTTCCAGGGATGGCTACTATAAATAACTATCTTTAACTCCCATCAACACTGGAAGTTTTTCTAATTAGAATAATTCATGGTAGAAATGGATTTTCAACCGTGAAATTTATAGCTTGCTAGTTAGGCTAAGCTGTTAGAAATAGGCTCTCATAGGTGCACTTGCTGCTATTCCGGATGTATTTATTGGCTAAAATGCTTTAAAGACACTACCCATCTTTTGAGTAAATAAAGAATGAGAATCTAGCAAGCTTTACACTTACCATTAATTGTGGCACATGTTTAACCCTAAACCTGGAGCCCAGTTGTTGCTCTGGAATGTTCCTCATCACTTCTGTAAAGTAGATGGTGAGTCAGTCCTACCACTACAATAATACTGTATTTTTCTCATGTGAACAATTTCTTCAAGTTACATATGGAAGCACCAAAAAGGAAAGACTTCTAGGATTTTTTTTTAATTTAGCATTATATGGGTCTTCTTACCTATTTGTTAATAAATGTCTGTGTGTGCAGCGGGATTTGGTCTGCAACTTGGTAACTTTTATTACCAAGTTGGAGGAGAGATGCCAAACCTCACCTATGTCTAAGTTTTGGTGATTCCTGAGAGCCTCCATAATGAGCCTAAGAATGAGGATGATCCATTGCTTTACCTCCTCACTCTACTCCTTAATCTCAGAATAGTATAGATTTCCCATTATTCACAAGACCATCTTGTTGAATATCCTGGTGCCAACCCTTCTCCATAGTGAGGATTGAGAGTATTTCGTTTCGTTAGGCTTTCCTCTTTGGTCCCAACCCTGGTCTTGGGTGAGACTTCCATAATCTTCCTCTTGTCCTGGATGATAGGTTTCAGCTCTGTTGTGGCTAGTTCTTAGCATTACTGATGTCAAATACATTCACTCAATTATTCAAATTATTTGTTTAAATTTGTTTAATGTTTATATATTTTTGAGAGAGAGAGAGAGAGAGAGAAACAAGCAGGGGAGAGGCAGAGAGAGAGGGGGACACAGAATCAGAAGCAGGCTCCAGACTCTGAGCTGTCAGCATGGAGCCCGATGCGGATCGCGAACTCACAAACTGTGAGATCACGAACTGAGCCAAAGTCAGACGCTTAACCAACTGAGCCACCTAGGCGTCCCTATTCAACAATTATTAATTGAACACTTTCTATGTACTATACGGTGTGCTAGACCCATAGGATATTTCAGCCAATAAGACAGGTAAGATCTTGTGAGTAAAGGTGAGTAAAAGAGTGAATAAATTGATGAAATAACTTCAGATGGTAATAAGTACTATGAAAAAATAAAATAGGATCATGGGTTATGGTATTATAGCAAGGGGTGGCTATTTTGGAAAGGATAATCAAAGAAAGCCACTCTGAGCAAAAATCTGATAATTTTTTGCAACTGAGCCATCCAGAGTTGTAGGAGGATTAGTAATTAGTGTGGTTTGCATTGAAGGGTGGCTCTGAGAACTCTAGAGTTCATTTTTAACCTTTTAGGAACAGCCAGACCCTTAGTGCCTATACTTTATACCTCAAGGTTTAACCAAACTGTGAAAAAAATCCCTTAAAAATCCTAGATCCATTTAGCTTTCTTTGAAACAATATAATGCACAATTAGCACTTTGACTTTTTTCATTGACTTGATCAGTTGGATTAGTTTGTATAAACTGATTGGTTTAGTATTTTGTAGTTTACAAATAGACAAAGAAAATCATTGGAAACCTGGCTTAACTTAATTGGTATTGGTGAAGCACTGAAAATCATAAAATCTGAGATTTAGAGATCAGTGTATCCAGGAAGGAAATGAGTTCCAGAAAGTTAACCACAAAATGCTCACCTTACACACCAAAAGCTCTCATGTTTATATGGCTGCTTTCCCATAAACATTTCCCAAAGATGTTTGGCATTTATATCTCATTTACTGTAAAACAGTTTGTCATGAATTGTTTTAAATTTTTAAATATAAAAGTAGACTAACAACATTACAGTTAGAAATAGGTAAATAAGTCACTTGCCCATCTACTGCTATTGGCTTTAAAATATAAAAAGCCACCTTTTGCATTTGGTGCATTAAAATATTTACATTATTCTAACCATAGAGTGCATAAAATTTAATATCATGCTTTTGAGACTAGCATTATGTCATATGCCTTTTCCATTTAGCTATACAGTATCTGTGTTTTGTTTAAGGCCTATAAAATATGCCATTGAGCAGCTATACCCTAATTTAATTAACAAGTCTCCTATTTTAGCTATTTGGAGATTTTAATTTTCATTGTTATTTGAAAAATATTTTAATGGATAAGATTATTCCAGAATTTAGATTATTTCCTTAGGCTGAAGTCCCAGGAGGAAAATCAGTGTACCAAAGGATTTGAATAGTTTTATAGTTCTTAAAAACTAAAACTTATAACCTATAAAGTTTATGCTAGTATTCAAAGCAGCACTAATAAGAAGGGTATCAGATTTAACATACACTTACCAGTATTTGTTTATAAGTCTTTTCTAATTAAGTGGGTGAAAAATGTTACCACTTTGTTATTGAACATTTACTTGTTCAGTTTTCTTTGTTTGTGAATTGTCTGTTCACATCTTTTTCCTGTTTACTTGTTGATATTAGAATCAACCTGTTTGTTTGGGCCCTTTATAGATTAGAGATGTTAACCCTCAGGCATTTTTGCTGCAAATATTTTTCCCAGATGGCTTTTTATTTTCTGTAGAATATACAGAATTATTTGTCAGTCTTTTCCTTTGTGACTCTTTCTTTCCTATACTTAGAAAGTCAGCATCCTCTGCACAGGTTTTGGTAAATAATCAGTACAATTTGATTTTGTTCCTTAGAAGCTTATTCATATAAAACTTTTCTTTCATAGTTAGTGTGGCATATATGTTCTTTATATTGTTGTCCATTTGCTAAAGAATTATTCCAGTTTCAAGTATTGTCTTTGTTTTTCCTTTCTTAAAGACAATAAAATGACTTTTTGTTTATATTTAAATTTATATATAATATGTTCTACATATTTTAATAGCTTTATTGAGATATAGTTGACATACAGTAAATGGCACATACTTAGAATGTATCACTACCATAATCAAACTAATGAATATATCCATCACCCCCCAAAAGTTTTCCTGTGCCCTTTCATACCCCCTCCTTCTTGCCCCTCAGAGATTTACTCCCATCCCCAAGTAACCACTAGCCACTATAGATTAGACTGAAGTTTTTAGAATTCTGTATAAATGGAATCATACAGAATGTACCCTTTTGGTCTGGCTTGTTCCATGAAGCATAAGTATTGTGGAATTCATCCATGTTGTAGTGTATATCCGTAGTTCATTAATTTTATTGCTGCCCAGCATTCCATTAGTGGATATACCCCAGGTTGTTTATCCATTCTGTCAATGAACATTTGGTTCCTTTCATATTTTTAACTATTACAAGTAAAGATGTTATGAACATTCATATACAAGTCTTTGTATAGACATATACCTTCATTTCTCTCAGGTAAGTAAGTATAGAATGGCTTAATCATACCATCACAGTATGTTTAATTTTTTAAGAAAATGTCAAATTGTTACCAAATTTCTTTTCTCATGTTATATTCCCACCAGCCATATATAACAGTCACAGTTCTTGGGGCACCTGGGTGGCTCAGTTAGTTAAGCGTCTGACTTCAGCTCAGGTCATGATCTCATGGTCCATGGGTTCAAGCACCACGTCAGGCTCTGTGCTGACAGCTCAGAGCCTGGAACCTGCTTCTGATTCTGTGTCTCCCCCTCTCTCTGCTCCTCCCCGCTCTCGCTCTCGCTCTCTCTGTCTAAAAAATAAACGAACGTTTAAAAAAAGAGTTGCAGTTCTTCCATATCCTCACTAACACATGGTATGATCAGTCTTTTTATATATATAATTTTTTTAATGTTCACTTATTTTTGAGAGAGAGAGAAAGCTAGAGAGCAGGGGAGGGCAGAAAGAGGGAGACAGAGGATTCGAAGCAGTCTCTGCACACTGAGCACAGAGCCTGATGCGAGGCTCCAACCCACCAACCACGAGATCATGACCCGAGTGGTGAACAAGAGCCTGTTGCTCAACCGACCGAGCCACCCAGGGGCCCCTATGATCAGTCTTTAAGCCCTTCCTAATGGGTGTGTAATGGTATCTCACTGTGGTTTTAATTTGCATTTTGCCCTAATAATTAACAATGTTGAGCATATCTTCATGTGCTTATTTTGTGTGTATAAAAGTTTAGAATAACAATGTTCCCTTGATGAATAGACCCTGTTGTTATTTTGAAATCATCTTTTTCCTTGGTAATATTCTTTCCTCTGAAATCTTTGATTTTAATATAGCCACTCAAGTTTTATTTGAGCAGTGTTAACATGAATACTTTTCCATTCTTTTAGTGTTAATCTATTTGTTTCTTTATATTTACAGTATATTTCATAAAACTTTTGAATTTTTATCTACTCTTACAATCTTTAACTTTTAGTTGGGACAATTAGAACTTTTCATGTTTAATATAATTACTGATAGGGTTAGGTTGAAGTCTTTCATCTAGCTCTTTGTTTTCTGTTTGTTCAAACTGTTCTCTTTTTCTTCTTTTTCTGCTGTCTTTTGGATTAACTAAATATTTTTATTCTGTTTTATCGCCTTTGTTAGATTATTAGTTTATAACTCTATTTTCTTATTTTAGTGATTGCTTTAGGCTGTATAGTACAGGTCTTTACTATATCTCTTTTTACTTTTAATTGTGTACCACTCACCTATAACTGTACACAACCTTATATACAGCTTAAAAATCTTACCATTGTATACATACATTTCTCCCCTCGAGGTCATTATGTGTGTGTGGGTATGTGTGTGTGTGTGTGTGTGTGTGTTTCCATAATACATTTTTATTATTTATAAAGCAGTTAATTATCTTTTTTTTGGTAGTAAAATATGCATTAACATCACATGTACCATCTTAGCCATTTTTAAGTGTACAGTTCAGTGGCATTAAATACATTCACATTGTTGTGAATGACCATCATGATCTATCTCCAGATTTTTTTTATCATTTCAAACTAAAACTCTGTACCCATTAAACAGTAACTTCCCACTCCCCTACTCCCTAGCCACCACTATTCTCCTTTCTGTCTCTATGAATTTGACTACTCTAGATTTCTTTATTTTTTTACCGTTTATTTATTTATTTTGAGAGAGCACACACATGCGTAAGAGTGGGGAAGGGGCAGAGAAAGAGGGAGAATGAGAGTCCCAAGCAGGCCCCAAGCTGTCAGTGCAGAACCTGATGCAGGGCTCGATCTCACAAACAGTAAGGTCAGGACCTGAGCCGAAATGAAGAGTCAGACACTTAACCCACTGAGCCACCCAGGCGCCCTTAGAGTCCTCATATTAAGTGCAGTCATACAGTGTCTTTTTTGTCTAGCTAATTTCACGTAGCATACTTCTTTCAAGGTTCATCCAGGTTTTAGCACACATCAGAATTTCTTCCTTTTTAAAGTTGAATAATATTCAATTGCATGTATATACTATATGTGGTTTATCCATTCACCTGACAATGGATGTTTGGGTTGTTTCTACCTTTTGGCTGTTATGAATAATGCTGCTGTGAACACTGGCGTACAAATTTCCGTTGAGTTTCTGCTTTCCATTCTTTTGGGTATATATCTAGAAGTGGACTTGCTCGGTTATATGGCAATTCTATGAAAAACAGTTAACTGTCTTGAAAAGATTTAAATAAAAATTTAAATTGTGACTTAAATTTTTAGACCTTCTATATTTACCCATGTCATTACCATTTCTGCAGTTCTGCTTCCCTTTGTGAAGTTTCATATTTCCAAATGTTGAACTCTAGGATAAAACTGTCAAAGTCTATGAAAAATACCATTTAAGATTAAGAATTGAATTCCAGGTCATCTAAAACCTAGCTTGGAGAGAACAATAAGAAAATATTTGGTCTTTCCATCTGGTAATAAGTCACAGTTTTTTATTTATTTGGGTCCTCTTCTCAATGTACCGATAAAATTTTACAGTTTTGCCTATTCAGTTTCTACCTATCCTTTCTTAAGTTTATTCCTTTTATTACTTTTAAGGGGAGTATATTTCTATTGAATGGATCCTTTTAAAATTATCTTTCACTTCTCTATTATGAAGTTACAGAGTATTACTGGCTTCTGGGTATTTATCAAAAACCATTACCTTGATTAAGTTTTCATTAAGACTAGAGATTGTTATTTTTAGCTGAATGCCTTGGGTTTCTAGGAGTCTAATCAAATCATCTCAAAATAATTTTGCATATTATTTTCTTTTACTCCTGTTTCTCTTACAAGACTTACTACATTAATAAAAATTTCCAAAATGCTACTTTATCAAAACAGTGAACACATATTTCTTATTGTAGTCCCTGAGTTTACAGGGGCTTCCTCTAGAGATCTTTTATTAACTATAGTGATGGCAGGTTTATGATAAGGACTATTAATTATATATATAAATGGGAAAAATCTTCCATTTCTTTAAAAAATACCTTTCAGTGTTCAATTTTAGCAAATGCCTTTCTGCAACTATTGTATTATCGACATAATTACATTAACGCATATCCTTAGGTTTTTATCATTTCTGCATTTCTGAGATAAGCCCTCCTTTACTTGAGTGGGTTATATTTGTATTACATTGTTATAGTCCCTGTGTTTGTATCTTTTTTAAGGTGTATGTAATGTGCATGATTGGTTCTAGGAACTTTCTGTAAGGAAGCAAAGAACCTCCTGCTACTCCGCAACTAGTCTTGAGGGGGAAAAATACGTTAGAAAAAAAATGGGTAATGGCCTTATTAAACAGCAGAGGACAAGTTTTGTGGGGGATTTTTTTGGCAGCATTTTTCTTACCCATAAGCCTGAGAAATTACATTTCTAAAAATTATGGTGATTAGCATAACCATAGCTGGCAAATACAAGGTCCAGCTTTAAAAGGGGAAATTAGGTAAAATTGAAAACAGGTTTTTGCCCATCCCCTTGCTGCCCCTACAGCAAAACAAACAAACAAACAAACAAACAAAACCATTAAATCCATTTTTAGGACTGTAACAGGATCTTCTCTGCAATCTCCACATGGACCTGTCTATACAATCTGGGTGGAGTGGGAAGCAGTGATAAGAAATTGTTGAAACCTTAAAATATACATTTTTAAACTAACATCTCAAAACTAAGGTTCACAGAAACAACTCTTGAGAAATTTCTCTGAAAGTGAGAAATAAAACAATCCCATTTCTTAAAACCACCATCTTCCATGCTCTACTATTACTCTGTGGAAGCTTATTGGAAACAAGAATTGTGTTTTTTGGTTGTATTGTGTTGTTTTGTTTTGTCTTTGTCTTCAGTTGTTTTTTGTTTTTTGTTTTTTTTTGAGAGAGAGATATAGCATGCACATGTGAGCTAGGGAAAGGTGCAGAGGGAGAGAGACAGAGAATCTTAAGCAGGTCCCATGCTCAGCCCAACATGGGGATCTATGTCACTACTGCGCGATCATGACCTGAGCTGAAATCAAGAGTCACAAGCTTAACTCAGTGAGCCACCCAGATGCCCCTTTTGTTATTGTCTTCATATCCCCAGGGCTGAGGTCCCATTAAGCATTTTATAAATAACCTGGATAAATTAAGGAAAAAACTGGGCTACAATAGGTAGGTACTAAAGATGAACAAAATGGGGCATGAAACACAGTAGGGCAGCAAGTGAAGCAGTTGGAAAACATTTTTTTGGGTGCCTTCAAATGAAATAAAATAAGGAAAAAAATTATTTTCTGTTCTTTAACTGTACTTTAACCAAGTATATTAGATTAGCCAGTACTTGTGTCTCCTTTTTTTACACTGATAATTCAGGAATTTTTCTTTATAACCCAAATGTAGTTTCTTTGGCAATTGAGGTTGAAGGGATAACATCTCTTTTGTTGACATAAACTATGGGAACTTCAGTTGCATGATCTCATTTTCTGATTACAGCTGTGACTTTGAAGCAGTCTCTCAGAATGAGCACTTTTGGAAGAGTTGCTGCTCACAGGCCAAGCCCAGGGTTGCAGAAGAGGATTTGCAAAGGTATTTGTTAACCCTCTTTTTCTTTTGGCTTTCTTCTGCTCTATTTCGTTAGTGCTGCATTTAGTTTCTCATCAGGCAGGAAACTACAGTGGGATTGATTTTAGTTCTACAAAGAGTACTCAGCAGACGGTCACGGGGCAAGTACTGATGCACCATACCGCACACTGTTCCGCAGGATCACTCACACTGTATGGAGCTCATTCATATAAAACCCTCTTAAAAAGGAATTTCAGAATTATCTTGAGAAAATCATTAAGTTTCACCCACATCTTTGAAAAAGTGACTTGTTTGCCCTTAGTAAGTAGCAACCTTTATTTTACAAAATAAATTATAAGCAATTATTGGAGAATATATGGGTTTTCGCTCTGATTCTTAAGCACTAGTCTATGAAACATCTCCATTAAAATCATGTAGGAAGCTATTTAGCTTTGTGAAGTTGTTTTGTTTTTTTTTAATATTTGTTGTTTGTTTAGAGAGGTGGAGGGCAAAGAGAGAATCCCAAGCAGGCTCTGTGCTGTCAGCACAGAGCCGGAGACACAGGGATAGACCTACCAAACCTGGAGATCACAACCCAAGCCAAAATCCAGAGTCGGACCCTTAGCCAGCTGAGCCACCCTGGTGGTCTAATTGTTTTAAGTTTTTGTTTTAATTCCAGGTATTTACAAATAGTGTAATACTAGTTTTAGGTGTACAATATGGTGATTCAACACCTCCATACAACACCTGGTGCTCATCACAAGTGCCCTCCTTAATCCCCATCACCTATTTCACCCATCCCCCACCCACCCTCCCACTCACCTGCCCTCCGATAACCATCAGTTTGTTCTCTGTAATTAAGAGTCCATTTCTTGGCTTGCCACTCTCTCTTATTTTTTTTTCCTTTGCTAATTTGTTTTGTTTCTTAAATTTCACATGAGTGAAGTCATATTGTATTTGTCTTTCTCTGACTTCTTTCACTTAGCATTATACTCTCTACTAAAATCATGGAGGAAATTATTAAAACAATGAATCTCTGAGCTTATGCTTTATTAAAATAAAAATCCACATTAACACAATTCACCATTTTAAACATTTTAAACTGAGTAATTGAATGTTGTTTTTTTTTTTTTTTGGATATTCATAATGTTGGCAACCATCACCACTATCTAATTCCAGAATATTTCCATTCCCTCTTAACTCTCTACCTTCAAGTTCTTCCCTTCCCTCATCCCTTAGCAATCACTATTCCACTTTCTACTTGTATAGACTTGCTTATTATGGACTTTACCATAAATAGAACCATATAATATATGAAGGCCTGACAGCCAGAAGGAACACAGGAATCGTAGCCCGTGGCACAGAGCAGGTGAGAAAGGGGAAGGGTCACTGGAGCACCACTGCATCTAAAGGAGGGTGGTTAAAAGTGCCTTTAGTTTCCCAGCAAGCAGGGAGGTGGGTGGCCCGAGGACCACCAGAACCATAGCACGTGGGCAGACAGATGTTCTGGGGTCCCCTCCAGAGTGCCATCAGGAGGAAATGATGTAAACAAAAGGAGTCACAGTTCCCCAGCATGCAGGAAGTCTTGTGTCCCTAAGGATCCCAGGAATCCCAAGGAACCGGCAAGCTAGTGACCAGATGGGTTCCCAGGATATCAGTGCTATGGAGGAAACGTGACCTAAAGTGCTCTGGGTTCCTCAGCAAAGGGAAGCCCAGAAGCACCAGAACCACAGTATGTCTGCAAGCTGGTGCAGGGAAGTTTTTCCCAAAGGCCCCAGGGTGAGGATACAACCATGGGCAGAATGAACTACACTTCGTATCATACTGCCAGGCTTACAACCAAAAGTATCCCAGAAAACCCAGAGGGCAGTCAGGTTGGTAACCACATGGGCACTCAGGGCACCTGTGCACTACAAGGAAGATGACCAACAGTGATCTGATTTCACCTAGGGCAGAAAGGCTAATGGCTGGAAGAACACTTAGAAACAGTACAGGGGAGGCTAGCAGTCAGAAGGTTCTGCAGGGGGACTGAGGCAAGGATAAGACTCAGTGAAAGGAACCACTGTTCCACAGCACGTGGGCAGGCTTGTGTCCCAAGGAATCCCAGGAGGAGAGCTACTAACTGGATGCCCCTCACCCCAACCCCACCTAGCATCAGCAAGCAGCAGGACAGTTGGCTGAAAGTTCTCCCATCTCTCCAGCAAGGGAGAAAGCTGGTAAGGGTAAGAACTAAAGAAACCCTAGCATGCTTATAGGCAGTGATTCTCTGGAGGCACCAGTGTGAGTACAGGATGGTGGTCAATAGGAGACAGGTTTTCTCTTCCCCCTAAGCATACGGGGAAGCTTAGGAATATAGGGATCTTTGAAACCTGAGCTGGTGGACAGGCTGGTAACTGGACGTTTCTTCCCCTCCATCCTCACAAGGAATTAGTACACTGCAGGGAATGTGGTTCTGCAGCAAAGTGGAAGGCTGACAGCCTGAACTGCATGGGGGCCTCAGCGCTAGGGCAGGCTAGCACAGGGAAAGCTCCGTGAGACATCATTCTTGAGGAACTACAGTGACTAGGAAGAGCCACATTATCCCAGAACACCACACCCAGCAGGCATGTAGCCCAAAATATCCTCACAACCCACCATATAGATTGTCTGCTGACTGATAGGCCCACCACCCATCAGTGTGGTGGAGAGAAGGTGGATAAAATCTCTTCTATTTTCACATCAAGGGGGCCGGCGATGGCTTGAGGACCACCAGAAGCCTGGAAGGTATGACCAGTGCACCACCTTGACAGAACTACAGTGAGTGAAAGGAGACATAGTTTCTAGGCATGACAGCAGGCTTTGCTGCAGAGGATCCCAGAAAGGCCAGGACATGGGCAGGCTAGTGACCATATGGGCCCCTAGAATATCATTGCTCTTTGGGGAGGTGACCTAAAGTACTCTCCCTTCTGCAGCTAAGGGGAATGCTGATGGCTGGAAAAACAAGCAGAACCATAACACTTCCTCAAGCTTTTGTCCAGAGGTTCTTCAAGTGACTGGGATAAGATTAAGATGGTGGGCAAAAGGAGTCACACTTCTTTAGCACAGAGACAGGTTTGTGGTCCAAAAAATACTGAAAGGTACAGGGAGTGCAAACTAGTAACTACGTAGGCACATAACATGTCACTGTACCACAAGTAAGATAGCACAGTGTGACCTCAATTGCCCAGCAGTGGGGAAGACTGTGGCCTGAAGGACATAAGGAACCATAGCACGTGGACAGGTTAGTGCCCGATGGTTGCTCCAGGGCACTATCACAAGTAAAGGGTGTAACCAAAGGGAGCCATGTTTCCCTAGCAGATGAGCAGGTTTGTAGCTTTAAAAATCTTAGAAATCCCTGAGTGCGGGCAAGCTAGTGACCAGAGAATCAGTGTGGTATGTAAAGCTGGCTTAAAGTTCATCCTTTTTTGGGGTGCCTGGGTGGCTCAGTTAGTTGAGCATCCAATTTTTTAGTTTGGCTCAGGTTATGATCCCAGGGTTCTGGGTCAAGTCCTGCATTGGGCTCTTCACTGAGCTTGGAGCCTGCTTAAGACTCTCTCTCTCCTTCTGTCCCTCTCTCCTGCTTGCACGCGCTCTCTCTCTCTCTCTCTCTCTCTCTCTCTTAAAACAAAAAAAAAATCCCTTTTCCCTGCAGGGGAAGGGAGGGTTAGTTTAAGGTAGGTTTAAGGACCACCGGGACGCCTGGGTGGCTCAGTGGGTTGAGCATCCGACTTCGGCTCAGGTCATGATCTCACGGTCTGTGAGTTCGAGCCCCACGTCGGGCGCTGTGCTGACGGCTCAGAGCCTGGAGCCTGCTTTGGATTCTGTGTCTCCCTCTCTCTCTGCCCCTCCCCTGCTCATGCTCTGTCTCTCTCTGCCTCTCAAAAATGAATAAACGTTAAAAAAATTTAAAAAAAAAAGGACCACCATAAAGATATAACAAAGATGGGATGGAATCCAGATGGTTCTTTGGAAGCACAAGTGAAATGATACCATGGTAGCCTACAACAACTATAGTTCCACAGCACGCAGACAAATTTGTGAGTGAACAAATCCCCAAAACCTCAATGAGTGGGTAGGCTAATGACCATTTGGCCCTTCCCAAGAATCATCGCACTGCAGGGAAGGTGACCTGAATGAGCTTTCAGTTTCCCAGCAAAATGGAAAGTTGGTAGCCTGAAGCGTACTGGAACCCTAGCTCTAGGGTGAGCTGATGCTGGGAAAGTTACATGAAGCACCATTGTCAAGATATTATAGTGCACAGAAAGAGACATGTTTCCCCAGACCCCCAGCATGCTTATGGCCTAAAGTATCTCCAGAACTCCACCGTGTAGTCAGGCACTGGAGGAAAAGTGGATGAAAATTTTTTACATTTCCCAGAAAGAGGGAAGTTAAAGGCCTTAGGGATTATTGGAATTCTAGTGTGTGTGCCTAGAAGGGAACACCTATGCACCACCTTGAGGAGACTATGGTGAATGATAGGGGTCGTGGTTTTATAGTGTTAAGGTAGACTTGTGGACTAAAGAATCCCAGAAAGGTGGGCAGGTTAGTGACCAGATAGGCTCCTGGCGCAACAGTGCTCTACATGGGGGATGATATACAGTGTTCTCCATTCCACAGCAAAGGGAGAGCCAGTGGCCAGAAGAATAATCAGAACCATAGCACATGTTCAAGCTGATGCTTAGACAGCTTCTGAGGGTGGACTAGGGCGATAAGACGGTGAGCAAAAAGAGCCATACTTTTCTAGCATGTGGGCAGGCTTACAGCCCAAAAGATCTTGGGGGGAGGGTGAGCTAGTGACTGAAGGATTCCTGAGGCACCAGTGCCATGAAGGGAAGATGACCAAGATTTCCCTCAGTTGTCCAGCAAGCCAAAAGGCTAGTGGCCTGAAGGAATATGTAACCCAAGGACTATAGGAGGCTGGGACCTGGAAGGACTATAAGGGCACCGATGGTAGTGAGAGCAATCAGGGCAGAATCCCATATGAGACCCTATAGCTCGTGCTGAGGCAGATGAGACTAGAAGACATCCATAACCTTGAAAGGACAGATGATAAATGGGCAACAGATTTCATGGGGTCTATAGTATGGGTCATATGGTGGCTGAGAAGACCCTGTCCCAGGCTCGGGGGTCATCTGATAGTCTGGAGGAGCCCATAACGAAGAGTGCAAACAGGCAAGTGACCTGAAGGGCACCAATGGCTTGGCCACATTGGAGGAAACATAACCCAAACTACCCTTACTTGCCCAACAAGCAGGAAAGCATGGCCAGAAGGATCACCAGGTACTTTCTTTAAGTATACATACTGTGTTCAATACACCAAATATTTAGCTATCTGAACAGGGTGTTTCCTCCCTTCCAGGTGCCTGTATTAGAAAACTTGATATAAAATGAGTTTTTAAAAAATCCATAATGATTGCTAATAAATGTTCTGGGGCAGTGTTTATCATACTTTAATGTGCACATAAATCACCAGGAGCGATTGTTAGATGTTCTGATTTGCCAGGTCTGAGGCAGGGCCTGAGATTTAACATATTTAGTAAGCTTCCAGGTGATGCCAGTGCTGATTGGCTACTTTTGAAGAGCAGAGATCCAGAGCTACAGATCTAATAGCCACATGTGACTAGTTAATAAAATTTAAAGAAATTTTAAAATTCCATTCCTCAGTCTCACTAGCCACATTTCAAGTGCTCAATAGCTGTATGTGGCCAGTGGCTACCATACTGGATGACAAAGATATAGGACATTTCCAGGGTGCTGGGTGGCTCAGTTGTTTGAACATCCAGCTCTTGGTTTTGGTTCAGGTCATGATCTTGCGGCTTGTGAGTTCGAATCCCACGTAGGGCTCCATGCTGCCAGCACAAAGCCTGCTTGGGATACTCATTCATTCATATTTTCTCTCTCTCTCAAAAATAAATAAATAAACTTAAAAAAGATATAGGACATTTTCATCTTTGCAGATAGTTCTCCAAGTAATAAATGACCATATATTTTTGGCAATTCAAATAAGTCTTTGTGAATTTTGTCTGGACCTGGAAATACAAGTAGGATTATGATGGAAGAAACATTTAATGTGGAAATAAGCACTAGAAGGCAGGTTTGTGCATTCAAAATAAATAGGGCTCTGGATTGAAAGATGCCTGGCATTGAAACTTGCCTCTGACACTTAGAAGCTTTGTAACTCTGGGGGAGTCACTTACACTGTCCCAGCCTTGGTTGGTTCAGTGTGAAAACATCTACGTCACAAAGTATGCATTCGATATATGTGTGAAAATGTTTGCAGTGTCAGTCCCAGTAGGTTCCCCAGCCCTGCAGTCCACATTTTCCTTCTCACTGCTGGGGTTACTTGAGTCCCACTGTGGTCTCCTCCCTGCCCTTGATTGCCAAGTTCAGGGTTACTATTTACTAAACTTCCCATTGTAGGGTGGTACAGTCCTAGAATTGATAGGGAGAACCTTGAGTGCCCAGGCTGAGAGGTCAGTCTCTGCTGGAAAGGCAGTAAGGAAACAATGCTTTTTAGCATGTTAGTATAAAGAGGGAGGCATGCTTTGGGAAGGTTAACAGCACTTAGCATAAACTAGTTGTGAATAATATAACTCATTATGAGGGAAGAGATGAAAATAAAGAGGTTGGTGGGGCCAGATCAGTGGAAAGCCCTGCTTTTCTTGTTGAAAAATCTTTCCTTTTTCCACTGGTCATGGGAAAGAGCTGAGGAGCTCTCCTCAAGGACATACTCACAGCTGGGCCATGTGGTTAAATTGTGAAGAGATGTTTGAAGAGAACTATCCACAAAGAAGTAAAAAAAAAAGTGAAAGAGGTGGAGAAAGAGAAGTCTCTTGTGAGAGATGATTTCACTTTTAGAGATTTTGCAAATGGAGCACCTCTGAATGATGATAGAGTTGTGTGCCTGTCCAGGAACTAAAGCGGAATAAAATTAATTTAAATATAAGTCTAGACATGCCATTATTTGAGAAGGCAAGTGAAATGGACTTATTTCATTTCACAAGTAGTCAAGGAAGGAGTCTCTCCAAAGAAATTTCTTATGTTCAGCTTAAAATGCCTGAATTTCAAGCACTATCATTTAAGGCACTGGGTTTTTCTGAGGTAAGATGTGACCCATCATTTGTTCTGTGTTTGTGCTTTCTAACCATTATAATGATGAAACTCATTCCTGAAATTAGTTTTCTTAGCCACAGAAAACCACATTGTTTCAGTTAGGGGATGGGGAGAGGCACTCACTTAATGAATGAGTGGGGCATGTAGCATAAAAGGCTTGACCTTTAAGTATTTTTGCACAGATTATTTGCCACTGGGGATGATGACAGCAGATATCTAATTCCTTTTGATTCTTTCCCTGCCTTCTGAGCTGTTTGGTTCCTCCATTGATATCCTCAGGTTTCCCTACTCTACACAATTGAGTAGCCCCCGTCTTAATATTGGCCTGAAAGAAGTACCACTAAGAAGGAAACATAAAACTATAAACAGCCACCAATGTACTTCACAGCCAAATACAAATGACTTGGGGTTCACTCTGTAGTTGGCATCGTCTACCTCACCTGTCTTGCACTGTTGAAAGGTAACAGGGCATTTCTTTCTGGCTGTCGTAGTCTTTTTTGCGAACTTCCCCTTCTCCATTATTTCTGGGCAGAATCCTATCATGTTACCAAACAGTAAGCCACTTAGAAGAATGGGGAGGAATACAGCAGCTCCTCACGGTTAGGATTTTTGGACAAGTGTAAAAACAAATGACTAATGTATTAGCCATTATTTATTGCCTCAGCTTCAAAATAAACAACTACATTATTTTTCTAACTCAGTTTTAATATTTGGGGCCTATTCCAGTTTTATATCCAGGACTGTTGTTTGGAATCAGGCAGAAAAATGGACGCATTAGAATTTGGATACCAAAATGTGGACTCAAAACTACCGGTTTACATGAATTTTTAAATCGCCAAGCAATGTTCAAAACTTTAGCTTTCAGCTTTTATACTTTGAAACTATTTCCAGCCTCTCTCAAAGCCTTGACTGTTTATCACTTTCTCTGAATTATTAACACCGAACACGTTAATAATATAGTTGTATTTTCTATACGGTGCCGGGTCTCCCAATTCACTTCTGTTCAGCTGCAAAAGAAAAAAAAATTTTTTTAAAGCTTCTCTTCTCTGGGTTTCCCACATAAAAGTCACTGCTCTATGGAGATTACCATCTGTAAGCTAATTCTGAAGTTGTTAATGGCAAGAATCAGAGCAATTGGCATGTGTTTTAAACACACGGTTTAAGGTTTAAGACGATCTCTCTCACTCATTTGTGAGAGCTGTTTGACATAGTGCTGTGTTCTCTCTCGGGAGTTTCAGCAAAGTCTTTTACTTCAATTGCTTTAACTGGCTTTTGGAGCATTTTTAGAGAGTGTAGATTAACTCCCAAACACAAAGCAAGTCTGCTACTTAATTTGTTGTTAGGGTGGCCGGTGACATGGGCGGCGAAGAATTGAGCAAAGAGTGGGGCAATCAGCAGGACAGAGTTTGTTCACTGTCCAAGGGAGGAGAGGGGCCAGACATCTAGAGAGATGTCGGTCCTGAGCTTCTGTCAGGCTGAGCCTCTTAAAGAGTTGTGAAGGATGTGAGAGGGCTGTAGCTGTGTCCCTGGAGGGGTGTGGGGTGGGAGTCAGGTCTTGGCCAGGTAGAGCAGGAGATGGCAGGTTTCTCAGGGGGCTCATCTGTGATATGGGTTATGGTCATGCTAGAGAAGAATTTGTTTTGTGGTCGGGGTCTACTTTCTGAGAATGGAGGGCACCGTGACCTAGAAAGACAGAGTTAGGGCTAAGTGCAGACACAGACACCTGTGAGTTTTGCCTGTAAGTTTGGCTGGTGGGGGGAGGTGCTTGGAATAGATTCCTTTCATTCCTTCCTCTCTTTATTTAAAATTATTCTAGATTGGGAGAGGGGGAGAAAGTTATTATTCTGTAACTACCTCCTGCTGAATAGGGGTATAGAGCTGACCTTACCTAGCTGTAAGAGAGACCAGAGTGATGGAGATGTTGGTAGCCGACTGTTCTGAAAGCAAGGACTTGAGCATGATCTTGTTGAGACCTTAGCTACCAAGAGCTGAGATTTGGTCCTGGATGAAAGAGATCTCGGTATTTTAAAATATGTGGTCCCAAAATAAGGGCTAGGCCAAGAATTCCAAAGGTCCCAGGAAAGGAGTGAGCCATGAGAACCCAGACCAGATACCTAGTTTCCCCGAAAACCACTCAGCCCCCCTTTCTTTACATTATTCCCGATTGTCTTTAGCTGTGTTGGTGACTTTATCAAGGCTAACACCTGGCCTGACTCACTTATGTAGAAGCCACATTTTTTTTTTTTATAGTAAAGCGTATGTCTCCCCCCAGTTAGCAGTTAACAGGACCAAAGCTCAACAACTTTGAAGAATTATTCCTGCCAGGGAATCAATCTGCCTCTGCATTGCTTGGAGTGTGGAAGCCAAGTCAGCTACATTTTGACTCAAGGAAAGAGAGAGTTCCCGTGTATGGATAAAATGAGCTGCTTCTCCTGTGCCTAACCCAGTTCCCCTAAGGATGCCAAGGAGGGTGAGGACAGATGTTGGCTCAGTTGTGCGGGAGCAGGATAAAAAAGACTGGGTTTTTATTTGAACGCCTGTTACAGTCTGTGTTAGGTATGAGGACTGGGAGTTGGGGGAACTGTAGGTCAAGAATTAGGTTTATGAGGCTGCGGTGCCTCTTCCAAGTGGGGGTAAGCAGAGAAAGGCCTGTCTTCCAGAGACAATAGGTGTGAGAGTTGGGCTCACCAGGGTGATTGGGTGAGTTGTCCTGATGTAAGGAAAAAATCCTTCAACAGAGAGTTACCCTGAACTCAGCTGTGAGGATGACATATATGGGAGCTTTGGCCGGCCCTGGGCTGTGTCAGTCCATGTCCTGAAGAAGTCCCAAGAGCTCTGCCAAGGGAGATATAGCTGATTCCCCCCGTTGGTGCCTTCCCCCCTACTTTGAAGGCGGAGCAGTCAACCTGCTCACAGGTGGTGCAAAGCGTTGTGGATGGTGTTTTTGTTTTTCATTTTTTTATTGAGACACTTTATTTAAGTTTATTTATTTTGAGAGAGAATGAGAGAGATTGAGCCCGCATGCCCAAGCCAGGGAGCAGCAGAGAGAGAGTGTGAGAAAGAATCCCAAGCAGGATCTGCACTGACAGTGCAGAGCCCGATGCTGGGCTCGAACTCAGGAAGCATGAAATCATGTCCTGAGGTGAAATCAAGAGTCAGAGGCTTAACCCACTGAGCCACCCAGGCCAGGGTTACCGCAGGTGTGACAAAGTTCCCAGAAGGGGCTTGTGGAATGTTTGGTCGAGCTGGCAGGGTAAGACTTTTCTGCAATAGCTCCAGTAAGGGCAGTAGCCAAGAACTAATAAGCCTGAGATCATTTTTTATCTCTTTGTCTCTTTGGTTTCTTCCTCTCTGTTGTTAAAGACCTTGAAGGCCAGGTCTAGGCCAGGTTCAGACTGAGGGGTTTGAGGGCCCTTATCTAGTTTTTGAAGTTTCTCTCCAATATCTGGGGTTGACTGAAAAATGAAATGCATCGCCAAGATCAATTTCCCTTTTCCCTTCGTGAAAGTTAGGATCAAGACTAGTGAATTTTTGGAGAGCCTCGGTCAGGCGAATGAAAAGAAGAGTAGAGTTGTTTTGTTTTGTTTTAAATCTGATTTCTGGGTGATCTCCCTTAACCTTTTATAATTGACCTGTTTAGAAGCTGCCTGCTTTATGCCTTCTGTTAGGCAGATGACTATGTAGTTGCATTTGACCTTGTCTCCAGGGGAGAAATGGTAATTCCAATTGGGCTTGGCTAAGGGAAGTGCTGCAATGCCAGGAGCATATCATGAGTTGTCTGAGGTTTAAATTATCAGCATATTCAGTAGCTTTGGACCAAATTCTGGTCTTTTTCTCTCAGGTGATAGAGATGGAGAGAATAATATACAGGTCTTTCCAGGATAAAACATAGGAAATGGTAAGATATTTAAACTCCTTAGTGAACCTGGAGGGATAGGTTGAGAAAACGCCATCCTTAAATTTTATGCAGCAGGATTGAAGTCTGAGTTGGGAGAATTGGGGAGATAGAGAGGGGTCTTTTGGGGAGATAGGAGGAGCATACGGCAAGCTGTGTGAAGATGAGGAAGATGAGCAAGTTCACAGAAAGCTTTGATATAAGGAACCTCAAACCATTTACCCAGTTGACAATAACACAGACTCAATTGGAGAAGAGTATTGTGGTTAAAAGAGCTGTTCTCGCACCAGACCTCCTGGTCATTCAATTTATGTTGGGGCCAGGCTGTATTACAGTAGAAAATAAGACATTTGGGCTGAATATCTTGTTCTGGTTGGAGGTTTTTGAGATGTTTAAGGAGGCATACCAGAGGGAAGTCCTTGGGTGGGGTGGACAAGGTATTGCCCATCTGGAAATCTAGGAAAAGGAGAAGGGAGATTTTGAGGATGAGGAACAAAGGGGAAGACCGTGAAGGAGGACATCTTGACTCAGAGTCCTGAGAAGAAACCGAAACCTTGACCAGTGTGGATCCTGAGAGAAAGGGGTGTCCCCCAAACTCAAGGGTCCATGTGAGGGGAAGGGATTGAGGATCCCAAAACTGTGGAAAGACACAGAGGAGGCCTCCCTCCAATGGTCAGCCCATTGATTGTTGACCTTAATTGTTGACTGAGCCTAGTACTGGGGCTTGAACCTTGCTGTGGGGAAGTGGCCAACACCTGGTGATTGTTCCCAATGCTCAAGATCTTAAAGAGCCCTCCCCAAAATGAAAATTTTGACTCACATGAGAATTGTTGACAAGGGGATCTGGTTGAGAGAAGTCCTAGTCAGTAGGTGATGGTTAGTCCCTGCACGTAGGACCACCAAAATGTTAGGGTGGCTGGTGATGCAGGCGGCAAAGAAACGCACAAAGAGTGGAGCAAACCAGGAGGACAGAGTTTATGCACTCTCCAAGGGAGGAGAGGAGCCAGACATCTAGAGAAATGTCAGCCCCAAGTTTGTCAGGCTGAGCCTTTCAAGAGGTTTAAAGGATGTGAAAGGGCTGTAGCTGTGCCCATGGCAGGGCGGTGGGCAGAAGAGGGAATCAGCTCTTGGCCAGGGAGAGCAGGAGGTGGCAGGTTTTCTGAGGGGCTCTGTCCAGGGCTCGTCCAGGATGTGGGTAGTGGTCAGGCTACAGAAGAATATGTTTTATAGTTGGGGTCTACTTTCCGAGAGTGGAGGGCACCATGACCTAGAAAGACAGGGTAAAGTGCAGACACCTGTGAGTGTTGTCCATCAGCTTGGCTGAGGAAGGGGTGGAGCTTTGAATGGATTCCTCTCAGCTGTAAAATCATAATACGTTTCCATTCCCAGCCTAGCCACGTTCCTCAGACTTTCCCCTCTCGTTCCGGAGCTTAAAAAAACTTGAAAAGAAATGTGATGTTTCTCTTTTCGACAAACTGATTCCAGTGCCCATGGGAGGAATGACAAGGAAAAGCACCCATGTTTCAAGAATAATAGGATTCTAGAAAAGGTACAAATGTTCTCAAACAGTCTTGTATAAACTTTGCAACAGTCTGTGAACAGGCAAATATTTTCCATAGCCTGCAAGATATCCTGAAACATTCCTACGTTTAACAATGTCTCAAGACAAGCATGATAAATGACTATGAAAAGCCAAGAACTAAAATAATGTCGAATACTAGCGGTTTTAATTTCTTTTTTGAATTAAAACGTTTCCTTTCAGTAACCTAAGTTTCTTAGGACTGGTTCTCATTTTTGTTTCGAGCCCTGGAGAATCTGTGCTAGTTTAGTTCTTTTGCAAAGGAAAAACATCTTGCTAACATTGGATAAGTTAGGAATAGCACCAAAACCAAAGCGCATTATTTATTTTCGTAGTCTTTCTTCCCTGTTTAAGCAGGTTGCAGAGATCTTAACTAGGAGTGCTCCCATGATGACATATCAAGATTGTACATGTCAAACTAGCAAAGAACCTAACAGGCAGACATTTAAAGCTAAAAATGTCACACATAGAGAATATGGTAAATTCAAACAGAGCTTTGTCATTATTGAGCCCTAGATTTGACAATCATTAATTTGCTATTAATAAGTCTTACTGTGAGGGGGGACTCACTTTACCAGCTGCAGGAAGAGTTTGTTCTTTAGACAACCGTTGCTTTAAGCGGTCTGTCAAATTGACTCAGACATTCAAGGTAAGAAAGAGATGTAATTAAATCTTTTCAATAGACTGGCTAAGCACTCCTCTGCTGCCACTGATAGATCCAATTTGGGAGTTGCGAGATTTCTTTACCCTCTCCCTTAATACATTTTTTAAATCATCTTGAATGCCTTAAAAGTTTATCAGTCCGTAGTAGAATCGGTGTTACTTGGTAATGTTCATTAAACCATTTCTTAGTTGAATAAATAAAGAAAACTCACCTCAGTAAACTACCTGGATAGTTTTTCTAACACTCCTAATGTGTCACCTATGTGATGTATGTACATTGATATATATTACTGCTTTACATTTTGGCTTGACATACCATGGAAATGGAAATGATTAGATTATCCATCAAAGTAGATAATCCTAGATGGTTTCCCCCTGATTTTTTTTCTGCCCAGGCATTGAAAATGAACTGTAAATAGCAACATCTGTTCAGATATTAGAGGGGGTGGGAGAACACTGTGTTTTAGGCAGGGACCTCATGCAGCGTTAGATTGGCTTAGAGCTCTGTATGAGACAGAGCTCACCTGTATGTGAATGCCATCTCTCCTCACTTGCTCTCTTATTGCACTTTCTCCCATCACACCCTTAATTTCCTTCAGCTTTCTCACATGCTTGACCTCCATACCTCAGGGAGGACAGAATAAATTTCAGGACTGTGTGTCTTACTGTAAGTGTGTGGGAAAGGCTGGTCCGAGCACAAGTAAAGGTCACCTTGCAGCCTACCCTGCTTGATCTGTGCCCTTTTGTGAATAATAATAGTAAATATCTCTGTTCTTAGCCTTGGGCTAGTTCTAAATACCAGAGTCATGGAGAAATCCAACAGGAAAACAGTGCTCTCCCTCGAAAGGGTTTTTCAGGCCTCGTGCTACTAAAATCAGCTATTTTGCCTTGAAAAAAATGGCCTTTTCAGTTATGTGCACAAGTTGTTCTACGATGAATGGAAAAGTGTCTTGAAATGCCAGCAATGCCCCCTTAGGAAGGATTCTCCACTTGCTCATTTCTGCTGATTATCCTGTGGAGTTGCTTTAGCCTCTGTGCTTTTAAAACCAATTCTGAGATTGCTACTGAAATACAACATTTGTCACTGAGAGCTATGAGTGGTATAGTAAAGATTTAACTCCAATGTGCAGTAACAAGGAAAACTGTGGCTTCTGAAACTAGAATATATTGAGTAGTTACAGTAGTATGCATTTTGGAGGTGCCAAAGTAGTTAGAAACATGTATTAAATTGCACAAATGTCTTCCAGTGTGGCTGGGAAAGCAAAACATATACAAATGGAAAACCAGCAAAGATTTACCAAGCAACAAATTGAATAACATAGGTAATAACTATTGTATCAGTCAGCCGGTGCTACTAACAACCACAGAATTTCAGTGGTTTATATTACAAATTGATTTCTCTGTGTTTCAGCTGGAGTTGGGTTCCCAAATCTCTCAGAGCGCAAAACAAGCAATTCCTCCTAAGGCACAGCCTTGAAGTAGCACACAGTCAGATGCATCCGCACAACATTGGCTAAAGCAAATCACATGGCCAAGTCCAGTGTCAGTGGGGCATGGAGATATACTCCTTAAGTAATGTAGAAAGGGGAGAGAGGGAGTAATTACTGAAAAGAATACCCTAATCTATGACAACTAGACTGATTTTTCAGTGCTGAAGTAACATGTAATATTAGGGAAATCTGTATGGTAGGTGGGTTAGAACAGAGGTTTTGAGAAATCTAGGAACTGCAGATGCATTTTTGGCAGTTAAGCTATAATCTATGACTCATGGCCTATCTATAAACTGTCTATAAAATATTTCACAGTTCAGTCAGCAAGAAGATAAGTTACAATTTTCTCATCTTCAATGAAAAGGGAGAAAATGCAATAAGTTTTCTAAACCAGGACATATTAGAAAAGGAAATGTATTCTTTCATTATAAAAATAGTGGTTTGTTGACTAATTTTTTTCAGTGGTATTTTTATGGAGAAGTTTGATGATATGTTAAGCTGTTCATGAACACTTCCTTTAGTAGACCTTGCTAGGTGTTGGAACCAGCCTCCAAGTTGTAGTCCCCCGGGATGAAAATGTGTGTTCTGTTCACCACCACTCTGGCCCTCTAAGCTGGTTCTTCCAGAAATTTCTGTTTACCTGATAGAGTCTGAATAACATATCATGGATGGTTATGCAGTGGAATATTTCTCTGTATTGTCACATATTTAGTTTGTCTCCACTTACCCCTTTCAGGGATGTGTGATTTATAAATCTCCAGCATGCAGTTCAGAGTGAATATGTGCGTAAGAGGGTGTAAGAAATTCCAACTGTATCTCTAACTATGTGAACTTGGAAAGGCATGTTCTCCAGGGCATAGTTTTTCCCTATTTAAAGAAAAAGATTGGAATAGATGGACTTTAGAATTTTAGAGTTGGCGTGTTATTTTTAATTGAGCATGTGCTTTTTTTTTTCCCTTTTATTCTTTTTGTTTGGTTTACTTAAACCAGATAAGACACAAAAACAATTCATCCATTTCTCCTACCTCCCACCTCTGGCAACCATCAGTCTATTCTCTGTTATCTGTCAGCTTAGTCTTTTGTTGTTCTTTGTTTGTTTGTTTGTTTGTTTGTTTGAAGTTCCACATATGAGATCAATCATACGGTATTTGTCTTTCTCTGTTTGACTTATTTTACTTAGCCTAACACCCTCATGGTCCATCCATGTTGTCATAAACGGCAAGCTCTCATTCTTTTTTTTATGACTGAATAGTAATCCATTCTATATATATATACAATTTCTTTATTCATCCATTGATGGACACTTAGTTTGATTCCACATCTTGACTATTGTAAATAATGTCCTACTGAACATGAGAGTGCAGCTATCTTTTTGAATTAGTGTTTTCATTTCCTTTGCATAAATACACAGAACTGGAATTGCTGGGTCACATGGTAGTTACATTTTTAATTTTTTGAGGAACCTCCACACTGTTTTCCATCGTGGCTGTATCCATTTATATTCCCACCAGTTGCAGCACACAAGCGTTCCCTTTTCTTCATATCTTCACCAACACTTGTTATTTCTAGTCTTTTTGATGATAACCATTCTGACAGGTGTGAGGAATAACTCATTGTGGTTTTGATTTACATTTCCCTGATGATTAATAACCTAAAACATCTTTTCATATACCTGTTGGCCATCTCTATGTCTTCTTGGGAAAACTGTCTCTTCAGATCTTCAAATTGTTTTTTTGCTACTGAGTTCTAGGAGTTCTTTATATATTTTGGATATTCGCCCCTTATCAGATACATGATTTGCAAACATCTTCTCCCACTCAGTAGGTTGCCTTTTCATTTTGTTGATGGTTTCTTTTGCTGTGCAGAAGCTTTTAAGCTTGATGTGGTCCCGCTTGTTAATTTTCGCTTTTGTTGTTTTTTCTTTTTCTTTTGGTGTCAGATTACAAGGGGCGAGGAGATTGGACTAGATGCACTTGATACTTTTAATGTTGGTTGTCTGAAGCTCAACTAGTAAAATTTAAAATTTTAGGATCAGGTTAGCATAAAATAAATAGAGGGAACACAGAATTCACATTGACACAGGAAGATAAAAAAATGAACATAATCAGGATTCTGCCATTGAGGACAGAGGCACAGTTCATAGAATGAGGGTGTTCAAGAGGTGGAGCCAGACATACAGGATCAAAGTTTCAAGGTGAGCCACTTGGCTCACCCTAACAGCCAGCCTGTACATCAGTGTTCTGATGCTGGAGTGCTAGGTTGTTCCTAGAAAAACATTACCTTTAGCACCATGGGCAAGAAGATGTTGAATAATAAGGCTTTGTAGATGGTGATAAAGCTATTCACCTCATAGATTGGTAGTTCATAGATGATGCTTTAAGTCCCTAACTGTACATATCATAGACAGTGTTCTTTTTTAGCTGTTAGAACTGTTTTTCTTCTTCATTGTAAGATTTGGCTAGATTCTATCTTTGAGTTTCCCCAGAGTTATGATTGCTTAAAGAAGACATTAGTTCCACTGAATCCTTGGAAAATGCTTTCTATTGGGAGGTTCTTACTTTGATTTTCAATATAAACCACCCAAATTTGGGTTCCTTTAATAATTCCGGTTTTTCAAAAATGTAATAAGAATATTCTGGAATGTAGGGTGCCCCTGTTTCTTGCAGGAAATTTCAGATGATATGATAGATGGAATGGTATGTATTTTGCACACTGTATGATGTTAATTAATCATTCTTATTTTTGATATTGGAGAGCTGTGGGGATCATATTCAACGTTGTTTGTAGGACTTTTATCCAAAGATATGATGAAACAGTGTTCCAAATTCCAGGACACTTTATGCAGTGGTAGGAGAAAAGCAGTGACCAAAGACTTATGAAACATAGGTGGTTAGTACATTTCTCTTAATGGAATTATCTTTTTTTTTCCATTTGAATAATGTCTTTAAGATATCCTGCATATTAAGGTCAGCAATGATTAATTTAGAAATGGTGATTGTTAATTGAAGGCACAATTTTAAAGGAAACCTTTTAAACACGTGGCTCATGCTGGTTAATTAGAAGGGCAAAAAATTACCCCATTGTGCAAATACAGGTAGAGTTTCTTCTTCCCAGTAATGTGAATACATATTTTTGGGGCTTGTACAGAAAGAGAGGAAGTCATTAGGCAGGTGAAATGGGTAAGGTGACATTGTCTTTTAGATTTTAAATTATTTCCAATATTAGGCTTTATGGAGCTATACCAATGTACCTGGTCCTCATCCAACAGAGAGACACAAGGCAAAGTTATAAAGCTATAAAAAGGGTGGAACTGTATACCATGGTCTTGTATTTGTAGGTAAATGCAAACCCAATGGCAAAAATGTTCTATGATTTCTCCTGCCGTAACTTTTGATCTGACAATCAATGATGTAATCTAAAGGACGCCACAGTTGATCAAGCATTGGAAGTATCAATTACTCAAATGAAGCCCTTTGTTTTATATTTGTTGTTGGTTTGACCAAACCTATAATTGAAGAGTTTTTCAGAATTGCCCTTGCTTCACTTTCAAATAGCCTAAAGTGGAAGACATTTATGAATAGGCAAGATTTTATTATCTTTTCTTACATAAAATATTTTTATAAAAAAATCAACCGATACAAAAGGATATGAATAGAAAACTAAAAACACTCTTCTCCTCCTGTGCTCATTTTTGCCTCATAGGTAACTGTAGTCATGCTAAAATACATGTATCTATGTTGAATAGCTAAGATTTTAAATACTGTCTTCAAATCTTCTCCAAATCTTTGTGATGAGGTAGAGACAACCTAAATAACCAAAGGAAAATTACATGAGGTTGAGAAATTTGCAGCATGTTAAATTACTGCAGCGTGTGTTGCAAAGTTAGGTAACACTCACATAGGATTTGTTACACTACAGTGGAGACTCTGGGGCCCTTCCTAAGAAAACTCATAACTCATCATAGTGATTCAATGTGTTCCTTGCTCACCACTCCATCCCAAAGAGGTAAATCTATCAAAATTAGCACTGAGGGTGACAGTGGCCAGGAGAAAGCTAAAGGAGATCATTGGCTACAGTGCTAGGATAATGGTGCAGGGTATAGTTATGAATTGATGTATTGTCTTATGGTAATGCTTTCTTCTATTCTCTTTCCTCCTCTGTGCACCCCCATTCTGAGGCACTGGGATACTCTGAATGCCTGGATTCCAAAGGAGGAAAACCTGTCAAAATCATCTGAATGTTCCAATCTCTTAAAACTAGAGATAATGATTAAGAACCAATTTCCATTCTAGCCTTTGTTTTTTGTTTTAATTCACAGCTATATAGATCTAGCCATTGGGTAGAAGTTACAGGGCTTACCCATTTCTATTTTGAATATTTTTCCCTCTGATAAGTTGAACATGAAATCTAAATATCATGAGTTTTGAGTGGCTTATGTTAAAATCTGTGAATTTTGTGAAGTTTTCACAAAATATTTTGTTACAATATGCATTATTTTACTTAGGAGAATATAGTGCAAGAATGTAAATATACTTAAAAACTATATTTTTAAAAATTTTTAAAAATGTTTTATTTATTCTTGAGACAGAGACAGAGCATGAGCAGGGGAGGAGCAGAGAGGGAGGGAGACACAGAATCCAAAGCAGGCTCCACGCTCTGAGCTATCAGCACAGAGCTGGACGCGGGGCTTGAACTCACAAACCGCGAGATCATGACCTGAGCCGAAGCCGGACGCTTAACTGACGGAGCCACCCAGGGGCCCCAAAAACTATGCTTTTAAAACATACCCACTAAAAATCAGCATCTATTGGGGCACCTGGGTGGCTCTGTCGGTTAAGCGTCGACTTTTGATTTCCACTTAGGTCATGGTCTCGTGGTTCGTGGGACTGGGTCCCACATTGGGCTCTGTGCTGACATCACAGTGCCTGCTTAGGATTCTCTCTCTTCCTCTCTCTCTCTCTGCCCCTCACCCTGCTCTATCTCAAAATTAAAAAAAATAGTCTTAAAAAGTCATCTATTTATCATATATATTTTGTATATATATTTTTTCATGTTTTATTTAAACACAAAATCAAGAGTTGGATGCTTAACTGACTGAGCCACCCAGGTGCCCCTATTTTGTATCTATTTTTAAAGCTCACTTGATACTAGAAAGAAATTCCATATACTTTTTTTTTCCTTCAAAAATATTGTTAAACCACAATATGCTGCGAAGAGGGGGGAAAAGTAAAGCATGTTTTTTATTGTGATTCCCATCCTCTATAATTCTATGCATGATGCTCTATAGAAATTAAAATTAATTTGGTATTGGTAATAGTTGATTTGCTTATTCAGGTAAATTCATGTAATTAGTCAATAACAATGTTTGCCTTAATTGAAGTAGGAAATAATTTTGTTCTACAAATTAACAAAATCCTTTAAAATTTAAATGAAGGACTAAATTTATTAATGGTTTATTTTTTTTTAATTTTTTTTTAATGTTTATTTATTTTTGAGACAGAGAGAGACAGAGCATGAAAGGGGGAGGGGCAGAGAGAGAGGGAGGCACAGAATCGGAAGCAGGCTCCAGGCTCTGAGCTGTCAGCACAGAGCCCGACACGGGGCTCGAACTCACAGACTGCGAGATCGTGACCTGAGCTGAAGTCGGACGCTTAACCGACTGAGCCACCCAGGCGCCCCTATTAATGGTTTAGATTAAAAATGAGGGTTTTTTGTTTGTTTTTGAATAAGAAACCAAACTATTTTTTTTTCTTGCGGTGTTGTGTTATGTAGGTTCCCAGACTGAGTACATTATGGTGGGTTGTGTACAACCCATGTGTAAAGAGAGGGTCTAAATCTCTGTACAAGGTCCCTATCCCTCTCATGAGTTGGGCATGGAGGCACCAAGGTAATCCTTGGGTAATGAAGATGCTCTAATATACACCTTACATCCCTGGGAACACACTGCATTCATGTGTTTAAAGTTCAAAAATAATAGAGGTCAAACCCACGAACCTCTGAAGTAGTAATTAGTAAAAGTTTGTTGTGCACACACCAAAAAGACAGTCTGCACTGCTGGAGCACTTAAACCAAAACATGGAATGAGGCTTAGGAGTATATTGTTGTAAAGCAGCTTATATAATAAGACAATGACTGTTTATTCTTCATAGTGTTTGGTTATAATAGAATTTTCTTAAATGATGGGGAATTGGTCAGTGGTTATCTCCCATCGATTTGGGGACACAGTTCAAGTTTTGCTTACGATTGCCAGAGGCATAAGCAAGAAATGACCCAGATCAAGTTAATCTTGGAAAACAAGCTAAATTAAACTTTCTTTGTATGACTAAACTGGTTTTGTCTGCTCAGAGAATTCTCAAGGTTGGTCTCTGTTTTTGGTTTTAACAAATCCTCCCTTTTGGTCAATCTCTAAGCAGCCTGAGAGTATGACCAACTGGTATAGCGTTATTCTCAGTTACCACTGTTGATGTAGTTAGGCTGAAAAATCACACACTCAGTGTTTTCATCCAGTTGAGGGGCCATGTAGTAACCATCTTTATCATTGATAGGATTGTTGTTTCTTTTACTCAGTTGTCCTATCCTAATGGATACCATTTGGCATGTGGGTGGCTGCTGACAGGCATTGAGTTCAATATACGATGCACTAGAGAGGTTAATATGACTGTAAGGAGAACAATAATCAAGGATTGAAAAATTTCCCAGAGTAGAGATTCCCAGGAGCCAAGATGTATCCAGTTAAATAACTCAAATGGGTTTCTTTCTTAAAAAGTTATTTCCATAGGCACAACATGATGTATTAACAATTACATATCCTCATGATTACTTAGGCCAAAATGAATGTGAAGGTCTTTTATGTCAGGAGGTGGTGTTGTAGGTGAGCTTCCATCTCAGTGAGGCCTCTATATGGTGTGAGCCATCAGGTAATTTAATGAGATGCATTTCTATGAAAACCAAAGAAATACAAAGGTTAATAGTTTTAGCAAATTATAGCAAATTTAGTTTTGGAGTTTGGAGAACAGTCACAGTTGAAAAGATTGCTAGATGTTGGGTTCCAAGCGTCTTCAGATGGAGTGAGAGCAAACAGTGGGAATCTGACGTCTTTTCCTGGTATGCAACTTGAATGTTTCTAGTGATCTTTCTGAGTGGCCGTAGAGCCACAGGCCTGAAGATTGTCCACAGAGGAGCTGTTGTGGTGATTTCTCCAAAGTTTCTATCAAGCTTTTCAGCTTTAGCTCCCACAGCTTTGGGAAATGGGCAGTTTTAGTTTCATGATGATTCCAAGTCATAAGAGTGGGAGAAAATTGGAAATGTTAGCTTGGAGAGTTGTAGCCACATAGTGAAAGAAACTAGAATTCAGGATCCAATCCAGTTTCTGCAGGCAGAAAACAAAAACTCAGAAACAATTACCGTAAAAGAGAATGAAATCTTGCCAGTTGCAACAACATGGATGGAGCTAGAGAGTATAATGCTAAGTGAAATAAGTCAGAGAAAGACAAATATCATATGATTTCACTCATATGTGGAATTTAAGAAACAGAGAAAATGATTCTAGGGGAAAAAAGAGAGAGGCAAAGCAAGGAATAGACTCTTAACTAAGGAGAACAAACTGATGGTTACCTGAGGGGAGGTGGGTGGGGGATAGGTGAAATAGGTGATGGGAATTAAGGATTGTACTTGGGATGAGCACCAGTTGTCCTATGGAAGTGTTGAATCACTGTATTGTACACATGAAACTACTATTACATTGCATGTTAACTAGCTGGAATTTGAATAAAACCATTTAAGAAAACACAATGTAACAGCACTAGGATCTGATAACTACAAAGGTATATTATTGAAATAGGCTTTTTTTTCTTTATAATCATCCTCATTTCCATCAGAGATAAGCACAGTAAGAGTAATTTGTTTCAAATTAAGTCTAACTTCAGTAACTTGGCCTGTTTATTTACATAAGTGCAGCAAGAATAGTAATCAGCCATATAGGGTCTTTTTGCTGGTACTTTTCATAAGGAATCTTAGATTGGACTTTCAAGAACCCCTCGAGACTAGGAAGCCAGGCCAAGGATTTCTCCAATTGTGTCCTGTTACAAGGAGAACAGAATCTTACTGAACTTAAGGAAACACATAAGTTGTCATGAAAAATTAGAATATTTGATAAAAAGAGTTTATGAATTCTGGGGGAATCATGTAAGGAGAAGAAGATAAATATTCCACCCTTTGTTGCAAAGATAAACTTTACCAAGTAGCTGTACATTATAAGTAGCTTGAAAGAGAGGAAAAGATGGGTGCTTTAAATCTGGAAAGCAAAACATTAAACAACTAGCATTGTTTAAATGAACTCATGAAAATTATCATCATCATTATCAGTTCATTCAGTCTTATTTAATTAATTTTTGCTTGCTTTGTCTTGGATTAGCCACTTTTTGAATCAGTTTTCAATTAAGTTCTAGAAATCTTTACCCAGTTTACTATTAAGATCTTAAAGTTAGTAGAATTCTGCATTTTAGAGTACTTATTAGGGTCTTTTCCCTGAATCTCTTGAAAGGCGAAGCACTTTTGTCTGTAGTTCACTGTAACCATTTTCAGAGAAGTGAGAGGAAAGCAATAACTGTAAGTAGCAAAAGACTTAAAAATAGCCAATTTTGATTGTAATCAATTTTGATTGTAATCAAATCAAATACAATTTTGATTGTAATCCCAATCAAAATGGCACCAGCATTCTTCTTGAAGCTAGAACAAGCAATCCTAAAATTTGTATGAAACCACAAAAGACCCCAAATAGCCAAAGTAATATTGAAGAAGAAGACCAAAGTGGGAGGCATCACAATCCCAGACTTTAGCCTCTACTACAAAGCTGTAATCATCAAGACAGCATGGTATTGGCACAAAAACAGACACATAGACCAATGGAATAGAGACTCCAGAATTGGACCCACAAATGTATGGCCAACTAATCTTTGACAAAGCGGGAAAGAATATCCAATGGAAAAAAGACAGACTCTTTAACAAATGGTTCTGGGAGAACTGGACAGCAACATGCAGAAGAATGAAACTAGACCACTTTCTTACACCATTCACAAAAATAAGCTCAAAATGGATAAAGGACCTGAATATGAGACAGGAAACCATCAAAACCCTAGAGGAGAAAGGTTTCCCAGAGGGAAAAACTTCTCTGACCTCAGCCACAGCAATTTCTTACTTGACACATTTCTAAAGGCAAGATAATTAAAAGAAAAAATGAAGTATTGGGACCTCATGAAGATAAAAAGCTTCTGCACTGCAAAGGAAACAATCAACAAAACTAAAAGGCAACCGATGAATGGGAGAAGATATTTGCAAATGACATATCAGATAAAGGTTTAGTATCCAAAATCTATAAAGAACTTAACCAAGTTCAACACCTGAAAAACAAATAATCCAGTGAAGAAATGGGTAGAAGATATAAATAGACACCTTTCCAAAGAAGACATCCAGATGGCCAACGGACACATGAAAAGACGCTCAACATCACTCATCATCAGGGAAATACAAATCAAAACCACATTGAGATACCACCTCACACAAGTCAGAGTGGCTAAAATTAACAACTCAGGAAACAACACATGTTGGCAAGGATATGAATAAATGGGAACCCTCTTGCACTGTTGGTGGGAATGCAAACTGGTACAGCCGCTCTGGAAAACAGTGTGAAGATTCCTCCAAAAGTTAAAAATAGATCTACCCTATGACCCAGCAATAGCACTGCTAGCAATTTACCCAAGGGATACAGGAGTGCTGATGCATAGGGGCACTTGTACCCCAATGTTTATAGCAGCACTTTCAACAATAGCCAAACTATGGAAAGAGCCTAAATGTCCATCAACTGATGAGTGGAAAAAGAAGTTGTGGTTTATATACACAATGGAATACTATTTAGCAATGAGAAAGAATGAAATCTGGCCTTTTGTAGCAATGTGGATGGAACTGGAGAGTGTTATGCTAAGTCAAATAAGTCATACAGAGAAAGACAGATACCATACGTTTTCACTCTTATGTGGATCCTGAGAAACTTACCAGAAGACCATGGGGGAGGGGAAGGAAAAAAGAAAAAGTTAGAGAGGGAGGGAGGCAAACCATAAGAGACTCTTAAAAACTGAGAATAAACTGAAGGTTGATGGGGGTGGGAGGGAGGGGAAAGTGGGTGATGGGCATTGAGGAGGCACCTGTCGGGATGAGCCCTGGGTGTTGTATGGAAACCAATTTGACAATAAACTTCATATTAAAAAAAATAGCCAAGTTTAAGATCTGGGGAGGATTCATATGCGCATAGAAAAAACATTATGCAATTTACTTAGTTAAGCATTCAGCCAAAGTGACAGAGATCTCAAAGGCAAATACACATAGTCAAGTAGTTATATAAAAAAAAATAACCTTAGTTCTTTTAATAGAGAAGACTCGTTTATTTTTCTAAGTAATCAAAGATTTGATAAAGACCATGTGAAGCACTGGAAATATTTTTATAAGCCACAGAATCCTTGTTTCCTAGGGAGATTACATTAGAGGTAAAGAAACTTCGTGTATAACTTCTTATTAAGAGCACATCAACAATCTAAAAAACCTGTCCTTTTAACAGAAAATCAAAATCTAATTCTGCCTCACTATACCTTTAATATTAAAATTCTTCCATTTTTTAACTTAAAACATTCCAATCTTACCTTGACCACATAAAATTCCTTTCTCAAGATTCCTTTTCCACAAACCTTCTACAGCCTTCTGTATCCATTCAATTTTTGCCCTTCTTCCTTTCTTCTTCTGGAACAATCATTTTTCTGTAGGACAAAATTACTTTCTTTTCTCTTTCATGAAAAAACACCCCCATGTCATTAATACCTTTTCTTGTCCAAATAACACACTTTATTTTCCTTACCTACTTTTCATATACAGTCTTCTCTTTTTACCCTTATTATTTATAATAGTTGTATTTTTACATATTGATTATAAATTTTTAACTACTTTAATCTTCACTTCCCAGTGATAAACAGGAAGCAGGCAAGTGTAAACTGTCTCTCATGTATTAGCATCCTGTAGTAGAGTAGCAATTTATAAGTACATTTCAGAATTTTCTAGAAGTACATTCTTCCTCCTAGTGAATTTTTCAATGTGGCTCAAGACATATTTACTAAAAGGCCCAAATATTTTTTATCTCTCTGTAAAAAAAAAAAAGCCAAAAGTAAATAAACCTAAACTTATGCTTAGTGTTTAATGTTTTTCTTATTTGGGAATGATTTAGATATTCAGTAAATATCCATTAGTTAGTTTAAGTTAGTATAAACTTTTATTTGCACTTGTTTAAAGTACTTGCTTTTAACAGTTATTCTTGGATTGGACATCAAACAGCTAACCATCATCTGAAATTATTTTTCTTGTTGACAAATTTTAGGACATGCCTACTTTTATGAAACCAACAAACTTAAACTGGCTTTTATTTATCAAAGATTATCCTAGATTATTTGGGTTAGTTTTTCTGTTTCTGAGAGTATACTTGACTTTTATAAATGCTTAATTTTCTGTAAGCCAGGTAAATAGAGCTCTTTACAAATAAATTTTGGAAATATCATCCAGAGGTAGAAAACTGCCACATATCTATAACATACAGACAAATATGGATATCTTTTAACTTTTGTTTTAAAAATTTTAGCCATGTCTCAAAACTCAGAAGAATAACTACATCCAAATTGTGTTTCTGGCAGGTGAACTAAGCTAAAGTTACCTGTTCAGATGGCCACACGTTTTTACTAAAGATTTTTTATTTGCATGCTGTAAGGTTCCTTTTAGAGCTATTTTTGAATACATTTTGTCTTTTAGAAGCTTCTTCATACTAATCAAAGAATGCATTCCATTGTCTCTGAGAGGTTTAGAATTTTCTCTTTTAAGGATGACCCTCAACGTGGACTTACCTAAGTTACAGATTCCCCAAAGTGGCCATTACAATTCCAAAAGTTCACCCATTTCCCAAAAAGGCATCAGATTCTGGTCTATAGATGAGGTAGAACACGTCTTTGCCTTTAGGTTCCCTAAGACATCTTACCTATGAGGAGCCCTACTTCCCAACATGTGCTCCAAGACACAGGAAATTTTTCTTTCCTTTTGAACAGAATAGAGTGACTTAGGAAGAAGCTTCAACAAACAAAAACAGAAAGCAAACATGCACATGTATGTTAGACAGCTCAAAACATGGAGTGAGTGGATCTCAGATCCAAGAGACACTTACCCTCAGTCTCCAGGGTTGGGGAGAAAGCAGGGAGCTCAGTGGGCTCTGTGGGTACCGGCATCTGTTTCGTCACCAGCCTCAGAGTCTTTGGGGGATCTTCTTTGGATCCATGAGATCTCAAAAGTTCAGAAATAACAGAAGTAAATCCATTTAACCATTGAAATAATAATTAGTAAAAGTCTACTGTTCGCAAAACAATGAGACGGTTTGCAAACCAGGGGCCCTCAAACCAGAACATGGAATGAGGCTCAGGGGTATGTTGTTAAAAAGCAGCTTATATTGTGAGAAAGCAGACTGTTTATTCTTTACAGTGATGGGTTCCAGTATTAGAATTTTCCAAAATGACAGGTAATTGGTCAGTGGTGATCTCATATCAACCTTTGGAAACAGTTCATAAGCAAGAAATGACCCAGGTCAAGTTAGTCTTGGAAAATAAGTAGATTAAGCCATAACTAAATTAAATAAATAAATTTAGTCATAACTAAATTGGTTTTGTCTGCTCAGAGAATTTTCAAGGTTGGTCTCCATTTGTTTTTGATTTTAACATGTACATATCTAAATTATCTTTAATGAATCATCTAGGTAAGCAAATGAGGGGGTGTAGAAAAGGAGCATTTAAGTAAATAATTATACTGAAAACATGTGCTTTGTCAAGCATTTTATTAATGCATCATAAAAATTTTCTGAGAACATATGTGAATTCATAAAACCTGTCAGGGGAGATGGATGCTCTTTAAAAAAAGCTTGCGCAATTATCACTGAGTGTTTGTGGCGTTTCCTGAGTAATGGAAAAATAACTGTACAAATATTAGTGTGGCCAAACAAAACCCAGTTTGAGCAGGACAGGAAACCATAGCAACTCATCTTTTTCACTCTGAAATAACAGAAGAAATTGTAACCTGACAATGATCTCAGAACAACATATTTCTGCCTAAGCATTGTTTAATTTTATATTATTTATGCTCAGTAGAATTATTCAGTTACAGTCCACATTTTCTAACAGTTTTTCCCTCAGAGTTTTATGGAAAAAGGGAAAGATGTGTGGTTTATTTTATGACTTCTGATGGGAAAGTTCATATTTTAGGGCTAATACTTTCCCCCCAGGAGTAACTCAGGTTCTGTGTAATAAAAAATTGGAAAAAAAGGAAAAGATAGATTTATATAAGCTGCTAGGAAATCAAGTTGTCTGGGCATAATTTGGGTTTTTTTAAAATAAGAAATTTATTGTCAAATTGGTTTCCATACAACACCCAGTGCTCATCCCAACAGGTGCCCTCCTCAATACCCATCACCCACCCTCCCCTCCCTCCCACCCCCCATCAACCCTCAGTTTGTTCTCAGTTTTTAAGAGTCTCTTATGTTTTGGCTCCCTCCATCTCTAACCTTTCTTTTTTTTTTTTCCTTCCCCTCCCCCATGGTCTTCTGGTAAGTTTCTCAGGATCCACATAAGAGTGAAAACATATGTATATGTTTCTCTGTATAAAGAAATGGAAAAACATTCCGTGCTTATGGATTGGAAGAATAAATATTGTTAAAGTGTCAATACTACCCAAAGCTATCTACACATTCAATGCAATCCCAATTTGGGGCGTTTTTAAGCCCACATGGAGAAGGTAGTGTAACTTCTCAAGTCATATCAGAAAATCATGTTATAAGCCAGAGCCTGTTCTAAATGCTTTTTTAGCTCAAATGAACATACAAAACTTCACATTTGCCCTTGTGAAGATCTCTGAGAGCAAGCTCCCACTGCCTTTGGTCCAAGAAAATGGTCCTCGTTCTCAGGGTGAGAAGGTGCTGTCCCCTTGAATGGCATAGCTTCAGAGAGTACTCTTGTGATGCTGTCAGTCTTTGAGGCAGGGTTTTCTCCAGTCACCTCCTCAATTAAAGCAGCTCCAAATTTTCATAGTCTGTTTTCTAAGCTTGGGTTTAAATAAAGGCTTCTGACCAAAATATATGTAACTATTGAACCAGTTAATGGCCAATAGCTACCATTTCTTGCCTTCTTTCCCCTAGAAACCTTCCCTTGAAAGGAAGTACTAACATATATTTTTGATGAACCCCTGTATAAAGACACTCTTTTATTTATTTTATTTAAAGTTGAATTAAAACATTTTAGAAGTATACTGTAAAATAAAAATCTAAAAGATGAGAGATATTTTTACGACTTCTTACAGAAGTTAGCACACACAGACTTACTTAGTCCTTTCTAAATGAGTATGTATGGGCAGGAGGGTGAGGGTTTGTTGTTTCAGCCTTCATTTATATCCATTTAAATATTTCAGGATCAAGCCTAACATGGCTAGGAAAAGAAGCAAGTCCTTATTGTATTATGCATAGAGATTAAGCTTTAATACACCATATGTGCTGCAACTTTTAATAAGATTTATACTTTTATTTTTATTATTTTTTTATATTCATGAAAATAGTTTTAATTTTGTAAACCTCCCAAAAAGGTATGGGGGACCCTCAAAACTTTCTGGGCCATACTTTAAAAAAACCTTTTTCTTTATACAAAATACCTTCACAAACAAATCTCATTTGACTCACAGAAACCCTTGGAATTGGGCACGTTTTTAAACAGATGAGGAATCGAGACAGAGGTCAACCAATTCATCCACCATCACATGGATTCCTGTCTTTAGAGTCTGAGCCCAGGACTCCATTCCAGATATGCACCATATCAACTTTGAAAAGCTTCTTAACCACCCGCCTTTTGCCAGAGCAACAGTCTGGGAATACTCAAAGATTTTTTTTTTTCACACAATAATTAGGATAGCTAATATATTAACTCTAGAATGTGGTATAAAAACAGAGATCTTGAGACTTAGGGAAAACAGAGCATGACATAGCAGAGATAAACTCAGGTCCTAGCAGGCAGGAGCCCCAACTTCTAGACGCCAACTCCTTCAAGTATTGTGTGACTTGAGATGAGTTTCTGTACCTCTTTGGGCACCAGGACTGCATCATCTGCAGAATGGAATGATGTTATCTTACATGCCTAAAGTCATGGTCCCTGCTGGTGGAAGGGCTGTCATTTACCAAAACTTCCAGTCATTTGGAAGGTAGGAATACAACACAGCTGAAATGGACTCTCATTTTGAAAGTATAGTTCCTCTAATCCATCCTTTTTCTCTAGAGGAATATTTGGAGCTTGGTATTTATTGAAACTTATTTCATTCACTTTTCTTGTACTCTCTACAGCCCTTTTTAAAAAATGATTTATTGGCAAGTTGTGGGGAAAAAGCTTAGGAATTCCCTGAGTCTGCACCAATGGGTTAACAAGGCATAAATAATTAGAAATCCACAGGATGTTCACACCCAAGTTTGGGTAAACAAGATTAGGAAATAGGTATAGGTAAGGCAGGGCAAAGGCCCCAGTATAGATAGGGCGGGGCAAAGGCCCCAGTATAGGACAAAGGTATATGAGGTAAACAAGATTAAGTATTCAGGGCAGAAATGACCCCCAACTTTGTACTATAGCAGAAAGCTGCTTTCACAGGAAGGAGGGACCAAATTAGGTAAACAGGTAAATAGGGCTATATACTGCTCTGGGTGAAGTTGCCCAGAGAGGAGCTAATTAGCAGAAGAAAAGTGCCTTGTTGACCCTGAGATAGCTTGCTCTGTCTTTCTTACCCCCTAGACCAGTTTAGGTACACAGAGGTGGTGCCTCAAGTCTGCTGTAAACAACCTTCTGCTCAGCGCCAGGATTTTGTTTTGTATTAACCCAAACCCCTAACACAGCACATTTTCAAAACCGCCTTTCACTCACGCCCACGAGTTAATGTTTACAGTTTCATTGTCTTTTTGTGCATGACCATCATTCTTGTAAGCCTTCTGACCCTGATAAAAATGGAGCAAGGACCCTTAATCAGGGGTCTTGTCTTCTCCCAGACCTCAGCCTCTCTCGCTTTTTAATCCTGCATCCTCCTTTCTTGCTGGACAAGAAAGAACTCCAGACCCAGAGTCTATGACAGCAAGTTAGCTAACATACAGTGTAAATGGTGTAGGCTTGGCTTCGGGAGTTGATTTCCATGATTCATCACTTACACACAACACCCAGTGCTCATCCCAACAAGTGCCCTCCTCATTGCCCATTACCCATTTTCCCCGACCCCCACCCCCCCCCCATCAGCCCTCAGTTTGTTCTCTGTATTTAAGAATCTCTTATGGGTTTGCCTCCTCTCTGTAACTTATTTTTCCTTCCCTTCCCCCATAGTCTTCTGTTAAGTTTCTCAAATTCTACATATGAGTGAAAATATATGATATCTATCTTTCTCTCACTGACTTATTTCACTTAGCATAATACCCTCCAGTTCCATCCACGTTGTTGCAAATGGCAAGATTTCATTTTTTCTCATTGCCAAGTAGTATTCCATTTGTGTGTATGTGTACACACAACATCTTCTTTATCCATTCATCATTTGTTGGACATTTGGACTCTTTCCATAATTTGGCTTTTAAAATGCTTGCCTTAGGGAGGGCACTTGTGATGAGCAATGGGTGTTGTATGTAGGTGATGAATCACTAAATTCTTCTCCTGAAACTAATATTACACTTTATGTTAACTAATTGGAATTTCAATAAAAAGTCAGAAAGAAAAAAAAACCTGAAAGGGGCACCTGGGTGGCTCAGTCAGCTGAGCGTCAGACTTCAGCTCTGGTCGTGATCTCATGGTTCATGAGTTCCAGCCCCGCATCTGGCTGCCTGCTGTTAGCACAGAGCCTGCTTCAGGTCCTCTGTTCCCCTCTCTCTCTTCCCCTACCCTGCTTGCACTCTCTCCCTCTCAAAAATAAACATTAAAAAAACAAAACTATTTGTCTTATTTTGTTAAGAAAATGACATTCATTGTGGAGAAAATGGCAAAAAATCGGAAATGGTGAGACAGCCTAACACTTGGTGAGTGTGTACCATTATGTTTGTATGTCTAGGGCAGAGGGTTCATATGAGGAACTAGTAAGGTAGAAGATTAGAAAGAGAGTTCAGAGACAAATTGTGAAATCATTGACTTGCGAAATTAGAAAAATCTGAAAGGTCATTTATGTATACCTTTTCTCTGATGCACAAACTCCTTCTCCAGCAACACTAATAAGCAACCAGAGTCCCCTGCAGCTCCCATGTCAGTGAACGCATGACCTCAAAGGCAACCCATCTCATTGTTTTACAGCTCTAAGGACCAACACTTCTTCTTGGTGTCAGAACTGTAACCTCCACCATCAGTCTTTTTTTGCCTCTGGAATGCCAAAGAATCTATTTTCTCTGTCAGTTCTTTCGAATGTTAAAAATCATTAAAAACAGTATTCTGGTACACTTTTTGCGTGTTTTACGGCAGTCACATTCCGTAAGCTATGACAGCTTGCTCTTTGCCCAGAAGAGAGCTATATATTCTTAATAGTAACAAACACGTGTGTATTTCTTATTATGTGTCTGGTGCTCTAATTTACATATGCTAATTTTTCAGTCCTCATAAACTCCCTATGAGGTAGGTACTATTATTATGACCTTTTTTTCAAATGAGGAAACTGACGTACACAGAGGTTAAGTGATTTATCCAAGGTTACATAGACACTGAGCAATAGAGCCAGACCTTCAAGATACCAAACCCTGGTATGAATGACTTTTTTTTTTTTTGACAGATCCTACCGCTGGATTATTTGTACAAGTAACATAAAGGGACACTGGCCCCATGCAGACAGAGCCTAGGGGTCACACCAGTCCTGTTCTCACGTCAGCTCCAGTATAGAATGGCCTTCGTGGGCACCTGGGAACCTTGGGGAGACTGAGCCACAGCAGGAGCTGGAGCCAGAGTCGCAGCTGCAGCCAGGGCTTTGATTTGAGTCTCGGCCTTGGCCTTTGGTCAGAGGAGCCTGAGACACTTGGCAATACAGGTACGAACATGTTTCCCAAACTTGAGGTGAGTGATGTAGGCAAGTCTATTGAGCTTGCACCTGCCGCCCTTTAGGATCTTGGGCTGGACAAGGGCACTGATAGCCTCAGCACGTGCATTCATGGCCATGGCAGGGTTGGTCTACATCTTCTTCAGGCCCTTCTCATTGTGCTTCTGGGTGAAGTGCATGTTCATCAGGAACTTGAAGGCTACCCCCTTAAGAGATTCATATCTTTGTGACCGGGGTTCTTGATGCCGTTTCTGTGCCGTTTTCGTGACTGGCTGTGCATGGGTGGTTCTTGGACATGACCATGTCTGTCCTGGAGCCTTGGCTCCCAAAGTGCTTCAGGGAGGAAGGGAAAGAGGATAACTTCTTCAGTAACCCATTTCCAGTATCTTTGCATTCAAGGAAGGAATGGGGGGCAGGTAAAGTAAAATGCTAAAACCAGAAAATTCCATCCATGGATTATCAGAAATTGACCTTAGAGCTCTGTTTGCTACTTCCAGGTTAATTAGCAATGAATCCAGTTCTTTTGTTTTGTATATGACTCCTCATGACTTTGTTCCTTGAACTCATATTTTTGTTTAATTTCTTAAACCCAATTCCAGAGTAATAGAGTTGGGAGTGCTGCTTTACTATGTTTTATGCATCTTGTGCATTAGTCTCTCCATCATCTTCTTTTTTTCAAAATCAGCAATTAAATATTTAAATTATGTGAAAATCACCAAATCTTAGTAGTTTCATTTTAGGAAATGGTAATGCTTTGGAGAATAGTGTGTTCTTTTTCCAAATATGTCTGAGTCAGTTTTAATTCTTACATTTATAGTTGCCATACCTAACTCTGCAGTTTCATCCTTTGCTCAAGAGATGATGTCACCATGGATTGCCATTTATTGCTATAATTCCTTAATGTACATTGGAGGCCACCTTGAGGTTTGAGTCTTCTTCGAAATCCCAGTGTATCTATGTACTAAGATAGGTTCCAAAAGGTAGAAAATCTTCTGCGTTGAAATAAGTAACTTGTCTATCTTAAGAAAGATTCTACCCCCTTAAATTCAAAGAAGGTACAGTGGGTTTACTGCCCACAGTTGGGTGTGTATATATGCAGTAGGCTCTGTCAGAACCCTGCTCATCACTCTTTGCATTCACAGTTCCTGCACTGACAACTCTTTGTTTCAAGGATTTTCCTGCCTGTGGAAGTATGCTTAGCTCAAGCACAGGGCTGGTTGGAAGGGCCGGGAAGTTGTCATTGGTTAACCTCTTAACCAGTGACAAACTAGAATTGATGAATAAATACCTTCTTTGCTCCTTCGATGGAACAATGCTGAGGCATGTTCTACGCTGTCTCCCAGATGTCCTCAGTAGAACTGAGCTCCCAATTGCCCACAGGGGTAACCACTCACTAACACTTTCTATATTAGCTCTTTTTGTTTTTCTCCTCACTTCTCCACTCCCTGCTGGTAATTACCTCCTAGATGTGTGCTAAAACCTTAGTCTGAGGGTCTTAGTCCTGGGGATCCCAGGCAGGTATTCTTTCCACACAAGAAAGCTCCATATAGGCAAAGTTATCTAGAAATACACTCCTGCCCTTGGAGACAATGCCCTCTCAGTTTTTCTTGCTAGTACTTGGCAACTGCATTCATGACTAGATGTATCATCTTTATAGATGTGTCCTCTTCCTTGCCATCAACTGTCATTATCACCCAAATTTTTCTTTTTTTTTTCTTTTTCTTTTCTTTCTTTCTTTTTTTTTTTTTTTTTTTTTTTTTTTTTTGTCTTGTCCTATTGTCTAACTCAAATCACAGGAACACTCTGCTTGGCAGGCCTAGATTCTGGGCATGCAGTAGTAAGATAGGCATTAATTCTTGTTCTCCTCCTAAATGTTCTTATTATAATTAACTCAGCTCCTACACTGACCCTTCCCTCACTCTTGTGTCTGTTAAAATTAAGTTCTTTCAGTTAAGCCACACAAATATCTCCTCAACAATTTAGCTCTCTACCCTCACAGACATATCCCCAGCTTTGCACCTTACCATTCCTTGAAAACCTCACTCACACCAGCCCTTCAAATCTCTGTGTACCCTCACTCTTTTTCTCTCCATTTCAGTCCATTATCTACCCTGCTTCCACGGTATTTTTCAACAGTGTAAATTTAATTGTGTTATATTCTTGTCTTTTTTAAAAGTTTATTTTTGAGAGAGAGAGAGAGAGAGAGCATACACGCGGGGGGGGGGGCAGACATGGAGGGGGACAGAGGATCTGAAGCGGGCTCTGTGCTGACAGCAGAGAGCCTGAGACGGGGCTCAAACCCACAAACCATGAGATCCTGACCTGAGCCAAAGTCATATGTTCAACTGACTGAGCCATCCAGGCACCTCTATATTCTTACCTTTAAACCCTTCAGGCGTTCCATATTACCTTGACAACTGTCCCTACTTCTTAGCATGAAACCCAGTACCTCTTATTATCTGGTTTCCAACCGCCTCTGTAGACATGCCACTGTCCACACTTAACATCTACCCTGCATTCTAGACACAGTGAGCCATTTGCAGTTCCTTGAACACACGGTGACCTTTCAAAGGGCATTTCAAGTGTTCCTGAGCCTCCAGTCTATTCTCTTCCCTATATACAATGATGCTTCCCATGTACTATTTCCCAAATGCAGCTTTAAGCAAAAATTTCCTGGGAGCAAGAATGAGAAGGAAGGGAGTATTATTGCAAGCCCTTTACAAAATAATTGTAGACACTTCACTTGGGAATTTCTAAGTGTAATGGAAATCTGGGTGAGTAGGTAAAGCAGCTACATAAATAAAATGCACACCTTTTTAGTCACATCAGGAGATTGCCTTGAGGTTTAAATGGCTGAGATCATTTCCACGCTCCTCACAGCTAGCCATCTATAATTAAACAGCGGCGCCAGTCGGCACACATTCATCATCTCTAAAGAAAATGAAAGTCACCTCCATAAATTTCAAAATGTGGGATATTAAAAGTTTGTTTTTATAATAGCTGATGCACAAGAATTTGTACTAACATCTGATCATGAAGTAATTTCTTCTTAAGCTGAATCTGTGTCCCAAGATTTAGAATTTACCAATATAATAAAGAAAATCTGATAATATTTTCCTTGCTAAAAGCAAAGATAAATAAAATCTGATAATTTACATGATTCTTAAACTTAAATTTAGATTTTGATTGGCTTAGTAAATTGACTTTGTATTATAATCAGCTTATCACAAACACCTTTACCTCATGAAATTCTCCCTTTCATTCCCTTGATCGAAGAATAACTCTCCTAAATATGATTTCCCTTCTGAAGTGCTCTGTGTTCTTTAGTCAAACTTGCAATTCCCTCTTTCTACCTTCTATTCCCTTAAGTACCAAAGTATAGTCTCTCTCTGGAAATAACAGCAGCTCCCAAAGTACTGAATTCCTAGAAAGAAACAGAGGACAACCCACTCTACTTTGCTTGTTCCTTAGACACTTTTGAGGATTGACTCTGGGCCTGGAGTTGGCCAATTTTTCCTCAAAAGGCCAGGGAGTAAATATTTTAGGCTTTGTAGGCCATACAGTCTCTGTTCTAACTGCCCCCACTCTGCCATTGTGGTAGACAAGCAGACATAGATAACACACAAAGGACTGAGTGTGTCTGTATTCCAGTAAAACTTTATTTACAGAAAGAGTCAGCAAGCATATTTGGCCCATGGGCCATAGCTTGCTGATCTCTAGTCTGCCCCTTAAATCCTGTATGGCATCCTCTTGGGCCAGTCGCAAAAGAATTATTTGATTTCTTTTAATACAATTTTCTTGAGCAAAACACATGAAAATAGCCCTCTTGCTCTGAGGACTCCCAATCTCAAAATCAAATAAAGTAATTATATTAATACTAGATATGCCTGTAGCGTGTAATTATTAGAAAGAAGGCAGTAAGTATATACCATCAATTCCAGGTCAAAGGGAAAATACATTTAGAGACAGGAAAGAGATTAGGAAAGAGAATTCTGGCTATTCTCTGTCAAGACTGAATAGGATATGTAAGTTCAATCAGGTTGGAAGAATGGAAGGCATAAGACATTGGATTCCAAGGCTGGGTTCTTCCATTTACCAGTGGCCAGGAAAATTTGAACAAATTATAATATCACTCATACTTTGATTTTTTTAATCTGTAAATTGCAGGTAATACCTATCCTGATGTCTTTGTCAAGGCTGTTGAAAGATGATATAATGTGAAAACCCTTCTTAAGAAGTAATTTTCAGCTATAAATTCTCCCTTTAAAACTCAAAGTGTGGAGAAATCTATACATCTGATCATTGATTTGAGGATCTTTTCCTTGACTCCAATATGCTGTGGCTACCCCTTGATCATTTTAGTTACCACTGTCTTGAACTTTTTCATCTTTTTTACATCTTTTTCCAGGACCAATAATGAGAACCAAAACATAATACAGACTTTTTATTTAAAATAGCAGGGCCTTTTAGGGAATTACATTTTTTTTTTACAGGTGGTTCCCAAAATCAATTTGTAGTCATTCTTGCTAAATAAGAAGAGAGGGATGAAGTCACCTTAAAGCTCTTATTCAGACAGCTGTTACTGCATGAAGAAAATCAAGAGAGGAGCAAGACTATGAAATGAAGCATTCTCTCTCTTTTCTTCAACTCAGATTTTAAAACTTACTGCCCAAAACTAATTTATTTAGCTGTAGAAAGGTCAATTCCTGGCACATAATAATTGCTAGAAAGATAGGTACATGAAGCTTTGGAGGCACAAACAATACCTGATCATTTAATACTTATGCTGTGATTCATTAATTAGGAACAAGGATGGATATAAAATTGTAACTTGGGGTACTGGGGGGTAAGAGGGTAAATTAGACAGTAGTCATGCCCAAGTGTTTTGCCACTCAGCCTCTTGGTAAGCAGATTCGGCCACAGCAGACTCCACAGTTTTTGGCCAATGTTTGCATCTGACACAGAGAAGATCTATGACTCAGGGACTATGTACAGCTCATTGGTGGTAGAGGGCTTGAACCAAACTAAGGTTGCCTGAAATCCTGGTTAATTCAACCGTTCATTCATGCCTCACAACATCTACCTTGGGAAAGCCCAAGCAAATATTTCAACACATTTCTCTGCTATTTCTTTTTTAATCCTGAGTGCCTTTTTTCATTACACAGTCTCAATAATTAGCTTATCATTAAAGACATTACATTTAAGGGGTTCTTGCAATCATTTCTTTAGCTCCCCCAAGGTCTGGTTTACTCACACCTGCAACCGATTCTGAGCCTCCATGTTCCTCACTTGAAAAATCTTTTAGAAAGAAGAAAAACTTGAACTTTGTTGGTTGAGTTTTTCTCTCACCATCATCTTTTTTTTTTTTAAGGGAGAACTTTCATTTAATTAACATCAATTCCTCAGCTCAAAATGAGGTTCCGATGTTACATCCTACATCTATAAGTAGACAATCTGTTTAGTACATAATACTGAACTAAAATGTAAACCAAAGGGAGAAGAAAACTTCAGTGGGGCCCTAGGATTATTTATATCTAGAAAAGGCAGGTTCAGTAAATAGTAATGAAAGACTATCAAGGTTCCTTTAACCAAAGACTATTGGTTTTAGATGTTTATGAATTAGAATTCCCTCTTGTTTAACCATGCACATTAGTATGAGAAAATGCTAGGCAGTCTTTATTTTGAAAAATGATAAATAGATATAAAATAGAAATAATTTATGTATGCCAGTCCTCACACCTTTTATTAAAACGCAAGTCCATCTTAAATTCTATTAAATGGGCTTATTAACTGGAAGATCAAAATGACATGACTACAAAACAGTACCATGTATCAAAGTGTAGTTTGAGGCCTCGAGAAAAAGACAACATGAATTCTAATATCTCAGTACATTTGCATCTTCTCTCTTTGACATTTCACTGTATAGCCACTGTTACAAAACAATAAAGTGGGGATGCTTCTTATTGCTCTTACTCAAAAACTTGTCCCAACCTTCTTTTCTTGGTGTTGGGAGCTCAAGGACCGACAATCTAGAAGGACATCTTCACATCTGTTCATCACATTGTCACAAACAGCACATCACTTAGTTGGCATATACTCCTATACGTCATCTCTGTGCTGATTGCAATGTGCTTCAGCAGCTTTAAAGCTTATTAAAATTATAATAATCTTTGGTAGCCCCCAGAAATTCTGCTGCTTACATAAGTATACATTTAACAGTGACAAAAGACTCCTATTTTGCTCTTCCCCACATGATGCCCTGTGGAGATTTTCTTGTAAGCTGAGTGAAAGAGCTGCCAGACACCATCTCCTAGAAATGCTTGGAAGAGACATGAGCTCAGAGGAAAACAGCAAACCTTGAAAGGGAGATCTGCCAACCTGCATCACATCAGCCACCCCCAAACTGGGTTTCTCACACTGACTCAGTAAGTTCGGTCTACTGGCAAATCATACACCATAATTAACTGTCCTTAATTCAGACGAACATTGTATGGGCCCACAGGGTATGGAGGGAAAATCGTTAGCTTCACCGACTAATTTTCAGTTAATCAGCAACAGTTCATTCAACAGAGCACTAATAGGGCAGCCTTGATTAGAAGTATAGGGATATGATATTAATTGGCTTCTTCTAACAGGAATCAGGATGCTAAATGGCAGAGACCATCTGTAGCTCTGGAAAGGAAACACTTGAAAAACACTTTTTGAAGGTAAATGATAAAACAAAGAATACTTCGCAATTTTTCAACCCACTCTACAAAGTATTTTGTGTTTCTTTTGTAATTGTTTTTTTTGACTCTTCCCTTCAGAGGCAAAGACTTATTTTGAAAAGTACAGTTTTAAATTACATACAAATGCTGAAGCTAGGTACTCTTCAACCAAATATTTTAGATTTGGACTTGGGGGCATGGTTTACAGGTATTGGATATATGTGGAAATAAAAATTATATATGTGTATATATGTATATTTATATCCCAGCAGCACACCAAATACTGGGAATGTCTTGGGCAGAATAACTTTTAAAAAAAAAAGATGAGATAAAGGCAGTCTTCATGGCTTTTATTTATTAGATGTGGCTGAAAAAAATTAAAAAACTAAATAGCTTTGAGTTAGACTACAGAACTTGCTTAGTGAAAAAGCAGGCTGAGTTTTATTTACTGAGGTAAAATCTCAAGTAAACAAAGTACCTCAAGAATGGAGGATTTAGTTAATTTAACTTTCCTACTAATTAAAAATGTAAATTGAATTCCCCTTTAATTCTTATTGTTGAAGTGTCTTTGGGAATAAAATGAAAATTTTTTTCACTTTAGTAAGTTGAGTATAGGAAATACAATTGAATCATAAATAATTTAGGATTTTCACAAGGGTTATTCAAAAAATCAATTCTCTTGCTGCAATATAGTAGAGGTAGCTATACGAGGCTTGTTTATATGAGTAGAAATGTTACTTTGACCTTGGGACCATTAGGGACACTCTTGCTTGGTCCTTCTGCTCTCTCCATCCCACTACTATCTTAAATGAATTTCTGAAATAAGCTGATTTTTTTCGCCTTTCCTCTCTGGTTTCTACTTCTGGATTATAAAAAGTATTTTTATTTAAAGGTTTCTTTAAAATTCTTTGAAATTATTAAAAACAGTAATTTTTTAATTCCTAAGAAAAATCTGTCTCTCTCTCAATATCCTCATAAAATAAGTCAGACAGCCAAGATTTGAATCTCTTGTTCATTGATGGAGCAATAAATTAACTCAGAGCAATTAGCATGTAACTGGAAATCTAATCATTTGTAAGATCCTTTTTGACTCTAACAATCAGGGTCCAGGATCAAATGCTAAGCTCCCTCTTTCTACTTAATAGAATTCATAGTTTCTATGGATTGATGAAGTTTTTATTTCTGTATCTCCTCAAAGAATAAATGATCTAGTTCAGATTCAGTACCATGGTGTTGAGCTAATATCCTCCTGTCCCTGACTAAAAACACACAAATTCTTAATAGAATATGAAGCAGAATATATCTATAATCATATCAGATTACTTACCAGAAGCATCAGAAACTGATAACTGAAGATAATAAAATGAATAAACACATATATGAATAAAATGTAAAAACATGCTTTAAAATACATATCTAGAGCCCTGCATGGACTGTAGATGTATACTTTTTAATCAAGTTTTAAAATTTATTACAAATTGTCTCCAAAACACACTGAACATTTTGAAGCCAAGAGAGGTCTTAAGAAATCCCCCCTCACAAATTACATAAAACAACAAATTGTTTGACCATAAGTCACCTAAATTTAAGTTAATGATAAAAAGGTAATCACAAAGACTCATATATTTAAAAACTAAAATATGCATTCCTAAGTCATATGTGAATTAAGAGAAAATCAGAATTAAAAAATTTGTAAATATGTACACAAAATGACACTGAAAATCCTCCATAGTAACACTTGTGAAAGGCAAGTGAAACAATACTTAGGTAATTATCGCTTTACATGTGCTAAATTTTTAAAAGCTTTCAAAAATAAGAATTCATATTCTTTTATTGAGGTATAATTGACATATAACATTATAATAGTTTCAGGCATATAACTTAATGATTTGATATTTATATATATTACACAATGATCATCACTAGCTATTACACGGATCTAGTTAAGATCTGTCATGGTTACATTTTTTTTTTCATGATGAGGACTTTTAGGGTCTACTCTCTTAACAACTTTCATATATACAATACAGTAATATTAACTGTAGTCACCATGCTCTATATTATATCCCCATGACTTCTTTATAACTGGAAGTTTGTATGTTTTGACTCCTTTTATGCATTTTGCCCATCTCCTACCCCTCCTCTGGCAACTATCAAACTTTTCTCTGTATCTATGAAGTTTCAAGGCAGGGGTTATTGTTGTTTGGGCTTAGGGTTTGGGGTTTTGATCTCATGTGGGATCATACAATATTTGTTTTTGTTTTTCTTTTTCTGACTTATTTCACTTAGCATAATGCCCTCAAGATTTATTCATATTGTTGCAAATGGCAGGACATTCTCATATTTGTGGCAGAATAAATGTTCCATCATATATATACATATACCACCACAGATACTTAGGTTGTTTCCATGTCATGCTACAGTATATAATGCTGCTGTGAACATGGGGATGCAAATATATTTTTGAGTGAATGTTTTCGTTTCTTTTGGATATATTACCAGAAGTGGAATTGCTGGGTCATATGGTAGTTCTACTTTCAATTTTTTGAGGATCCTCCATACCATTTTCCATAGGACTATACCAATTTACATTCCCACCAGCAGTGCAGAAGGGTTCCCTTTTCTCCACATCCTCCCTAGCATTTGTTCTCTTTTATCTTTTTGATAAGAGGTAATGACCTGTTCCAAAGGTAATGACCACATCTCATATTTGCATTTCCCTGATGACTAACAATGTTGACGTATTGGTTGTATGTCTTTGGAAAAATGTCTCTTCACATTGTTTACCCATTTCTTAATTGCTTTTTTTTTTTTTTTTTTTTTTTGCTATTGAGTTGTATGAGCTCTATTTCTTTTTTTACATTAGTCCCTTATCAGGCGGATGGTTTTCAAATATTTTTCCCATTCCATAGGTTGTCTTTTTACTTTGTTAGTTGTTTCTTTTGTTGTGCAGAAGATTTTTAGTTTGATGTAGGCCTACTGGTTTATTATTTATTTTGTTGCCTGTGCTTTAGGTGTCATGGCGACAAAAAAACATTGCCAAGACCCATGTCTTTTTTCCTATGCTTTCTTTTGGACTTTCACGGTTTCAAGTCTTATATTTAAGCTTTTAATCCACTTCAAGTTTATTTTTATGAGTTGTGTAAGATAGGGATCTAGTTTCATTCTTTCACATATGAATATCCACTTTTCCCAGTACCATTTATTTATTGAAGAGACTTTTTCTCTCCATTGAGTACTCTTGCCTCTCTTGTCAAATATTACTTTACCATTTATGCTTAGGGTTATTTCTCTGCTCTCGATTCTGTTCCATTGATATATGTGTCTATTTTTGCACAGTACCATATACCATTTTGATTACATCAGATTTGTGATATAGTTTGAAATCACGGAGCATGATGCCTCCAGCTTTGTTCTTTCTCAAGATTGCTTTGGTTTTCTGGGTTCAGTACAAATTTCAGGATCGTTCTTTTTCTCTGAAAAGTGCCATTGGGATTCTGATAAGGATTGCATTGAATCTGTAGATTGTTTTCGACAGTATGGGCCTTTCAACAATTTTAATTCTTTGAATCCATGATCATGGAATATCTTTTCATTTATCTCTCTCTTCGCTTTCTTTCATCATTGTCTCATAGTTTTCAGTGTATAGGTCTTTTACCTTCTTAGTTAAATTTATTGCTAGGGGCGCCTGGGTGGCTCAGTAAGTTAAGCATCCAACTTTGGCTCAGGTCATCTGTGCTCAGGGCTCTGTGCTGACAGCTCAAAGCCTGGAACCTGCTTCAGATTCTGTGTCTCCCTCTCTCTCTCTGCCCCTCCCCTGCTATGCTCTCTCTCATAAATAAATAAACATTAAAAAATTAAATTTATTCCTAGCTATTTTAGTCTTTTGGATGCAATTGTATATGTGACTGTTTTAATTTCTCTTTCAGATAGTTTGTCGTTAGTGCATAGAAATGCAACTGATTTCTATACATTGATTTTGAATCTTGCAACTTTACTAAAATTGTTTATGAGTTACAAATGTTTTTTGTTGACACTGGGATTTTCTATATATAAAATCGCATCAGCAAATAGCAACGATTTTATTTCTTCATTTCTGAGTTTGATACCTTTTATTTCTTTGTCTTGCCTAATTTTTCCAGCTAGGAATTCCAGTACTATATTGAGTAGGAGTGGTGAGAATGGGTGTCCTTATTTTGTTCCTGATCTTAGAGGAAAAGCTTTCAGTGTTTTACCATTAAGTATGGTATTAGCTGTGGGTTTGTTGTATATGGCCTTTATTATTTTGAAGTATGTTCCTCCTATACCCAGTCTGCTCAGGGCTTTTATCATGAAAGGATGTTGTATTTTGTCAAATCCTTTTTATGTTCATTGAGATGATCATGTGATTTTTATCTTTCATTCTATTGATATGATATATTACATTTATTACACACATTTGAATAAAATGTTAGAACATGCTTTAAAATACATATTGATTTGCATATGTTGAACAGTCCTTGCATCCCAGGGATAAATCCCACTTGGTCATGGTGTATAATTCTTCTAATGTGTTATTGAATTGAGTTTGCTTATACTGTATTTTACTGAGGATTTTTGCATCTATATTTATCAGGGATATTTGTCTGCATTTTTCTTATGGTAGCCTACTCTAGCTTTGGTATCAAGGTGATCCTGGCCTCAGAGAATGATTTTGGAAGTGTTCTCTTCTCAATATTTTGAAAGAGTTTGAGGCGGATTGGTGTTCATTCTTCTTTAAATGTTTGGTAGACTTCACCAGTAAAGACGTAATGTTTTATTTAAAATATTTTTACCAAGTGTGAAGTCCACACTCTGCTGCGTGTTTGGGTTCAGATAGATAAGATAGACTTGTTGCAAAACAATTTGACAACAAGAGAATTTCTTTGAAAACAAGAAAGCTCAACAAAGAAGTTTGTCAGTTAAGACAGAGTACATTCTAATCCTACTTAGAGACATTTGCTTTATCCTGATTTAGTTACCTATTCAAAGCTGTATTTTAGTTCACCAGGTTATAAATTCAACTTTATTAACATGATAGTTATTTGGAGATCCCATTTGAATAACTGAAGTTCTGTATTTTAGGGCACAAAGGTTTATTGTGTTTTTATTTCTGTAATTAAAGCTGACTCTCTTATGAAAGAGAGATTTGTTTCCATTTTAATATTTTTTTCCCAAAAGCAATGTTTTCACATGCCCCCATTGTTGCTTTTAAGTACCTTTTTTTTTTTAATTTGACTCTACATTGTATCTGCGGTATCAAACCACAGATATCTTCTGTGCTATTTGAAATGCATGCATAAATTTTTGTCAATTAAAGAACCTTCTCTTTTAGAGCCCTGATTATTAAGGGCACAAGCCCAATATTTAGAATCATTTGGCTAATGAATACTAAGTAGAAAAAGTTATATCATTTTGATGTTAGTCTTTTTTTGACATTAACCTACAACGTGGAATGGCAAAATCATTTTACCTTAGAATCTGAAAGATAATAATTATATTAGCAAATCCAGGAAGATCAACAGAGTAAGTTGTAACTATCAGGGTGATCTTTTTAGGTTTAATTACTTTAGTGGTTATTATTTCATCTTTCTCTCTACAGAACATACTTAACTTGTAGTCTATGCTTTAAAGCTGTAACCTTTAATTTTTTTTGAGGTGATCCAGGTCACATCTTATTTTTGATGTCAGTACCTTCAAGTCAAAGACTATTAGGGCCACACATGTAGTTGAACAAAGTTGGGCTTATTGGCTCCATGTAACAAGGAAGACAGTACATCTTGAAGATACACTGACAGAAGACTAAAACCATGAGGCATCTAAGTAAAAGGGTGTCAGAAGGGACTTGTTACAGGATTCTGGTTTCTTTGTGGTCATTTTGGTGGTGGGTTCAAAGAAGCATGGTTTTCCTATGGATTGGTTGCTTTCAGAGGGCAAGAGAAATTCTGTGTTTATGATCTTACTAATGTTTATCTACAAGATGGGCATTATAAAGGATTAATTTGGGGTTAGAAAATAGACAATAAACACACATTTATTTTATGGCTGAAACATGATACATGAAACTAAGAGCAAAGAGGTCTTGGCGTGTGTAACAGGCATCGCACATGGGGAAATGAAGATTTAGGACTGGAGAGTATGAAACATTGTTATTGGTCACTGGCTGGAAGGACTTCATACGGCCCTATCCAGTGCAATTGAAGTGATATCCTTTCTGGTGAATCTTGAAGTATATAAGTATTTTCCAAGTAAATGGCCACTGCATTGTAGCAGAAAGTCTGATGGTCATACTTACCAATTTCTCTGTTGATTATAGATCTCATGCTCAGAAGCACTACTGAATATAATTATTATTATTTTCATGTTCCAATGACACATTTTGACCCCTGGGAGCCCCATTAGGTTGACTCCCTTTAATACTACCCAGAACTTTTTAAAGCATCTTTGCTTTAATACAAGAAGATAATCCAGACCCAACTTTATTTTTTCTAGCATATTACTAGATTTTCATTCATATACTACTAGTAAATCTGAATGCTACACATGGTGCTAGGTATATATGCAGTTGGAATGCCACCAAATTCCAGAAAGGGCAATCTGTAATCAGTGCATTTATCATCAGTGTTCTCTTCATTTGATTGTGGTTTTCAGTTACTCTAGTCCTTGCATTTTAATTATAAATACTGTTAATTTAGTTTCATCATTATTAATTTAGCTTGGGGATGGTTGTTTGTTCACCTTAAAGTGACAAGGAGTACATATTTGCATCAACAACATTTTTGATATATAATTTTCCAATAGTTAGATGGTAAGGTGTGTATTTATTGAAGTTCAAATATGAATTAGTCATTCCCTCATTTTTTGAGCAGCTGGATTCCTAAACTTCAAAACTGTAGAGGGACTGAAAAATAATTTTCAGCAACTTAGGTGTTTTCTGTAAAGTGACTTGTATATTAACAACAGTTCTACTACAAATTGTTTCCCTACAATTCTTGGAATTGGAACCAAATCATGGAATTATTTTTCCTTTGGAAAATGGAAAAAGTGGTAAAGAAGGGCCATAGACAAAAAAGTTGAAAACTGCTCTTAAAGTCTTTTTCAATTCAAAACTCATAGCACAAGTACCAAGGTATGTTGGGTGATTTTATTTTATAAAATATGCATAGAACATCCCCATCAGCAATCCTGTTAGGGTAGGCATGTGTATAATAAAAACTTTCTCCCTTTATTGTTTTTTCCCATCTCACCTTTCTTTCCTACCTACCCAACCTTGAAAATTACCGCTGTTCGTGGTCTCTAGTCCCTAAACGTTATGAATGGTTGTTCAGAATGGTAGTTATTGGGAGCAAAGGCTCATGAGTATGCAATAACTTTACAAAGTAGAGAAAGTCCATTGGCCATTTCTGCACCTTCAGGCCATAAGATATTTCAGAATGACACTTCTGTAGACATAGATCAGGCTTATGACTATAAAGATTTCTTTGGCTTTTCAGACTTATCTTGTAGTATGAGCTATTGGGTATAAAAAACACATTTCACTGCTATACACACAGTTAGCATTTGATTAACTTTTGATCTGCAATTCTACTGACCCCAGCTGGGTTCACTCACAAATAACATATGTGTTGGGCTGGGTGGTTGCTGAACTCAGCTGGAATTCTCATGTATCTGAAAGTCAAAAGGTCAGCTGGATTTTGACTGATTAAGGATATAGTGTTAAGGGTAGCTCTGCTTCACACTGTAGCTCTGTAAATTGGCTCCATATGTTTCTTATCCTGTTCTTTGGATTACTGGAAAAGCCAGGGTATGGGGTCTTTATGACACTGGCAGAGGCACAAAAGGTCTTTTAAGGCCTAGGATTGGAAGTTGCATACCATCACTTCCTCCTCATTCTGTCCAAAGCCAGTCATATTGCCATATCCAAAGTCAAAGCGTGAGGAATATAATTCAGTTCTTTAAGGGGAGGAACTGTGAAGTCCTATGTCAAAGGGCATGATTAGAGAAAGCGCACAATGGAGAAATGGGACAATGAATGACATCTACCACATACTTCTTGCATGTTCTGACCAAAACAAATGTAATACACTTGAAAAAGTCCCACAGTAATCATTTGGACCCCAGTTCAGCAGCCAACAACTCAGTCAGAAAGGAAGGATATTGAAGCAATTTAAAGCACAGTATTGGCTAGCAGCCAGACCAGGACTCGAATATCTGGTTTACCTCTTAGTAATCAGTTAACTTTGATCCAGTTGATTTCTCTGAGGATTAGTCTTCCCAGCTAAACAATGACAAGTAACACCTATCTCTAGGGTCATTTTAGGATTGAATGGCACAATGCTTACAAGTGGTTTAGTACATCCATCATATATGCACTTGGTTAAGAGTTCAAACTATCGAATCTACTTTCTTGTTTTTCCCTCCCTCTTTTATTCATCTTTGCCTCTTTCCCACCCAAATATGGTCGTCCTAAGCCCCTTCCTGCTTCTCCAACATGATGGGATTCCCAAAATTTGAGACTTCAGATTTCCCTAGAGCAAAACCAGAGTAGGGTCTTCCACAAAGTGATTCACAATGCTGGGGGTAAAGCTGGATATCACCCTTGGGCTCTCTTTTTGCTCTGGAGGAACATGAGGCTCAGGGGAGACCTCTCTGTATGATGCTACACTGACCTGGGTTAGCAGAGATGCAGTCAACATACAGCCACTTCTTTTACCCTTCTAATGCCATCTGTCTTGGTCTCTGTTGTGCAGGGGGATGCTTTAGCCTCACTCCCATATTCTAGGATTCTCTCAGTGGTGTCTTGTCCATGAATAGTGTTTCCCCCTTCTTGTGAGGGGGAGAAAAGTCAGGTACAACCTATGTTGCCATCTTGGTGATGTCACTTCCTGAAGTTTGTTCTTAAGAAGATGCCTTCTGAAAGTATTAAAAATAATTTTCTCGGCTTGGCCCCTGAGTCTGAACAATACCTCTAGAACAAAACCAAATATAAAGCAGCCCTCTCAGGGCTACTGAAAAAAAGTCACTGGCTCTATAAGTTCAGCATAACTCACATTTTTCTGTGAAGAAAATATTGATTTTCTGTATTCCCAACCATGGCCTTGCATTTCTGGTAACCATGGCAACTGCCTAAGTTGTGAGGCCTTGGTAAAGCCAATGTGGCAGATTCATATTAAATTAGCTGGAGGAAACGACAAGGGGATGTAATCAGCATAGGTATTTATGTCCCTTGCCCATCTAGTATTTCATAATCTGAGGCTTTCCTTGACATCTTCCTCTGATCCAGAGGTTCTCAAATTTGACTGCACATTAGAATCTTCTGAAGAACTTTTTAAAATGACAGTTCCCAGGGCCAATCTACAGAGATGCCGATTTAATGTAGATGAAAACCAGGCATCAGAATTTTTAAAAAGCCCCCAGGTGATTCTAATGGGCAGCTGGGGTTGAGAACAGCTGCTCTAACCAAAAATATAGCTCCTCATTTGTGATAATCAATAGGCAAGCTGCCCGAAAGTAATCATAACAGTCCCCTCAACTGGCTAATCAGTGCAACTACATCATATAATTTAAGGATATTTGCAATAGATACCACAGAAAAAGTCAAAGGGGCACTGGAAAGAGTGGGACTAGTAGGAAACATGTCAGAGTAAAGGTAGGTTGAATCAGTGGCTTGGAAACACATCACTGGAGGCAGTGTGCTGTGCTGTTGTGGGAGAATTATACAAGGACTCAGACCCTTGGCTCTGGCCTTAACTCAAGCACAAATAACTACATGAGCTTGGTACAGGCTCTCCTCTTCCCTGGACTCTTATTTACCTCATCTACTAAATAAGAGGAGTTGATTCATTGATTTCTAATTATGTTTCTGTTCTAAACTCAGGTGATTTCTAAAATTCACAAAGATTAAAACATGCTATGCCAGGGCCTCTGCCAAAACAATTAAATCATAACTTCCAGGAGTGGAATGTTGATGTCGGGATTTTTAAGTGCTTCCAGGTGATTCTTGTATTTGGCCAGGGTTGCCAACAGTTGGACTTGAAGAACCTGCTATGGTATGATTTTATTTGGCTTAGGAAAGGAGAGAATAAAGGTTCAAGTCTTTCCAGAAAAAAATGGGATAAAAATCAGTAACATTTTTTATAGGTTAGTTAAAAACTCATACTACCTTTTTCCATTTCTGCTTTATTTTTTCCTTTTTACCATGTTCTTAGATCATGGTTCAGCATCTGTTTTCCCTCTTCTCTCTCAAACCTGCCTTACTAAGACATTTCATTACCAATGAATATTTCATTTGAAGAATTGTGAAAGTGATCAAAAGCAATATTACTTGGGAAATGGAACTTACACAATCTACTGCTAAGAAGATGTCACCGAAACTGTAATGGAATATATTTTATTTTAATTTTTGCAGCTGTGAGGATGTGTGCTTTCAGTAAGTATATATTAAAGGTAATTCACTGCAAATATGTCAGCATCTATAAAAAAGAAGAACACAGGAAAACAGACTAAATTTAGTCAGAAAGAAGCTAAAGGCATCTGTTTTATTATATAAGGTTGTTGAAAGCATGGTAGCTTAGCCCAACAAAAAACTGGGCAAATGGCCAGTATTTGGGCAGAAAAAGAGAACTTTTTCCAGATGCACTACCTTCACTCCCAGCATCTTCCTAATGACTTCGCTATTCTTACCATTGTTTGAGAAGCAGTTGTAAGAATTTACTCTCAGAAACTGCACCTCCCAGAAGTCATACATAGAGCTGCTATGCCCCCAAATAGTAGCTACAAGCCACATGTGCCTGTGTACATTTAAATTTAATTAAAATTAGAAATTTAGTTCTGTGAGATGCTTGCGGACTACACATTTCAGATGCTTGCGGACTACATGTGACTATTGGTTACCATATTGGGTAGCAAAGACTATGTTCCCAAAAAGTTCTATTGGACGGGGCTTCACTAGAAAACAATGCAAATGTGAATGCAATGCAAAAGTGAAACATAGTTGTTGACTATGGTCATTCCATGTTCTTTTGGAGCCCTATAGAACATAGAGACTAATTCTCTTTGTCTCAGTTTTCTCTTTTAACAAATGGTTTTAAAAATAATAATCAACTCCAAAGGAAAGGTTGAAGGATTATGTTTAAGTGTCTTAAAGAGTATAATTCTAAATAAAAACCCCTAAACATGGAAAGCACCTGTGTTCTTATTTTCATTATGGGGAAAAACTAAGGTGTAATATACAGAAGGATTACCATTGTTTCTCAAAATATAGTCTTTGCACTCCTCGTTTAGAAATCCCCCTTAGTGATTGTTAAAAATACAGATGTCTGGGCCTCATCCCAGAGTTACTGAATCATTCTATTTGGAGTGAAACCCATGACTGGGCATTTTAACAATCCACTGATGACAGTTATGCATACTATTTTTCTAAATGCCTTTTTGGCAAAGAATCATTTTTAGCCCTTCTTAGTGTCTCCCACTTTGTGTTTACACATTAATTTGACTGATAGAATTTACCACTCCTTTGGTCATTTGGTGATTTGCAAACCTGTTTGGGAAGTCAACAGTCTCTCCAGCAGTGAGATTACAACCATGATGCTGCAGAGAGAGTTAAATTACGGTGTATTCCACACTAGCTTTTGCTGTGACTGGGCAGTACCATCGAATTTCAGTAATGTTATTTAGCATATCTCACATAAATTGCTCATTTGGGGCTACCCAAATGATTACCTAGGAAATATTTTGCACAGTTTCTGAAAGAAGCTGTTTCAATTGCAAACAGCAGGAAAACACAGCCATTAAAAGAGAAAGAATGCCTATGTTTTTACAACAAAATAATTAGAAACCATTACTGGTGCTGTTTAGATTCCAGTACCCCATCTATCTTACTTTCAATTAGAAACAGTGTGCCCAAATAGGAAAAGTCAGCTAAACACGAGTACATTTTGACTGTACTGTTTTGATAAAGTGTGACCCCACTGGTAACATAGTCAATGCAATTTTCTTTAAGTACAACTCTTGTTAGCTCGTTTGAGTTTTCAAGGTAAAGAGCTGGCTAACAATTTGACAAATTTACATCCATTTATCTATCATGCTAATAGAATCTCAGAGGTGGAATTTTTCAGTTTAGGCCCTACTTGTACTCAATGTCTGGATCTCTGCACAGCTTCCTTGGTGAGTGACTGTCCATCCTCTCCATTTGAACCCTTTCAAAAATGAGATAATTATTTCTTCCAAACAAAGCCATTCCTGATTTGGAACAGCACGTACTTATAAAAAACTTCCTGTATCTTTCTTTTATCATTTGGCTCTGGTTCTGCCCTCTTGCACCACATGGAATAAACCTAATGCCTCTTTACATGACAACCTTTCCAATAGTGGAAAATCACTAGTGTTTGCCTGTCATCTGCATTGTGTTCAGAAGTATTTTCTTTTCATGTATTCTGGCTTTCAGCTACTGGTGATGAGAATAGAACAAATCATTATAAGTTTCTTCTACTTCAAAACACTTGCCCATATTATCCTTCTTAATTTAGACCATTAAGGGTTGACAGTTCATAGTTGCTAGTTCAAAGAGACTTAACCTAACCTACAACTGAGATTGTCTTGAGTAATAGGGATCTTAAGAAAGTGTACCCATATCATTTAAACTTCAGTGGTCTATTGAATCTCTTTGGTGAAAGCTCAAACTTTATTCATTAACTCAGCATATTTATTAAATGTCCAAATCCTGCGTGTAAGGACACAATCATGAGCTAGAAGTGTAAGATCTAGAGAAACAAACCTTTAGATGTCTGTATAATACAGACCTTAAGCATTACCCTTTCAGGAGTACTCATTTGAAAGTGGGGCCAAAGGTGGTGGTGGGGTGGAATACGGGGGGTCAAAACAGCAGAAAGGGCAGTAATCCAGGTGTCAGAGAGGCTGGATTGGTCAATCCAGCTCTGCCTTGTAATGTTTATTCATTTTTTTTTACTTATTTATTTATTTATTTATTTATTCTTTTTTTCTCCCAATATATGAAGTTTATTGTCAAATTGGTTTCCATACAACACCCAATGCTCATCCCAAAAGGTGCCCTCCTCAATACCCATCCCCCACCCTCCCCTCCCTCCCACCCCCCATCAACCCTCAGTTTGTTCTCAGTTTTTAAGAGTCTCTTATGCTTTGGCTCTCTCCCACTCTAACCTCTTTTTTTTTTTCCTTCCCCTCCCCCGTGGGTTTCTGTTAAGTTTCTCAGGATCCACATAAGAGTGAAACCATATGGTATCTGTCTTTCTCTGTATGGCTTATTTCACTTAGCATAACACTCTCCAGTTCCATCCATGTTGCTACAAAGGGCTATATTTCATTCTTTCTCATTGCCACGTAGTACTCCATTGTGTATATAAACCACAATTTCTTTATCCATTCATCAGTTGATGGACATTTAGGCTCTTTCCCTAATTTGGCTATTGTTGAGAGTGCTGCTATAAGCCTTATAAACATCTCACATGGCCTTTAGCAAGTCACTTAGCCTGCCTTGGCTGCATCATCTGTATCCTGCCTATCTTGTGAATTTACATTCATATGTTGTGTTTTCATCAGTTGGGATGATGCTTATCAGATGAGTTTCTATTAAAGACAATGAAGTATAGTTTACTAAGTAGAGACATAGTAATACTCTGTGCTACATTGCTTGACAGTTTACTAAGTGCTTCTCAACCAGTATATCCTTAAATGTCCTTAAATATTTTCAGCAATTTGTGAACTCTTCCTCCATTTGTGAGGTAAAGACACTGCAACTAGCAGGGGATAGGCATCCAATTAGGAAATTATTATGATGAATTTTATCATTACCTTTTATTTAATGATTTCTGGGTTATCTTGTTAATGTCTAAAGGGTATTTTTGCTCAAAATCCAGTTTGCCATCCACTTGGTAGGTGCTGAAGCTGGTTCGATAGATTGTGATATCTCTTCTTATTTAACAGTCTTAATTTTTTTCACGACAGACAGACTTTTGCCAGTTTCCATGTTCTTTGCCAAACTGATAGAGTAGCTGATTCTATGGCTTGATCCCATGATTCTTGTTTCCAATTTGACATTTCGCCTTTGACCGTTTTAAAAGTAACCGCTGAAATACAAAGGAACTTAAAAAGGCCTCATGAATGAGTGGCTTGATCCCAATTTGTGCCAGTTCCCTTTTCCCAGAAATCTACTTTGTAGTGTTTTGTTAGTTGAGTTTTAAGGGTCTCAAGAGGTGGCAGATCTGGCATTTCCTTGGCAGAATATTTCACAGTCTAATAATCTTAATAGCTTTCATACCCTGGAATGTGTTTAATCCCATCTTATGTGTTTGTACAGGTTAAATTTTTCCAAGGGCTTCTCATCACCCTCACAAGAGGCATTTTTAAATGGTCTCATCACTTTTTAATTGCTTAAACTTTTATCTTTTAGTTTTAGTGTTTAAAATAATAAGTTCAGAATAAGCATTTAATCATTTGTCTCACAAAGGCTTGACATGGTTGTAACCAGGGTCACTTTCAGCATGTTTTGCTCAACTTAATCCTACAGTTTTCCTCTTTTATCCTTTCCCATCAAATTAAGTTCATTCTCTGTATTCTTATTTAGGTAGCAGTAATTAAAATAGTACCTATAATTTACTCCATGTTTACTGTATATCAGGTGGTGAGCCATGCACTTGACCAGAGTTTCTCAACCTCAGCACCATTGATATTTTGGGTCGGACAGTTCTTTGTTGTGCACTGTAAAATGCTGTGTAGCATTGTTGGTTTCTGCCCATTAGATGCCAATAGCACCTCTGAGTTATGATGACCAGAAACATCTCCGCACGTTGTCAGATGTCCCCTGAGGAGCAAAATTGCCCCTATTTGAGCACCACTGATTTCCATGATCTCATTTAACCCTTATGAAATCCTTGTAAAACAAGAATTGTAAGACAAAATGGTATTATCTTAGCTTTAATAGCTGAAGAAAATGAGGCTAAATGAGGATAAATTATCTAGTCACACAGCTAGCAAGTGGAGAAGCCAACATATGAACCCCTCTTCTGCCTTCAAACCTAATGATTTTCCTACTATCAGTACAAACTTCAGTAATAATGTGTTCACAATGTTAGTGTTGCTTTAATATGTTTTATTAAGTTGAGTGGCACTGTAGAGTCTTTTCTTCACATTTATTTTCTATTTTATCTTAATCTTTAAATCTCTTTCCTTTGAGGAAAATAATGCCCTCAATGTCTGCATGAGGATCTTTCTTTGTATTATTATTTAGTACTTTATGATGGTCTTCTTTGAAGCTAGGATGACTTATTTGATTTATCAAGATCTCATTTTGTTTCAATCTTCTAAAAGATTTAGGATTTCTCTCTGCTCTTCCTAGTCTACAAATGTCATTGGCCTTTCCTCCATTACATTGATAAAACATCTGCTATTCTAGATGGCATACTCCATTGCATGTCTCTTCCCCAAACATCTTTCATTCTCTTTGGATTTTTGCCAGTTTACAATGCATTGATTCTTTAGAATTCATAGCATTCTGATTTTCCAGATAGAGAAGAGCAGGTGCTGAGGAGAAGTAGAGGAAAAGGATAATGAACAGGTAAGCAGTGCGACAGTAGCTGCAGCAACCATAGAAAGAGCCTGTAATCCTTCATCTCCTAGAGGCATATAGGCTTTAGGAGAAGCATCAAAACATCACAAAATGCAATTTGAAACTCAATCTTAGTCAACAGAAATGAAGAATATGAAATATATGGTTTATACCTAGACTTGAGCTCCTTGTTTATACTTACTAGCTGCAGTGAAAACATGATTTAGATGCCAGGAATTCAGCAATGGTCAAATACTTCCCAAGGGGGAAAAAAGCATAATTTGATCATTTCTTTCTGACTTCCCATTTCTTAGCCCATCTTTTAAAATCTAGCATTCCAAGCCACACAGAGAAAGCTAATCAGACCAAAAAACAAGCCTTATTCTCATATTTTCCTTTGGTGACTACAGCCACTCTGTCTGGAGGTTACCACTCCCAATGTAACAGAATGAGAGTCAAAGGGTTTGAGACAATGTCGAATAAGCAAAAGAATACAACTACAAGTGTGGAGCATAAGGCACTAAGCTCCAACTACTGTCAAGTTTTTCTTAAGGGTCACCAAAATAATGTATTTCTAAGATGTTTGGCCAAACTGAGTGCAAACTCTGTAACTGCAATAAGGAACAAAGCTTATTCAGATACTGGTGGTCTGAGGCTTCATCGATACTTTCCTCTGACCAGCTGCAACTATTTAATAACTGGGTTAATGATCAGATGTTTGGTAAGTAACCTGTGAGTTGATTGAATTTACTATGTGTCCTTCATGTGGTTTGCCTCTGTAGGCACATTAAAGTAACTTGAACACTTGAATGATATGGGCTAAAGGGCACATTTCCTTGTGGCATCAGATAATCAGGACAGAATTTGAGCAATGAGAGAGATAGCTTGACTTGGCACCCTTAAATGTTTCTGTTCACAACTTTACTATGCTTGTTAACAGGGCATGTGCCCTTGAAAGAATGAGGAGAGTTGAGGAAAGAGGCTTGTAAACATAGTTTAATGATATATCAAAACCCAATGTTAAAAATGCTATGACAAGCCTGTGGTTAAAACTGAAAAAAGGTGAGGGGCGCCTGGGTGGCGCAGTCGGTTAAGCGTCCGACTTCAGCCAGGTCACGATCTCACGGTCCGTGAGTTCGAGCCCCGCGTCAGGCTCTGGGCTGATGGCTCAGAGCCTGGAGCCTGTTTCTGATTCTGTGTCTCCCTCTCTCTCTGTCCCTCCCCCGTTCATGCTCTGTCTCTCTCTGTCCCAAAAATAAATAAACGTTGAAAAAAAAAAACTGAAAAAAGGTGATAATTTCCCAAATACTTAAAAAAAATTGTGTGTGTGTGTGTGTGTGTGTGTGTGTGTGTGTATGGATGAATATGCCACTATTCTGGTTTTAATCTCAAGTTTTCCATTTTCAATGGCATATCCAATGAACTAATCATGTTTCCAACTAATAGGTATCTAAAATAACTTCCCAGAAATCCCTGTGACTGTATCAAAATATCCCGAGAGGAGATGATTGCAAGTGAGTTCTAAAATTCAGATCAGGGGCGCCTGGGTGGCTCAGTTGGTTAAGCGGCCGACTTCGGCTCAGTTCATGATCTCTGCGGTCCGTGAGTTTGAGCTCCGCGTCGGGCTCTGTGCTGACAGCTCAGAGCCTGGAGCCTGTTTCCGATTCTGTGTCTCCCTCTCTCTGACCCTCCCCTGTTCATGCTCTGTCTCTCCCTGTCTCAAAAATAAATAAAACGTTAAAAAAAATTTTTAATTCAGATCAGTGTAACAATTCTTATGAATATTTATGAATATTGAGGCATCAGAGATGTGTTCATTGTGTGCATTGTTTACCTGTTACCTAAACTTTATGTTCTACAGGGGCTTCTTTGTGGACTATGATTAAGGAATGTAAGGACATAAATAAATAAAATCAGAGGTGACTTGCTTGGGTCCATACAAACTGGACTATCTCTATACTTCTGTCTTAGCAATAGCACTTGTTTTATATTTTTTTTAAGTTTATTTATTTGTTTTGAGAAAAACAGAGTGAATAAGCAGGGGAAGGGCAGATAGAGGGAGAGAGAGGATCCCAAGATGCAGGACTTGAACTCAACAACTGTGAGATCATGACCTGAGCTGAATCCAAGAGGCAGATGCTTAACTAACTGAGCCACGCAGGCGCCCCAGCAATAGCACTTGTTTTAGGTTGGCTTCTTCCAAAAGCAAAACCTGAAGCAAGAATTTACATGCAAACATTTTATTTGGGAGGTGGTCCCAACAATTGCCGAGAGGCAAGTGAGGAAATAGGATAGACAAAGGAAAGAGGCCAGTACAGGCTGCATAATGAACAGACTCCCAATGAGTACAGCTGGGGCACAATCCCCCTGGGAACTTCTGGGAGACAGTGAAGGCACCTCAGAGCTGCCCCACTCAAGAGCCAAAGAGGCTCATGGCATTCGCCTACGAATTCTGTTGTTTCTGATTGCATGACTATTCCTAGGGGTGGAGTTGCCAGAGTGGGCCTGCTCTGTGCACAACATCAGCCAGCTCCTCTGGCTAGAGACTGTCCTCTGGCAGAGACACAGGTGCTTGCAGTAAGATGCCCTTGGTGCATGAGTGGGCATTGACAGCATCTGCAGTGGCACTATGACTCCCTCAAGTAGTAACATGAAGCCTCTAAATGAAAAATTCAAATGGTGGGTCCGAGTTTTGGATCATAAATGTGAAATCCAAGTTCCAGTAACTGCCTTTTTAAATAGGGAAGAAACCATGTTTTCCCAATAGTTCTCAAAACAGCTGCTGATATCAGAAAATCTCTAGAACCGTTGTGAATAGATTTCCTTACCGTTTTTTCCAGCCAAGCTTGCTGTATGCCAGCTTACATTAAACAGAAAGCTTCACTGGTTCTCACCTGCTTTTGTCAACTTGCTGATGGCCTGGGGTGCTTCATTTACACATGCACTTTATAACTGAAAGAGTGGTCCATGGAGAGGAGTTTTGGCAATCACTTTAATTAGCAGGAACTTGAAGACGGTCTTTCTTTCTTCCCCTAGTAACCCTAATGAACCAAGAGATAAACTTATAAGGTTTTGCCCCAAACGTTTCTCAGCTGGCAGCTGATCAAAACACACAGAGGCAATAATACTAGACAACTATTTCATGCTCAGGCTGATTTTTAAACTATTAATTGTAAATTGTAGTCCAGCTAAGAGGCAAAGAAAGGCCCATGGTTGCTAGAATCACAACTTTTTGTCAACACTGTTTGGCCTTACCCTGAATCCATGAAGATTTTAGGAAAAAAAACATTCGTGTGCATCCAGGAAATAAACTTTAAAAAAAAGTTATTTAGTCTCTGAAGGGCTTATCTCTTCAAAAATATTAATAACTATCCTTTATCATTTTTGTCTTAGAGTTAGAAAAATACTTAAATATGTAGCTTTAAAAAAAACTGAACAAAACCAGAACCAACACTGAGGTCATAAAGCATAAGGTAGTAAGATAAACTATTCACATCTGTATACTTTTGTGATCATAGTTTAATTTGAAATGAAGTTTTTTTAGGTCTGCTTTTATTTTGACCAGACTATGTTGATTTGGGTTGTTTTTGTTTTTGTTTTTTTAGGATGGTGGTTTTTCTCTCTTGCTTTCTCTCACTTTCTTTAGGCCAGTCTTAGGCCAGCTTTTAGAATGGATTCAAATGTTCCAAGGAAATGAAGCATTGTATGTTAAAGTAGGTCGGTACATTCTCATTCTTCTTTAAACTTGCCCAAACACCTGTACCCTTTGTGAGGCCCTACAGAGAGGAGATGGTAAGGTGAAAGGCTGATGTGAGGCATAGAGCTCTACCAACTGAGCCCTTTCTTTCAGGACAAGGCTTTCAAATGAACTTTTTGTAATCATCCTTTTGTTTCCCAGAAACAACTTGTCTGCTACTATATATTCAGTAACTAGTATCATTTTAGAGATGCTCTTTTTACTTGCAAGTCAGATGGCACATTTAAAATCATCTCCTCTTGTAAAATGCCATGATAGAGAGCATTATATAAATTCAAGGCATGTATAATACTATGCACAATTCTTATTGAATAAAAATAGATCTTAGCATTATAGCTAGTGTCTACGTGATCCCATAACAATCCGTGAAATATGAAGCACTCAGGTGGTTAGGCAAGTTGAGCTCCATTAAACTAAGCATGCAGTGAACAGATAAATCATTTAGGTGCTTGATTGCACCATTTTTGCATGTGGTCTGGTGACTTAGCTTTGTGGCAATAAAGCCCTGGAACCCCACCGAATCTCTCAAAATGTTGCAACAACACTCTCTTGAAGTTATTTTTCCAACATTTCCATAGTGTTTGGCACAGACCTTGACTATATTACATGTCTCCATTAATTGATCATTGGAAAAAAATTATACCAGGCTCATTTAAAGATGAAGAAACGTTTAAAACAGATCTTTGTGACTATCTAAAATAGTAAACAATGCAAAGTAATGCAAACTTAAGTTTTCTGGAAATATAAAGTCTGTTCTTTATGAAAATAATTTGAAAAAAAATTTGGACCATCTAGTGAGATGCCTTGCCAGACATTACATTTTATAAACTTGACGAGGTTGAATGGTTTTTCTTTTTTTTTTTTTTTTCGTCTGCTCCCGTTCTCTTTAAGTGTTTCAAGCCTGCATGGATGTCTTTGGCATCTTGGCATGTGGCTTTTCCAGGATAGTCTGATGGTACTGCTATGAAATGCGATTAGGGAATTTGAAAGAGAAGGAAGCTGGCTAAAGGTCATTACCAATTAAATGGAAACTGAAGGCTACTGAGGTACTCAAATAGAGTAATGAACAATTATCCAAACTTTTCAAAAGATATTTAGAATGCAATTTCATTGTGGATTTTCATTAAATTGAAAAATGGCAGAAGTATTGTCTGTCCAGACACCCAAATACACCTACCTCCATGGCCAGACAATCTACTAAAATCAGGGAGGAGCTGAGGAAATGGGCCAAGGTTGGAGAAGGGTTACAGTATACCTTACACTATCATTAACAGGTACCTAAGTGAGTAAAAGAAGCTCGAGCCAAAGTATAGTCCTTTACCATTCCTAGTAACCTCACAGGCCTGAGAATGATGGTGGGGAGTTTTCCCTTATTTTCTTAGTTTTTAGAGAAAATAAAAGGATCACCATCTCCTGAGACCAGGGTTTGCTTTAACCTAATGGAGGAGAGATTAGGCTCTTTGCTTGTTTTTCTAATGGGCTGATATAAAATACTAATTTGCCCCAATTTAAAATTATATTGCAAATATTCCCTGTGAGCATATAAGTGTATAATAATTTAATTGTTCTGAAAGGTAAAATGCAGAATAAACAACTATCCACAAAATTGGATCTTTTTCTCATGTTTTACTTTAATTACAGTCATTTTAACAGCTTTACCATTGCATCTCCTATTTTTCTCAAAAGCAATATAATTATATATAAATAATTCAAGCTACAATGTGACTGTGCAGGTCCAGAAACATCTGACCGGTTTTAGTGAGCCCAAAATGAATAATACTTAATATTTATTATTAAACTCTATAACCCAATGTGAAAGGCTTTAGCATTCAAAAGGAAAAGATATGCCAATCCCTCCAGAAGAAATTGCTTACCTGGAATAGAACACATTGAGTGGGAAAATAAAAGAGTCAAAGAATTACCATAAAATCCTCCATTAGAAGTTGGAAATCTGAAGTTCATATAATGATCATGATTTGGCCCAAATTATAAACAACAAGAATATATAATGAAGAAGGAAATTGTAGATCAGTTTTTTCCCATTCCTAAGTTATAGAATGCCCTGTAAAATTAGGCTGTGTTGTGTCTCAGAAATGCATTGAAGTGTCCAAACACATCTGAGCTGGAACTTCTAAAAAAGATAAAGCAGTCAAATGCATCCATAGAAAATAGAAAAACTAAATTACACATCCATTCTGTGAAAGGAACTCTTCAGCAGCTATGAATCATAAGATGAAAATTAGTTCTGTTTAACTGCAAGAAAACTAAATCCAAATTAAACTAATTTAGTGTTGTCATTTTTACACATTAAATATTAAGGAAACAACAGAATGAGAAAGCAGCTTATGGAATGGGAAAAATAACTTGCAAACCAAATAGCTGATAAGAGGTTAATATCTAAAATTTATAAGGCCCTCCAACAAAATTAAAACAAGGAACTCAATTTAAAAATGCATAAAAGAACTAAATAAACATTTCTCCAAGGAAGACATACAAATGGCCAGCAGGTATATCAAAAGGTGCTCAACATCAGTAATCATTAGGGAAATGAAAATAAAAAACACAATGAGATACTGCCTCACATCTGTTAGGATGGCCATTATAAAAATAAATAACAAGTTTTGCCAAGATGTAGAAAAACCATAAATCTTGTGCACTGTGGGTATGAATGTAACATGCTCTAGCCACTATGGAAAAACCGTATGGAGGCTCCTCAGGAAATTAAAAATAGAACTACCATACGATCCAGCAATCCCACTTCCGGCTATTTATCCAAAAGAACTGCAATCAGGATCTTGAAGAAATATTTAGACTTCCACGTTTAGTGCAGCATTATTCACAGTAGCCAAGATTTAAACGCCACCTAAATGTCCATCAGCAGATGAATGGATAAAGAAAATGTGGTATATACATGCCATGTACTATTATTCAGCATTAAAAATGAAATACCATCATATGCAGCAATATCGGTAAACCTTAAAGACATATGCTAAGTGAAATAAAACAGTAACAGGAGGATAAATACTGCGGGATCCCATTCATATGAGGTATCTACACTAATCAAGCCCATAGAGGCAGAAAACAGAATGGTAGTTAGTTATAGGAAGCTCGAGGAAGGGGAAATGGGGGATTGTTTAATGGGTATAAAGTTTCAGTACACAAGGTGAATAAATCCTAGAAATGTGCTTTATAACACTGTGCCTATATTTAACAATACTCAGCTGTACACTTAAAAATTTTTTAAGGGTGGGTGCGTCTGGGTGGCTCAGTAGGTTAAGCGTTGGATTCTTGGTTTTGGCTCAGGTCATGATCTCATGGTTTGTGAGTTCAATCCCCACATCAGGCTCTGCGCTGACACTGTGGAGCCTGTTTGGGATTCTCTTTCTCCACTGTCTTTCTGCCCCTATCCTACTTGTGTTCTCTCTCTCTCTCTCTCTCAAAATAAATAAACTTTAAAATTTTTAAAAAATTTTAAGAGGGTAAATCTTACATGTTTTTAACCACAATAAAAAATAACATTAAGTCTCTTCATTTCAACCTATTTTGAGATGTTTTATCACTAGGACATATCAATTTACTGACATATAAATAGGGAAAAACATGAATATCACTGCGTTGGGAAAAAAGTATAATAGAATATACCTGATTATTTAGTTTGCCTACTTCATTTTATCAAAAAAAACTTATTTTTTTTTACTTTTTTTAAAATTTTATTTTTATTTTTTTAATTTATATCCAAATTAGCATATAGTGCAACAATGATTTCAGGAGTAGATTCTTTAGTGCCCCTTACCCATTTATCCTATCCCCCCTCCCACAATCCCTCCCATAACCCTCAGTTTGTTCTCCATATTTATGAGTCTCTTCTGTTTTGTCCCCCTCCCTGTTTTTATATTATTTTTGTTTCCCTTTTTACTTTTTATTGAAGTATGACATATATGCGAAATCAGAAATAAACACCTAAATGAACTATCACAAAGTAAGCACACCCAACTAACTACTTGGAAACTCAGCAAATGATCAGCCTCCAAAAGTCACCATCATGCCTCCTGTCAATCAGGACCCATTTTTCCCCCAAATGGTAACCACAAGAACATAGATTAGTTTTGCTTGTTCTTGAACTTATGACATTATTTACAAATTGTATAGCTGATGCACATTTGGTGATGTTTTTTGTCCTAGATCTTAGTCATTTCAATAAAATGGCCATAAACATTTCTGAACATTTCTGGTACAAATATGTATACATTCCTATTGGTTATGTGCTTAAGTGTGGAATTTCTGGGTCATGGGACGTGCGTGTATTCAACTTTGGTAAACACTAACGTTTTCCAAAGTCGTTGAACCAATTAAATCTCCCACCAATAGTTGTACAAATATTGTCCTTGTTCCACATTCTTGCCTACAGTAGATAGTTTCAGGGCTTTTAAATTTTTAATCATTCTGGTAGGTATTTAGATGTTTAGTTTGCCTTTTCACCATTTGGATATCATTTTATGAAATGCTTATATAAGACTCTTGCCTGTTTTTCTGTTAAGTGGTTTTCTTTTTTATTTAAACAATTCACATAAACTCAAAAAACCCCAAAAGACAACAGTTCATTCATTCCTCCCACTTGCCCCACCCCTTTCCCACCTCTGGCAACCACCATTCTGTTCTCTATCTGTGAGCTTGTTTTTTGTTTTTTTTTTTTAAGGGTTTTTGTTTTCTTTTAGATTCCATGTATAAGAGAGATCACACAGTATTTGTCTTTCTCTGACTTCACTTAGCATAATGCTCTCAAGTTCCATCCATATTGTTGCAAATGGAAGATTTTATTCTTTTTTATGGCAGAATGATATTGTGTATATAGACCAGAATTTCTGTATCCATTCATCCATTGATGCATTTAGGCTGTTTCCATGGCTATTGTAAATAATGCTGCAATAAATATGGGGGTGCATCTATCTTTTTGAGGTAGTGATCTTTGCTTTCTTTGAATAAATACCCAGAAGTGGAATTGCTGGATCATATGGTAGTTCTTCTAGGAGTTTTATGGTTTTATGTCTTACATTCAAGTCTTTAATGCACTTTGAATTAATTTCTGTTGTTTTTTTTAATGTTTATTTATTTCTGAGAGAGAGACAAACAGAGTGCAAGCAGGGGAGGTACAGAGAGAGAGGGAGACCCAGGCTCTGAGCTGTCAGCACAGAGCCTGATGCAGGGCTTGAACTCACAGACTGCAAGATCATGACCTTAGCCAAAGTCAGATGCTTAACCAACTGAGCCACCCAGGCACCCCTGAATTAATTTCTGTTTAATAAGATCGTGGTCCAGTTTAATTTTTTGTATGTGGCTGTCCAGTTTTCCCAACAACATTTGCTGAAGAAGCTATCCTTTCCCCGTTAAATACTCTTGACTCCTTTGTCATAAATGAAATGGCCATTTATGTGTGGATTCTGGACCCTCTATTCCCTTCCATTAATCTGTGTCTATTTTTATGCCAGTACCATACTGTTTTCATTACTATAGCTTTGTGATATAGTTTGAAATCAAGGCCTGTGATGCTTCCAAGTTTGTTCTCTCTCAAGATTTCTTTGGCTATTTGGATTCTTTTGTACTTCCATACAAATTTTATGATTTGTTCTGTTTCTTTGAAAAATGTCATTGAAATTTTGATATGGATTGCATTGAATCTGTAGATTGCTTTGGGCGATATGAACAACCCTGATTCTTCTAATTCATGAGCATGGAATATCTTTCCATTTATTTTTGTCTTTGGTTACTTTCATTAATGTCTTGTAGTTGTCAATATACAAGTCTTTAACCACCTTGGTTAAATTTATTCCTAGGTATTTTATTCATTTGATGCAATTGTAAATGGGATTGTTTTCTTAATTTCTCTGACACTTTGTTATTAGTGTATAGAAATGCAACAGATTTTTGTGTATTGATTTTGTATCCTGAAACTTTACTGAATCCAAGTATTACTTCTAACAGTTTTTTTAATGGAAGTATAATTAACATGCAGTATTATATTAGTTTCAAGTGTGCAATATGATTCAACAATTCTGTACATTACTGAGTGATCATTATGATAATTGTACTCTTAATTTCCTTTATCTCTTTACCCATCACCCCTCTGACAACCACTAGTTTGTTCTCTGTAGTTAAGAGTCTGTGATTTTTTTATCTCTATTTTTTTCTTAATTGATTCATTTTTTTTCTTAAATTTCACATATGAATGAAATCATATGGTATTTGTCTTTGACTTATTTCACTTAACATTATACCCGCTAGGTCCACCCATGTTGTTGCAAATGACAAGATCTCATTCTTTTTTATGGCTGAGTAATATTTCATTATACATGTACGCGCACACACACACACAGAGACACACACACCACATCTTCTCTATCCATTCATGTATTGATTGACACATGGGTTGCTTCCATATTTTGGCTATTATAAATGTTGCAATAAACATAGGGATGTATATGTTTTCAAATTAGTATTTTTTGTTTTCTTTGAGTATATACCCAGTAGTGGAATTACTGAATCCTATGGTAATTCTATTTTTAATTTTTTGAGGAACCTCCATTCTCTTTTCAATAATAGCTGCACTAATTTGTATTCACACCAGCAGGTGTGTGAGGATTCCTTTTTCTCTACAGCCTCACCAACGCTTGTTATTTCTTGTCTTTTTGATTGTAGCCATTCTGACAGGTATGAGGTGATATTTCATTGTGGTTTTGGTTTGTATTTCCTTGATGATTAGTGATGTTGAGCATCTTTTCATGTGTCTATTGGCCATCTGTATGTCTTCTTTGGAAAAATGCCTGTTCAGATCCTCTGCCCATTTTTTAATCAGATGATTTGGGGGAGGGGAGTTGGGGTGGCAGAGTTGTATAAATTCTTTATATATTTTGGATATTAACTCCTTATCGAATATATCCCTTGCACATATCTTCTCCAGTTCAGTAGGTTGTCTTTTCATTTAGTTTATGGTTTCCTTTTCTGTGCAAAAGCTTTTTATTTTGGTATAGTTCCAATAGTTTAACTTTTTGTTTCCCTTGCCTGAGAAGACATACCTAGAAAAGCGTTTCTGTGACCGTTGTCAAATGAATTACTGCCTGTATTTTCTTTTAGGAGTTTTATGGTTTCTGGTCTCACATTTAGGTCTTTAATCCATTTGAGTTTATTTTTGCATATTGGCATAATAAAGTGGTCCAGTTTCATTCTTTTGCATGTTGCTGTCCAGTTTACCCAGTACCATTTGTTGAAGAAACTATCTTTTCCCCACTGCATATTCTCCTTTGTCATAGATTGACCATATAATCTTGGGTTTCTTTCTGGGCTTTCTGTTCTGTTCCATTGATATTTGTGTCTGTTTTTGTGCCGACACCATGCTATTTTGATTATTAAAGCTTTGTAGTGTATCTTGATATCTGAGATTATTATACCTACAGCTTTGTTCTTTTCAAAATTGTTTTCACTACTGGGGCTCTTTTGGAGCTCCAGACAAATTTTAGGATTTGTTCTAGTTCTGTGAAAAATGTCATTGGTATTTTGACAGGGATTGCATTAAAACTGTAGATTGTTCTTAATAGTATGAAGATTTTTAAGAATATTGGTTCTTCTCTTTCATGAGCACGGAATATGTTTCCATTTGTGTCATCTTCATTTGCTTTTATCAGTGTTTTATAATTTTCACAGTACAGGCTATTTGCCTCCTTGTTTATGATTATCCATAAATATTTTATTCTTCTGGTGCAATTATAAATGTGATTGTTTTCTTAATTTCTCTTGCTGCTACTTCACTATTAATATATAGACATGCAACATATTTCTGTACATTGATTTTGTAGCCTGCAACTTTATTGAATTCATTTGATCAATTCTAGGTTTTTGGTCAAGTCTTTAGGATTTTCTATAGTATAGTATCATGTCATCTACAAATAGTGAAAGTTTTACTTCTTTCTTACCAATTTAGATTCCTTTCTTTCTTTCTATCTATCTATCTATCTATCTATCTATCTATCTATCTTTTTTGGTCTGACTGCTGTGGCTAGGACTTCTAGTACTATGTTGAATAAAAGTGGTGAGAGAGCACATCCTTGTTTTGTTCCTGATCTTAGAGAAAAAGCTCTCAGTTTTTCAGCATTGACTTTGATGTTAGCTGTGGCTTTTTTGTGTATGGCCTTTATGATGTTGAGGTATGTTCCCTCTAAACCTACTTTGTTTAGAGTTTTACTATGAATGTCCACTGTACTTTGTCAAATGCCTTTTCTGAATCTATTGAGATGATCATATGGTTTCTATCTTTTCTCTTGTTAATGTGATGTATCACATTCATTTGCAAATTCTAAACCACAATTGCATCCCAGGAATAAATCCTACTTGATTATGAATGATTTTTTTAATGTATTGTTGGATTTGGTGTGCTAATATTTTTTGAGGATTTTTGCATTTATGTTCATCAGAGATACTGGACTATATAGGTCTAACAGGATTTTTTGGTGGAAGCTTTAGGGTTTTATGTATATAATACCATGTCATCTGCAAATAGTGATGAGTTCTCTCTTTCCAATTTGGGTGTCCTTTTCTTTTCTTTTTTATTTTTTTTGCCTAGTTGCTCTGGCTAGGACTTCCCGATACTGTATGTGATTCAAGTGGGCATTTTTGTCTTCTTACTGATCTTAGAGGAAGGGCATTCACCTGTTCACCATTTAGTAGGAAGTTACTGTGCGATTGTCACATACGGCCTTTATTATGTTGAGGCATGTGCTTTCTATACCCACTTTGTTCAGAGTTTTTATCATAAAGAGATGTTGAATTTTGTAAATGCTTTTTGTGTATCTATTGAAATGATCATACGATATTTATCCTTCATTTTGTGGTGTGTCACATCGATTTGCTGAGTTGAGCCATCATTGCATCCTTGTCTTTATTGATCTGTAGGTGTTCATTTTGTATTCTTTAAACAAGCCTTTTGTTAGAGATACATGTTATAAATTATTTCTCAGTGGCTCACCTTTTTATTCTCTTCCTGGTTTCTTTTTATGAATAGAACTCTTTGCTTTTAATGTGGTTTAGTTTATTTGCTTTAGGGTTAGTGATTTTTGTATCTTTTTAATAAAATTTTGCCTAATCAGATGTCATGAAAATAGTCTATATTCTCTTCTAGAAATTTGTTTTACCTTTCATATTCAGACCTACGGTGCACCTAAAATTATTTTTTGTTTTGGTCTGAAGTAGGGGCAAAGTTTTTCTTGGACATATGGCTATTTGGATATATGAATATGTAACTGATACAGCACCATTTACTGCAAAAACGGTCTTTTCTCTACTGTTCTGGATGGCCAACATTATTTACATTTTTTAAAATGTTTGTTTATTTTTGAGAGAGAGAGTTGGGGAGGTGCAGAGAGAGAGGGGGACAGGGATCCAAAGCGGGCTCTGTGCTGACAGTAGAGAGCACCATGTGGGGCTTAAACTCACAAACTGCAAGATCATGACCTGAACTGAAGTTGGACACTTAAATGACTGAGCCACCCAGGTACCCCCCAACTTTGTTTTATATCAAGTATTCATGCATATGAATCAATTCTAGATTCTGTCTTCTGTGCAAGTTATCCATATTCTGGCACTAATCACAAGCTTAATTAAGGTAGCTTTAAAATAATGCTCGCGACAACCATTGCAGCACATTCAAGCACATGCTTGTTGGTGCACAGCAAAAATGAGTTATATAGGGGGATGGGAATTCATTTATCTTCATTTGTCTCTGATGCAGCATATACAAAATAATTGTTCTCATAACTGAATACCACTCTGTGATTGCAAAAAAAAAAAATAGTTGCAGCTCTTTTGTTGATATTCAGATTGCTTCTAAATAAATACAATTCAAACAAAAAATAATGCTTGCTATTTCATAAAGCAAGTCTCTGAATTTATTATTCTTTAAGAATGTCTTGACTCTGGCTTTTGAATTTTTATGTGTCAGTTTCAATATAAAAGTAGTGCAAGATGTTAATTGGGATTGGATTTAATTTTATGTCACTTTTGAGATTATTGTCCTCTTTGTGATCCTTTCTTCCCATTTATAAATGGTACTATATCTTGAATTTGTTTGTTACTTTATTTATTGAGAGGAATTTTCAGTAATACTTTAAAATTTTCTATGAAACAGTCTTGTGCTTTATTTGCTTTATTTTTCAGTATTTGGTTCATCTGATTTTACTGTAGATTATATTATTCCCATTTTCATTTTTATTGTCACTTATTAAAATACAGTTGATTTTTGTATGCTGACTTGTGTTCAGAATCCCTGCTAGCCTTATCAGTTCTAATAATTTGCTCATTTAGTTTAATTTTCAAATTTATTAATATAAACTCACTTATGTTTGTAGGGCTTTTGGTGATGACCTCTTTTTGATCCCTACTTTTTGGGGATTTTTTTTTTTTTGCCTTCTATTTTTCTTACTGCATCTTACAAGGGAAGGTATCAATTTTACTGTTTTTTTCCCCAAAGAAATAACTTAGGTCTTGTTAATTCTACTACATTTTTCTTTTCAATTTTACTAATTTTTCTTATTATTTTCTTCTATTTGTTTAATTTTCTGTTATTCTTCTGATTGCTTGAAATTGATGTTAGATCATTGAGCATTAAATTTTTCTGTTTAAATATATGCCATTAAGGTCAGAAATTTCATTTTTAATACTTTACCTTTAAGCCTGGCTTTAGCTGCATCCCACAAATATTGATATGTAAATTATAATTCAGTTATTTTCTAATTTCCATTTTGAGTTTTTCTTCAACCTGTGGGTTATTTAGCCATACACTGATGAATTTCTGATCAGTATTGTCCAATAATGATTTTTATTAACTTTGATCTCAATTTTACTATGGTAAGATAACATGGTTTGTACAATTTCAGTCCTTTGAAATGTAGCAAGAGTAGCTTTATGAATTTGTATTGGCCAACATTGACAAATATTCCATGAATATGTACTTAAAATTTTTTTTTTTTTAATTTTTTTTTTCAACGTTTTTTTATTTATTTTTGGGACAGAGAGAGACAGAGAGAGACAGAGCATGAACGGGGGAGGGGCAGAGAGAGAGGGAGACACAGAATCGGAAACAGGCTCCAGGCTCCGAGCCATCGGCCCAGAGCCTGACGCGGGGCTCGAACTCACGGGCCGCGAGATCGTGACCTGGCTGAAGTCGGACGCTTAACCGACTGCGCCACCCAGGCGCCCCTAAAATTTTTATTTCAGCTACGTTTGGGGGTATACTGTTCCATATATAAAAATTAGGTTCGGTTTGTTAAGCATGTTGTTTGAATCCTCTATATTGCTGCTGGCCTTTTTAATAGCTTTGAGATCTGTCATACAATAAATTACACATAAGTAAAATATATAAATTGATAACTATATATATATATATACATATATATATATATAACCATTACCACAACCATAACAATAAATATATCTATCTGTATTAGTTACCTGTGGCTGCCATAATAAATTACCATAAACTCAGAGGTTTAAAACTACATAAATTTATTCTCTCACAGTTCTGGAAGCCTTAAATCCAAAATCAAGGCATCAGGAAGGCTATACTCCTTCTAAAGGCTCTAGGAGAGAATCTTTCTTTGCCTCTTGGAGCTTGTGGTGTTTCCTGGTGTTCCTGATCTTGTGGAAGCATAGGTGCAATCTATGTCTCCATCTTTAGATGGCCAACTTCCCTGTATGCATCCAATCACCCTGTCATTGCACTTTTAAAGATGCCATCCATTAGATTTAGAGCCCACCCTAAATCCAGGTTGGCCTCATCTCATATTCTTAATTGCATCTATAATGAACGTGTTTCCAAATAAAGTCACATTCACAGGTACCAGGGGTTAGGACTTGGATATATCTTTTGGAAAGACACACTTCAACCCCGTACACCATCACACCCAAAAGTGTCCCTATGCCTCCTTGGAATCCCTCCTTTCTATCCCTCCCTGGAACAACCCTCCTGCCCTATCCTCAGCAACCACTGATCTGCTTTTTGTTACTGTATAATATATTGAATTACCTGGAATTTTTCATAAATGGACTCATAAAGTATATACTGCTTCTTTAGCTCAGCATGATTATTTTCAGATTCATTCACAGTATAAAATGTATCATTAATAACTTTTCATTGCTGAATAGTATCCCACTGCATGGATATACCACAGTTTATTCTTTCACCTATTGGTACACATTTGGGTTCTTTCTTTTTTTTTTTTAACGTTTATTTATTTTTGAGACAGAGAGAGACAGAGCATGAATGGGGGAGGGGCAGAGAGAGAGGGAGACACAGAATCGGAAGCAGGCTCCAGGCTCTGAGCCATCAACCCAGAGCCTGACGCGGGGCTCGAACTCACGGACCGCAAGATCGTGACCTGAGCTGAAGTCGGACGCTCAACCGACTGAGCCACCCAGGCGCCCCCATTTGGGTTCTTTCTAATTTGGGGAATTGCAAATAAAGCTGCAGTAAACATTCATGGACAAGTCTTTGCACATATACCTTTATTCCTCTTGGGTAAATACATAAGAGTGGAATGAGTAGATCATATAGTAAGTGTATGTTCAATTTTTTTAAACTGCCTATTTTCTAAAGTGAGTATACCATTTTTCAATCCTACCAGCAGTGTATTAGTGTTCCAGTTTATATACATTATTGTCAACACTAGGGATGCTCAGTTTGTTAAATCTTAGTTATACTATTAGATATGTAGTGGTATCTCATTATAGTTTTAATTAGCATTTACCTAGTGAATTATAATATTGAGCATATTCTCATATGCTTATTTGCCACTGGTATATTTTCTTTACTGAAGTGTCTATTCATATTTGCTTATTTTCTAATTAGGTTGATATTTTTTCTTTTAGATTTGAGAAGTCCTTACTTAGATATCTGCTACATGAACATTTTGTGAATATTCTATCCCAATCTAGGGCTTGTCTTTTCATTTTCTATATACAGTGTTTCTCAAAATGCTGATGATAGTATCTTTTTATGAAGTCCGTTTTATCAATTTGTAGTTTTATGGGTCATGCTTTTGATGTTGTACATAAGGAATGCTTGTCTAACCCAAGATAACAAAGTTTTTCTTCTAAGTGTTCTTTTTTAAAAAATAGGACTTACTTTTTAGAGCAGTTTTAGGCTCACAGCAAAACTGAGAAGATACATAAATTTTCCGCATTAAGTATCCCCCACCCCCGTGATTCCCGTTCCCTGTGATTAACCATGGTTTGGAAGCAGATGGTTCTTCTGTTGAAGTATGATGAGAAGAAGGTCACTAGTAGCCTAACACTACGTCACAATGCCCATGTCATTCACCTCACTTCCTCTTATCACATGGGTATTCTATCATCTCACATCATCACAATAAGAGTATAGTACAGTAAGATATTGTGAGAGAGAAAGATCATATTCACAAGCTTTTATTATAGTATAGGTGTAACCCAGAGATATTATAGGTTTGGTTTCAGACCACCGCAATACAGCAAATATCACAATAAAGTGAGTCAAATGCATTTTTGGGTTTCCCACTACATGTAAAATTATGTTTACACTACACTGTATTCTAGTAAATGTGCAACAGCATTTTGTCCAAAACAACAATGTGCGTACCTTAATTAAAAAATACTTTATTGCTAAAACATGCTAACCATCATCTGAGCTTCAGCAAGTTGCAGTCTTTTTTGCTGGTGGAGGGTCTTGCCTTAATATTGATGGTTGCTGACTGGGTGGTGATTGCTGAAGGTTGGGGCGGCTGTGGCAATTTCTTAAACTAACACACCAGTGAACCATACTGTTATCGATCAACTCTTCCTTTCATGAATGATTTCTTTGTAGCATGTGATGCTCTTTGATAACATTTAACCCACAGAAGAATCTCTTTCACAATTGGAATCAATCCTCTCAAAACTGTCACTGCTATATCAACGAAGTTTATGTAATAGTCTAAATCCTTGGTTGTCATTTCAACAATCTTCAGAGCATCTTCAGGAGTAGATTCCATCTCAAGAAACTACTTTTTTGCTCATCCATGAGAAGCAAGTCCTTATCCATTCAAGTTTTTTTTAATGTTTTTTTTTTTTTTTTGAGAGCGAGAGCATGAGCTGGGGAGGGGCAGAGAGAGAGGGGGACAGAGGATCTGAAACAGGCTCTGCACTGACAGTGGAGAGCCTGATGTGGGGCTCGAACTCAGGAACCTGTGAGATCATGACCTGAGCCGAAGTCGGTTTCTCAATGGACTGAGCCACCCAGGCATCCCTTGATCCATTCAAGTTTTAGCATGAGATTGCAGCAATTCAGTCATGTCTTCAGGCTCCACTATTAATTGTAGTTCTCTTGCCATTTCCACCATATACCCTCAGTTAATTTTTGTCCTGAAGTCTTCAACTGCTCAAAGTCATCCATGAGGGTTGGATTCAACTTCTTCCAAACTCCTGTGAATGTTGATATTTTAATCTCTTCTCATGAATCACAGATGTTCTTAATGGCATCTAGAATAGTGAATGTTTTCCAGGAGCTTTTCAATTGACTTTACCCAGATCCATCAGAGGAACCACTATCCATGACCGTTGTAGCCTTATGGAATATATTTTGTAAATATTAAGACTTGAAAGTCAAAATAGCTCCTTTATATGTGAGCTGCCGAATGGATGCTGTGTTAGCAGGCATGAAAAGAACATTAATCTTGTTGTACTTCTTTATCAAAACTCTTGGGTAACCAGGTAGATTGTGAATGAGGAATCTTATTTTAAAAGGAATCTTTTCTTTTCTCTTCTTCAGAACAATAGGTCTCCACAGTGGGCTTAAAATATTCAGTAAACTATGTTGTAGACAGATGTGCTGTTATCCAGGCTTTGTTGTTCCATCTATGGAACAAGTCGGATGCCTAACCAACTGAGCCACCCAGGCACCCCAGATTTTAGCACAATTCTTAAGGTACTTAGGATTTTGGAATGGTCAGTGAGCACTGACTTCAATTTAGTCACCACCAGCATTAGCCCCTAACAATAGAGTCACCTGTCCTAAGAAGCTTTTAAAGCCTGGTTTAAAGCTTGAAAGCATTGATTTCCCATATCAAAGTATTTTATGGCATCTTCTTCCAATATAAGGCTGTTTTATCTTTATTAAAAATCTGTATTTTAGTGTAGCCACCTTTATTAACTATTTTAGCTGGATCTTCTAGATAACTGAGGCAGCTTCTAAATCAGTACTTGCTGCTTCACCTTACACTTTTTGTTATAGAGATGGCTTCTTTCCTTAAACATCATGAATTGTCCTCTGGTACCTTCAAACTTTTTCCCTACAGCTTTCTCACCTATCTCAGCTTTAATAGAATTAAAAAGAGTTAGGGCCTTGCTCTGGATTAGGCTTTGGCTTAAAGGAATGTTGTGGCTGGTTTGATCTTCTATCCATCAGTAACCATTAACTCTCTATAATTAAGTGTCTGTTTCTTCATTTGTCTTTTTATCCCTTTGTTCATTTGTTTTGTTTCTTAAATTCCACATGAATGAGATCATATGATATGTGTCTTTCTCTGACTTATCTCACTTCGCATTATACTCTCTAGCTTTATCCATGTTGCTGCAAATAACAAGATTTCACTTTTTATGGCTGAATAATATTCCACTCTGTGTGTGTGTGTGTGTGTGTGTGTGTGTGTGTGTGTATGCCACATTTATCCATTCATCTATCAGTAAACACTTGGGCTACTTCCATAGATTGGCTATTGTAAATAATGCTACAGTAAACATAGGGGTGCATGTATCCCTTTGAATTAGTGCTTTTGTACGCTTCTGGTAAATACCCAGTAGTGTGATTCCTGGGTCATAGGGTAGTTCGATTTTTAATTGTTTGAGGAACCTCCGTACTGTTTTCCACAGTGGCTGCACCAATTTGCATTGCTACCAGTAGCACAAGAGGGTTTTTTTCTCTACATCCTCACCAACACTTGTTGTTTTCTGTGTTTTTTATTTTAGCCATATGACAGGTGTGAGGGGATCTCTCATTATAGTTTTTATTTGCAATTCCCTAATGATTACTGATGTTGAGCCATCTTTCCATGTGTCTGTTAGTCATGTGTATGTCTTCTTTGGAGAAATGTCTGTTCCTGTCTTCTCCCCGCCCTTTAATTGGATTATTTGTTTGGGTATCGAGTTGTAGAAGTTCTCTACATATTTTGGATACTAACGCTTTATTGGATATGTTATTTATAAGTATCTCCTCCCATTGAGTAGGTTGCCTTTTAGTTTTGCTGATTGTTTCTTTTGCTGAGCAGAAACTTTTTATTTTGACATAGTCCCAATAGTTTAGTTTTGGTTTTATTTCCCTTGCCTCAGGAGACATAGCTAGAAAAATGTTGCTACAGCCGATGTCAGAGAAATTATTATCTGTGCTCTCTTCAAGGATTTTATGGGTTCAGGTCTCATGTTTAGGTCTTTTATCCATTTTGAGTTTATTTTTGTGTGTGGTGTGAGAAAGTGGTCCAGTTTTCCCAACACCTTTTTATTAAAGAGACTGTCTTCTTCCTGCTATATATTCATTCCTGCTTTGTTGAAGATTAATTGACCATATAATTGTGGGTTTGTTTCTGGGTTTTCTGTTCCATTGATCTACATGTCTATTTTTATTCCAGTACCATACTGTTTTAATTACTGCTCCTTTATAATATAACTTGAAATCTAGCATTGTGATATCTCTAGTTTCGTTGTTCTTTTTCAAGATTACTTTGGCTATCTGAGGTCTTTTGTGGTTCCACACAAATTTTAGGGTTGTTCTAGTTCTGTGAGAAATGCTGTTGGTGTTTTAATAGGGATTGCATTAAGTGTGTAGATTGCTTTAGGTAGCATATACATTTTAACAATATTTGTTCTTCCAACCCATGAGCATGGCATGTCTTTCCATTACTTTGCATGTCTTAAATTTCTTTCGTTAATGTTTTGTAATTTTCAGACTACAGGTCTTTTATCTCTTTGGTTAAGTTTATTCCTAGATATTTTATTGGTTTTGGCACAACTGTAAATGGGACTATTTTCTTAATTTCACTTTCTGCTGCCTATTAGTATATAGGAATTCAACATATTTCTGTACCTTGATTTTGTATCCTGCGACTTTGCTGAATTCATTCATCAGTTGTAGCAGTTTTTGGTGGAGTCTTTAGGGTTTTCTCTATACAGTATCAGGTCATCTGCATGTAGTGAGAGTTTTACTTTTCCTTACTTATTTGGATGCCTTTTATTTATGTTGTGTGATTGCTGTGGCTATGTCTTCCATACTATGTTGAATAAAATTAGTAAGGGTGGACATCCTTGTCTTGTTCCTGACCTGGGGGGAAAGGTTCTCAGTTTTTCACCATTGAGTATGATGTTGGCTGTGGTGGGAGGGGCACTCTTAATTTTGTGCAAGAAGTTTTCCTTTGCATTCACAACTTGGCTGCTTGGCCTAACAGGCCTTGCTTTTGGCCTAGGTCAGCATTCTTTCTTTAAAAAAAAATTTTTTTTTAACATTTATTTATTTTGGGGAGACACAGAGTGGCGGAGGGGCAGAGAGAGAGGGAGACATAGAACCTGAAACAAGCTCCAGGCTCTGAGCTGTCAGCACAGAGCCCGACGTGGGGCTCAAACCCACAAAGCACAGGATCATGACCTGGGCTGAAGTTGGACGCTCAACCAACTGAGCCACTCAGGCACCCCAGGCCTAGCTCAGCTTTCAACATGCTTTCCTCACTGAACTTAATCATTTCTAGCTTTGGAATTAAAGTGAGAGACATGCAACTTCTCCTTTTACTTGAACATTTAGAGGACACTGTAAGGTTATTAATTGGTCTAATTTTAATATTGTTGTGTCTCTGGAGTAGAGAGACCAGAAAAGAGGGAAGAGATAGGGAAGCAGCCCATTGATGGAACAGCTTGAAAACACACAACATTTATCAGTTAACTTTGCCATCTTATATGGGCACAATTTTTGCCCCCCCCCCAATTATATTAGTAATATCAAAGCTCACTAATCACAGATCACTATTACAAATAAAAAATAAAGTTTGAAATATTGTGATAATTACCAAAGTGTTACACAAAGACACAAAGTTAGCAAATACCTTGGGGGGAAACATGGCGCTGACAGACTTGCTCCATGCAGGGCTGCCACAAACCTTCCATTTGTAAAAAACAAAACAAAACTGGGACACCTGGGTGGCTCAGTCGAGTAAGCGTCCAACTTCAGCTCAGGTCATGATCTCACTGTTTGTGGGTTCAAGCCCTGTGTCTGGCTCTGTGCTGTCAGCTCAGAGCCTGAATCCTGGAGCCTGCTTCTGATTCTGTGTCTCCTTCTCTCTCTGCCCCTCCACTGTTCATACTCTATCATTCTCTCTCTCTCTCTCAAAAATAAACATACATTTAAAAAAATTAAAAAACAACAAAAAAAACAAAACAGAAACAAAAACAAAACCCACTATCTGTGAAGTGCAATAAAGCACAATAAAAGCAAGGCAGGCCTTTATTTTGTTATAATCATTGTATTTTATTATTAGTTGTTTTTGTTAGCCTCTTACTGTGCCTAATTTACAAATTAAACTTTAACATAGGTATATATGAGAAAACATATATAAGGTTTGGTAATATGTTTCTGGCATCCACTGGAAGTCTTGGAATGTATCACCTCAGGATAACAGGAGACTGTTATAACCCCAGCCCCCACACATACATTATCAACATCCCCCCCAGAGTGGTACATTTTACAATTGATGGACCTACACTGATACATAGTAATCACTCAAAGTTGATAGCTTGCATTAGGGTTCACTTTTGGCATTTACATTCATTGGGTTCAGACAAATGTATAATGACATGTATCTGTCATTATGGGATCATATAGAGTATTTTCAGTTCCCTGAAGATCCTGTGTGACCCATTTATTCACCACCCTCCCACCCCCAGCCCAGCCCCTGATAACTACTTTTTTTTTTAATGTCTCCATAATTTTGTGCTTTCTAGAATGTCATCTAGCCAGAATCATACATTATGTAGCCTTTTCAGATTAGTTTCTTTCACTTGCTAATATGCACTGAAGTTGCTTCTGGGTCTTTTCATGGCTTGATAGTTCATTTCTTTTTAGTGCCAAGTAATAACCCATCATCTGGATGTACCACAGTTAATGTATCCATTCACCTACTGAAGGACATATTCGCTGCCTCCAAGATTTGGCAATTGTGAATAAAGCTGTTAGAAATATCTTTGTAGAGTGTGTGTGTGTGTGTGTGTGTGTGGACGTAAGGTTTCAACTCCTTCGGATAAATATCAAGGAAACCAAGCACTGGATCCAATGGCAATAATAGGTTTACTTTTCTAAGAAACTGCCAAACTGTCTTCCAAAGTGGCTATATTATTTTGCATTCCCATCAGCAATGAATCTGAGCTCCACATCCTCACCAGCACTTGGTGTTGTGTTTTCGATTTTGCCATTCTAATAGGTGTGTGGTGGTGTCTCACTTTCACTTGCATTTCCCTGATGACATGGGATATAAAGCATCTTTTCATGTACTTATTTGCCACTATATATCTTCTTTTTTTTTTTTTAATTTTAGAGAGCACACAAGCAGGAGAGAGGGGTGGAGGAGGGGGAAGAAACAGAGAGAGAGAGAGAGAGAAAGAGAGAGAGAGAGAGTCTTAAGCAGGCTCTACTCCACACTCAGCGTGGAGTCCATTGTGGGGCTCAATCCCATGACCCTGGGATCATGACCTGAGCTGAAATCGAGAGTTGGACACTTAACTGACAAAGCCACCCAGGTACCCCCTCTTCTTTTATGAGGTGATTATTAAGGTCTTTTTGTGTTCTTTTTGATATTTTATAGTTTTAGGTTTTACGTTTAGGTCTGGGATTTACTTCAGGTTAATATTTATATATAGTATAAGGTACAGATGAAATTTCTTATCTTTGCTTATCTTTTGCCAACCCTTTTTGTTGAATAAATAATCCTTTCCCCATTGAAGTGCCTTTGCACGTTTGTCGAAAATTATTTGTTTATATATGTGCAGGTGTCTTTCCAGACTATTTTATTCCACTTATTTGTCTGTCATTGTGTATCATACAGTCTGGCTAACTGTATCTTTGTAATAACTCTTGAGATAGTGTTTGCCCTTCAACTTTGTTCTTTCTGAAAATTTTTGTGGCCACCTAAGCTATTTTGGAATTTTAGAATCACCTTGTAAGTTTATACAAAAGAGCATGCTGGTATTTTGGTTGAGATTGTGTTGAATATACAGGTTAGCTGAGGAGAGTTGACATTTAATAATACTTAGTCTTAGAACCCATAAAGACCATACATATCTATTTCTTTTTTATTTTACTTTTTATTTTTAAAAAATTTACATCCAGATTAATGAACATATAGTGCAACAATGATTTCAGTAGTAGATTCCTTAGTGCCCCTTACCCATTTAGCCCACCCCACCACAATCCCTCCAGTAACCCTCAGTTTGTTCTCCATATTTATGAGTCTCTTCTGTTTTGTCCCCCTCCGTTTTTATATTATTTTTGTTTCCCTTCCCATATGTTCATCTGTTTTATCTCTTAAAGTCCTCAGATGAGTGAACTTATATGATTTTTGTCTTTCTCTGACTAATTTCACTTAGCGTAAGACCCTCCAGTTCCATCCACGTAGTCGCAAATGGCAAGATTTCATTCTTTTTGATTGCCGAGTAATACTCCATTGTATATATATACCACATCTTCTTTATCCATTCATCCATCAATAGGCATCTGGGCTTTTTCCATACTTTGGCTATTGTAGATAGTGCTGCTATAAACATGGGGGTGCATGTGTCCCTTGGAAACAGCACACCTGTATCCTGTGGATAAATGCCTAGTAGTGCAATTGCTGGGTCATAGGGTAGTTATATTTTTAGTTTTTTGAGGAACCTCCATACTGTTTTCCAGAGTGGCTGCACCAGCTTGCATTGCCACCAACAATGCAAAAGAGATCCTCTTTCTCTGCATCCTCGCCAACATCTGTTGTTGCCTGAGTTTTTCATGTTAGTCATTCTGACAGGTGGGAGGTGGTATCTCATTGTGGTTTTGCTTTGTATTTCCCTGATGATGAATGATGTTGAGCATTTTTTCATGTGTCGGTTGGCCATCTGGATGTCTTCCTTGGAGAAGTGTATATTCATGTCTTTTGCCCATTTCTTCACTGGATTATTTGTTTTTTGAGTGTTGAGTTTGATAAGTTCTTTATAGATTTTGGATACCAACCCTTTATCTGATATGTCGTTTGCAAATATCTTGTCTCATTCCATCAGTTGACTTTTACTTTTGGTGATTATTTCCTTCGCTGTGCAGAAGCTTTTTATTTTGATGAGGTCCCAGTAGTTCATTTTTGCTTTTGTTTCCCTTGCCTCCAGAGATGTATTGAGTAAGAAACTGCTGCCAGCAAGATCAAAGAGGTTTTTGCCTGGTTTCTCCTTGAGGATGTTGATGGCTTCCTGTCTTACATTGAGGTCTTTCATCCATTTTGAGTTTATTTTTGTGTATGGTGTAAGAAAGTGGTCCAGGTTCATTCATCTGCATGTCACTGTCTAGTTTTCCCAGCACCACTTGCTGAAGAGACTGTCTTTATTCCATTGGATATTCTTTCCTGCTTTGTCAAAGATTAGTTGGCCATAAGTTTGTGGGTCCATTTCTGGGTTCTCTATTCTGTTCTATTGATCTGAGTGTCTGTTCTTGTGCCAGTACCATAGTGTCTTGGTGATTACAGCTTTATAGTATAGCTTGAAGTCTGGGATTGTGATGCCTCCTGCTTTGGTTTTATTTTTCAAGATTGCTTTGGCTATTCAGGGTCTTTTCTGGTTCCATACAAAATTTTAGGATTATTTGTTCTAACTCTGTGAAGAATGCTGGTGTTAATTTGATAAGGATTGCATTGAATATGTAGATTGCTTTGGGTAGTATCAACATTTTAACAATATTTGTTCTTCCTGTCCAGGAGCATGGAATCTTTTTCCATTTTTTTGTGTGTGTCTTATTCCATTTCTTTCATAAGCTTTCTATAGTTTTCAGCATATAGATTTTTCACCTTTTTGGTTAGATTTATTCCTAGGTATTTTATGGTTTTTTGTGCAACTGTAAATGGGATCGATTCCTTGATTTCTCTTTCTGTTGCTTCATTGTTGGTGTATAGAAATGCAACCGATTTCTCTGTGTTGATTTTATATCCTGCCACTTTGTTGAATTCATGAATCAATTTTAACAGTTTTTGGTGGAATCTTTTGGGTTTTCAATATAGACTATCATGTCATCTACGAAGAGAGAGTTTGACCTCCTTCCGGCCAGTTTGGATGCCTTTTATTTCTTTGTGTTGTCTGATTGCAGAGGCTAAGACTTCCAATACTGTGTTGAATAACAGTGGTGAGAGTGGCCATCCCTTTCTTGTTCTTGACCTTAGGGGGAAAGCTCTCAGTTTTTCCCCATTGAGGATGATATTAGCGTTGGGTTATTCATATATGACTTTTATGATCTCGAGGTATGATCTTTCTATCCCTGCTTTCTTGAGGGTTTTTATCAAGAAAGGATGCTGTATTTTGTCAAATTCTTTCTCTGCATCTATTGAGAGGATCATATCGTTCTTGTCCTTTCTTTTATTGATGTGATGAATCACGTTGTTTTGCGGATATTGAACCAGCCTTGCATCCAAGGTCCCACTTGGTCATGGTGAATAATTTTTTTAATGTATTGTTGGAGCCGGTTAGCTAATATCTTGTTGAAGATTTTTGCATCCGTGTTCATCAGGGAAATAGGTCTATAGTTCTCATTTTTAGTGGGGTCTCTGTCTGGTTTGGGAATCAAGGTAATGCTTGCTTCATAGAAAGAGTTTGGAAGTTTTCCTTCCATTTATATTTTTTGGAACACCTTCTAGAGAATAGGTGTTAACTCTTCCTTAAATGTTTGGTAGAATTCCCCTGGAAAGCCATCTGGCCCTGGACTCTAGTTTGTTGGGAGATTTTTTATTACTAATTCGATTTCTTTACTGGTTGTGGGTCTGTTCAGATTTTCTATTTCTTTCTGTTTCAGTTTTTGTAGTGCATATGTTTCTAGAAATTTGTCCATTTCTTCCAGATTGCCCATTTTATTGGCATATAATTGCTCATAATATTCTCTTATTATTTTTATTTCTGCTGTGTTGGTTGTGATCTCTCCTCTTTCATTCTTTATTTATTTGGGTCCTTTTCTTTTTCTTCTTGATCAAACTGGCTAGTGGTTTATCAATTTTGTTAATTCTTTCAAAGAACCAGCTTCTGGTTTCATTGATCCGTTCTACTGGTTTTTGTTTGTTTGTTTGTTTGTTTGTTTGGTTTGGTTTTGATAGCATTAATTTCTGCTCTGATCTTTGTTATTTCCTGTCTTCTGCTGGTTTGGGGTTTTATTTGCTGTTCTTTTTCTAGCTCCTTAAGGCGTAAGGTTAGCTTGTGTATCTGAGATCTTTCTTCCTTCTTTATGAAGGCCTGGATTGCTGTATACTTTCCTCTTATGACCACCTTTGCTGCGTCCCAGAGGTTTGGGGCTTTGGTGTTATCATTTTTATTGGCTTCCATGTATTTTTTAATTTCCTCTTTAACTTTTTGGTTAGCCCATTCATTCTTTAGTAGGATGTTCTTCAGTCTCCGAGTATTTGTTACCTTGCCAAATTTTTCTTGTGGTTGATTTCGAGTTTCATAGTGATGTGGTCTGAAAATATGCACGGCATAATCTCGATCTTTTTGTACTTGCTGAGGGCTGATTTGTGTCCCAGTATATGGTCTATTCTGGAGAATGTCCCATGTGCACTAGAGAAGAATGTATATTCTGCTGCTTTAGGATGAAATGTTCTCAATATATCTGTTAAGTCCCATCTTGTCCAATGTATCATTCAAAGCCGTTGTTTCCTTGTTGAATTTTTGATTAGATGATCGTTCCATTGCTGTGAGTGGGGTGTTGAAGTCTCCTACTATTATGGTATTACTATTGATGTTTCTTTATGTTTGTGATTAATTGATTTATATATTTGGGTGCTTCCACTTTTGGCGCATAAATGTTTACAATTGTTAGGTCTTCTTGGTGGATAGACCCCTTGATTATAATATAATGCCCTTCTGCATCTCTTGATACAGTCTTTATTTTAAAGTCTAGATTGTCTGATATAAGTATTGCTACTCCGGCTTTCTTTTGTTGACCATTAGCATGATAGATGGTTCTCCATCCCCTTACTTTCAATCTGAAGGTGTCTTTAGGTCTAACGTGGGTCTCTTGTAAACAGCATATACATGGATCTTGTTTTCTTATCCATTCTGTTACCCTATGTCTTTTGATTGGAGCATTGAGTCTATTCACATTTAGAATACTGAAAGATAGGAATTTATTGCCATTATGATGCTTGTAGAGTTGGAGTTTCTGATGGTGTTCTCTGGTCCTTTCTAATCTTTGTTGCTTTTGGTATTTATTTGTTTGTTTATTCATTCATTCATTCATTCATTCATTCATTCATTTATTTCATCTTTTCTCTCCTCAGAGAGTTCCCCCTTAAAATTTCTTGCAGGGCTGGTTTAGTGGTCACAAACTCCTTTAATTTTTGTTTGTCCTGGAAATTTTTATCTCTCATTCTATTTTGAATGACAGCCTTGCTGGATAAAGATTTCTTGGCTGCATATTTTTCTGATTCAGCACACTGAATATATGCCGCCACTCACTTCTGGCCTGCCAAGTTTCTGTGGATAGGTCTGGTGCAAACCTGATCTGTCTTCCCTTGTATGTTAGGGACTTTTTTTCCCTTGCTGCTTTCATGATTCTCTCCTTGCCTGAGTATTTTGTGAAATTGACTATGATATGCTTTGCTGATGGTCGGTTTTTGTTGAATCTAATGGGAGTCCTCTGTGCTTCCTGGATTTTGATGTCTGTGTCTTTCCCCAAGTTAGGAAAGTTTTCGGCTGTGATCTGCTCACATAACCCTTCTACCCCTATTTCTCTCTCTTCCTCTTCTGGGACCCCTATGATTCTGATGTTGTTCCTTTTTAATGAGTCACTGATTTCTCTAATTCTTAAATCGTGTTCTTTTGCCTTGATCTCCCTCTTTTTTTCTGCTTCATTATACTCTATAAGTTTGTCCTCTATATCGCTGATTCTCTGTTCTGCCTCATCCATCCTTGCCGCCATGGCATCCATCCGTGATTGCAGCTCAGTTATAGCATTTTTAATTTCATTCTATTTTTCACTTCTTTTATCTCTCCAGAAAGGGATTCTAATCTATTTTTGACTCCAGCTAGTATTCTTATTATTGTGATTCTAAATTCTGGTTCAGACATCTTACTTGTATCTGTGTTGGTTAAATCCCTGGCTGTTGTTTCTTCGTTCTTTTCCTTTGGGGTGAATTCCTGCTGAATTCTGTGGTTCAGGTTGTGCAGATTGTTGTGTTAATCCTTCAGTCAGTTTTCTAGGTATGTAGGATGGTTTAGTGTTGGTCTGGCTAGATTTCATGGATGCGAGGCATACAAAAAACTTCCATGCTGTTATACATATCTGTTTCTTTAGGTCGTCTATAATTTCTCTCAACAGTCTTTTGTAGTTTTCATTGCACAGGTATTTGACATATTTTGTAGTTCATATTTTATGCTATTTTAATCGGTAGTATTGTTGTTACAATATCTGATTTTTTATTATAGATGCATAGAGAAATATTGATTTTGTATATTGATCTTGTGTCCTGCAATCTTGCTAAACTCACTTTTAGTTCTGGTAGATTTTTCATCAATTCCATGATAAGTTCTACATTAGTAACCATATCTTCTGTGAATAAAGACAGTTCCTTATTTCATCCTTTACAGTCTCCAAACCTTCTATTTCTTTTTCTTGCCTAATGGTACTGGCTATAACATCTGGTACAGTATTGAATAGAACTGGTAAGAGCACATATCCTTGTCTTGTTCCTGAGTGTACGGTAATATATTCCGGCTTTTGCCATTAATATATCACTGTAGATTTTTTGCAGATGCCTTTTATGAAGTTGAGGAAGTTTCCTTCTTATATGTTTTGCAGTGAGTTTTCTTATCAGCAATATATGTTAGATTTATCAAATGCTTTTTCTGCACCTATTGAGTTTTTTTTGGTTTATTTGTTTAGATTGTTTCATACAGCTGTAGTTTCACTGCCTGAAAATTACCCTCTCTTCCACCTATTATTCCTCATTCCCCTCCACCAAACCCCTTGCAACCACTGATCTTTTAACTGTCTCTATATTTATGCCTTTTCCAGAATGTCACACAGTTGGAAACAAATTATCTGTAGCCTCTACATACTGGCTTCTTTCACTTATCAATATCAAATAAGGTTCCTCCATGTGCTTTCATGGCCTGATAGCTCATATCTTTTTAGTGCTGAGTATTATTCCATTGTAGGGCTGTACCAGAGTTTGTTTTTCCAGTCACATATTGAAGGATATATTGGTTTTTTCCAAGTTTTAACAATTACGAATAAATAACCTATATTTGTGCAGGTTATTGTGAACATAAATTGTCACCTAATTTGAATAATTACCAAAGATCATGAGTATTGGGTCATATGGAAATAGTATATTTAATTATGTAAAAACTGCCACAATGGGGGTGCTTGAGTGGCTCAGTGGGTTAAGCCTCCGACTTCAGCTCAGGTCATGATCTCACTGTTGGTGGGTTCGGGCCCTGCGTCGGGCTCTGTGCTGACAGCTCAGAGCCTGCTTCCGGTTCTGTATCTCCCTCTCTCTCTGCTCCTCCCCCACTCACACTCTGTCTCTCTCTGTCTCTGGAAAATAAATAAATGTTAAAAAAAATTTAAAAAAAATACTGCCACACTATGCCATTTTTACATTCCTACATAATTAATTCTTTTTTCTTCCTACTGTGTCTGGTATTTCGTGTTGTCTGTGTTTTGGATTTTAGCCATTCTAATAAGTGTATAATGACATTTTGTTTTAATTTGTACTTTGTTTTGTTCACTGATACTTTCGTATTTAGATACGGTTTTCTTACTAGGTATTATCCAGTTTGGCATACATAGTACTACTTTAGTCTATGCCTTGGTGTCTTTCACCACTTTTGGGAAATGGTCAGCCACTACTAGCTAATAATTTCTGCCCATTTTCACTCTCCTTTCTTTTTGAGAGTCTAATTACCAGAGTTAGAGTTTTTCATTGTATCCCAAAAGTTTGTGTTTATTCCTACCATTTTCATTCTCTGTAATTAAAGTCTGGATATTTTTATTCTGATTCATATTCCAGTTAACCAATTCCATATGCTTTTGCATCTAGTCTCCACTTAAAACAATCCAGTGAGCTCTCAATTTTAATTATTTCTACTTTTATAATTTCCTTTCAGTTGTGTTTTTTTTTTTAGTGTCCATTTTTCAACCAAATATCTTTGTCTTTCCTTTCAATGCCTTTAACATACTAACTATTGTTATCTTGAAATTCTTTTTGGTTAGAAACTTAAGTGTATTGCAAATATTAAATATTCTGATACATGAAAATGCCTATCATGGTCCCCAGTACATAGTAAGTACTAGGTTATTGTTAGCTATTATTATAACCTTCTTCTTTTAAGCCGCTGTGAATGAAAGGCAGTTTTCTAGGTGCTGCGTCATGGTATCTGTAGGAAATAAAGAACAAGATAGGGTCATTAAAAGTTATCTGCCTGCCTTATGAAATATAAAAACAAACCATTCATGAGGACTCATAGAAAAAAACTTATATTTCATTGATCTAGAGAGTTGTATCTGTACACTTGTTTTTATAAGTTAGGCCACTTCTCTGAGGCTGTAGCATGGGTCATTTGATTCCCAATTTATATATTTACATATATGGGAAACGTGATACCAAATTAATTTCAAAATTTCTTATTACAATTGTTAAAACTTCACTTGCAAATATTTTATTTGCAAATGAAAATTGAGGATTTTGTGTATTTATATCCCTATTATTGTCTATGTTCAGACCTCATTGGTTTCTTTTTTAATTCTTCTTTTATCTTTTATCACTTTCAAAGGCCTGGACTATTTTTTTTTAATTTTTTTTAATGTTTGTTTATTTTTGAGAGAGACAGAGACAGAATGAGAGTGGGTTGGGGCAGAGAGAGAGGGAGGCACAGATTCCGAAGCAGGCTCCAGGCTGTGAGCTGTCAGCACAGAGCCTGATGTGGGGCTCAAACTCACGATCTGTGAGATCATGACCTGAGCCAAAGTCAGACGCTCAACTGACTGAGCCACTCAGGCACCCTAAAGGCTTGGACTATTTAAATAAATATTTAAACTTATCTTGGAACCATTTTTAGATGTAAGATGTTCTGATTGCTATTGTGATTTCTTGCTGTTTTTCCACAACAGCTGTGCACTAGCACCCATATTTTTCCATGTATTTCATTGGTTCGAGGTATAGCCTAAGAAATTGGCAGTCCTATTATTGCTGCATTATGATAGTGAAAGAAACAACTGCAACCTGAAAGTTTGAAATTAATTTGGTATCAAGTTTACCATATGTAAAATTCCTGAATGATAACTTCCTTATACGGCCCTCCTTTGGGTCTGGTTTTATTGTCTGCTTGTGCTGTTGGTTTTGGGACAGATTTTCCTTTGTGCATGGCTGGTTATTTTTAAAATAACTATTGAAAATTTTTATGAAAAAAAATGAGATAAGTTGAGGTTCTGGATGATGTGATCTTCCTGCAGACACTGTTTACTTTTGCCTTGCAGGCAGGTGGGTAGTTTAAGGCACTAGAAATCTCAGACAACAATTTGGCCATGAAATGATATTATCCAAAGGTAGGCTTTAGTCTCTCCGAAAGCCGGAACAGTCCATTAACACTTAATCTTAAAGTGCAATCCTTTAGAGTTATCTTTTGAGGTATAATAGATATGTAACATCTTATTAGTTTCAAGTGTATAACATAATGACTTGGTATTTGTATATATTGCTAAAAGATCACCATGTTAAGTCCTGTTAACATCCCTCACCATAGTCATCAATTTTTTTTTCTTGTTATGAGTATTTTTAATACTGCCCTCTTAACAAGCAAATATGCAGTATATTATTATTAACTATAGTTATCCTGCTGTACATAACATCACCATGATTTATTTTATATCTGGACTGTGTACCTTTTGACCTCCTTCACCCATTTCACCCACCCCTATCCCCCACCTCTGGCAGCCACCAATCTGTTCTCTGTATCTATGAGCTTGGTTTTGTTTGTTATAAAGGGTCCACATATAAGTGAGATCATACAGCATTTTATTCTCTGACTTATTTCACTCAGCATAATGCCTTCAAAATCCATCCATGTTGTAAGCATTTTCATTTTCTTCAGATAAATACCCAGAAGTGAAGTTGCTGGATTCTATGGTAGTTCTATTTTTTATTTTTTGAACAGCCTGCATAATTTTCTCCATAGTATCTGCACCAATTTACATTCCCACCATGAGTATACAAAGGTTCCCTTTTCTCCAAACCCTCACACTTTTTATTTCTTGTCTTTTTGATAATAGCCATTCTAACAGATATGAGGTGTTATTTCATTGTGGTTTTGACTTGAATTTCCCTGATGATTAGTGATGTTGAGCATCTTTTCATGTGCCTCTTGGTCATCTATATGTCTTCTTTGGCAAACTGGCTATTCAGATCCTCTACCCATTTTTAATGTGATTTTTGTTTCTGCAGTTCTTTTTATATTTTGGACATTAACCCCCTTATGAAATATATGATTGGCAAACATTTTCTCCCGTTGAGTAGGTTGTCTTTTCATTTTGTAGGTAATTTCCTTTAATGTACAGAAAATTTTTGTTTGATGTAGTCTCAGTTCAATGGTTTTTGAACTGGCAACAAAAGCAAAAATAATCACCAAGACCAACGTCAAGGAGCTTACCACCTATTTCTTCTAAAAGTTTTATGGTTTGGGGGCACCTGGGTGGCTCAGTAGGTCAAGTGTCCAACTTCAGCTCAAGTCATGATCTCACAGTGCGTGAGTTCGAGCCCCTCTGTGCTGACAGCTCGGAGCCTGGAGCCTGCTTTGGATTCTGTGTCTCCCACCCCACCCCTCTCCCGCTCACACTCTGTCTCTCTGTCAAAAGTAAACATTAAAAAATTATTTGAAAATTTTTAAAGCTTTATGGTTTCATGTTTTACCTTCAAGTCTTTAATCCATTTTGAGTTTATTTTTATGTGTCATGTAAGATAGTGGTCCAATTTCATTCTTTTGCCTGTGGCTGTCCAGTTTTCTTAGCACCATTTATTATAGAGTCTGTCCTTTCTCCATTGGGTATTCTTGGCTCCTTTGTCATAAAGTGATTGATCAAATATGCATGGGTTTTTTTCTAAGCTTTCCATTCTGCTCCATTGATTTCTGTGTCTGTCTTTATGCCGATACCATACTATTTTGATTACTATAGCTTCGTGATATAGAATGAAATCAGGGAGTGTGAATGCATCCAGCTTTGTTCCTGTCTCTCAAGATTGCTTTGGCTATGGGGGAGTCTACTGTGGTTCCATACAAATTTTAGGATGGTTTTATTTCTGTGATAAGTGCCATTGGAATTTTATTCAGCATTACATTGAATCTGTAGATTACTTTGAGTAATATGGACATTTTAACAATATTAATTCTTCTAGTCCATGAGCATAGATATTTCTATTTATTTGTGTCTTCTTCAGTTTTTTCCATCAGTGTCTCACAGTTTTCAGTGTATAGGTCTTTAACTTCCTAGGCTACATTTTTTCCTGGGTATTGTATTTATTTATGCAGTGATGAATGGAATTGTCTTCTTAGTTTCTCTTTCTGCTTGTTTTTAGTGTATACAAACACAACACATTTTTGTATATTGATTTGTATCCTCCAAGTGTATGAATTTATTAGTTCTAACAGTCTTTTGGTGGGATCTTTAGTGCCTTCTCTCTATAATATCATCATTTGCCAAGAGTGACAGTTTACCTCTTCCTTTTCAATTTGAATGCCTTTTATTTCTTTTTCTTGCCTAATTACTCTGGCTAGGACTTCCAATACTATTTTTAAGTAAAATATGTGAGAATGGGCATTCTCATCTTGTTCTTGGTCTTAAAGGAAAATCTTTCAGCTTTTCCCTGTTTAATATACATTAGCCATGAGCTTGTTATATATGGCATTTATTATAAGGTACATTCCGTCTATTCCCACTTTTTTAGAGTTATTAAATCCATAATGGATTTTGAACTTTGTCAAATGTTTTTTCTGCATCTACTGAGATGGTTGTATGATTTTTATCCTTCATTTTTATAGTCTTTTTTTTTTAAGTTTATTTAGTTTTGAGAGAGAGAGAGAGAGAGAGAGAGAGAGAGAATGAGTGCAAGCAGGGGAGGAGCAGAGGGAGACCAAGGATCCGAAGCAGGCTCTGCTTTGACCACCGAGAGCCTAAAGACAGAGATCTGAGCTGAAGTCAGATGCTTAACCCACTGAGCCACCCAGGCACCCCTCCTTCGTTTTGTTAATGTGGTGTATCACGTTTACTGATTTGTGGATGTTGAACCATCCTTGCATCCCCAGAAAAAAATCTCACATGATCATGGCATATGATTCTTTTAATATATTGTTGAATTCAGCTTGCAGATATTTTGCTGAGGATTTTTGCATCTTTATGCATCAGGGATACTGACCTACAATTTTTTTTCCTTGTGATGTCTTTGTCTGATTGTGGTATCAGGGTAGTGCTGGCTTTGTAGAATGAGTTTCCTCCTCTTTTATTTTCCTTAAAGAGTTTGAGAAGGAATGGTATTAAGTCTTTGAACATTTGGTATAATTCATCCATGAAGCCATCTAGTCCTGAACTTTAGTTTGGTGGAAGGTTTTTGGTTGCTGATTCAATATCCTTATTATTTATTTGTTTTAGATTTTCAATTACTTCATGATTCAGTCTTAGAAGGTTATATATTTTTATGAATGTATGTGTTTCTTCTAGGTTGCTAATTTGTTGGTGCATAATTGTTCATTGTAGTCTCCTGCTCATTTTTATTTCTGTGGTATCAGTTGTAATGTCTCGTTAGCTTTTCTGATTTTAATTATTTGACTCTTCTTTTTTTCCTGGTAAGTGTAGCTAAAGGTTTGCCAATTTTGTTTTATCTTATCACAGAACCAGCCCTTGGTTTCATTGATCTAGTTTCTTTTTCGTGTGCGTGTGTGTGTGTGTGTGTGTGCGCGTGCGCGTGCCTGTGTATGCTCTAGTCTTTGTTACTTCCTTCCCTCTACTAACTTTGGGCTTCATTTGTTCTTATTTTTCCATTCTTGAGGTGTAAAGTTAGGTTGCTTGAGATTTTTCTTGTTTCTTGAGGTAGGCATTTAGTGCTATTAACTTCCCTCTTAGAAGTGCTTTTGTTCCATTTAATTTTTTTCATTTCTCTCTTGACTGCTTCATTTACCCATTTGTTCTGCCATTTCCATGTAAGTATCAGTTTTCCTCTCATAATTGATTCTAGTTCATACCGTTATAGAGAAGATGCTTGGTACTATTTCAATTCTCTTAAATTTATTAAGACTTGCTCTGTGGCTTAACATGATCTATACTCAAGAATGTTCCCTGTGCACTTGACAAGAATGTGTATTCTGGTGCTTCTGAAAGGAATGTTCTGTATAAATCTGTTAAGTCCATTTGGTCTAACATGTCATTTAAGTCCAGTGTTTCCTTATTGATTTTCTGTCTGGATGATGTATCCATTGATGCAAGTAGGGCCTTAAAGTTCCCTGCTATTAATATATTGCTGTCTCTTTCTTTCCATCAGTTAATATTTGCTTTCTAAATTTAGGTGTCTTTAGAATTCTACCAGAAATCTCAAAGTATACATTAAGACTCCTCCCCCTTGGTGGTCCTTGACTTAAATTTTCATCCCGGGATGTCTCTGAGTCTATTGAAATCTCTGCCCTACTTATTAGCCTCTCAGCCACTGTTTTTGGAATTGACAGACCCATTGAGATGAAAAGCAGTGCCAAATGCCAGGCTCCTTCTCTGACTTTTCTTCTCTGTAGGATCTTAATGCCACTAATCTAATGTCTTTACCTTGATAGCTCCCCTATACCTTCAAATAGAGGGTTTTAATATTTTGTTCATATTTTCTAGTTGTTCTCATTGAGAAAGTTGTTGCATTGCCAGAAGTTGAAATTCTTGTCAGTCTTTGCATGATACACATAGGCTTAAATGACACTTATTGAGTGCTTCCTATATGCTAGGTGCTAAACAAAAGAATGATACATGTTTCATCTCACAATCCTCATAGTAACTCTGGATTCCAGAATTCCCACTTTACAAACAAAGGTAAAGACTTTGCCTAAGGATATATACCTAGGAATTTGGATACGTGGAATTTTATACATTTAGTTCTATCTTTGTCCCCAGTTCTTATGCTTAGGTATCTGTAGTTACTCACAATAAATAAGATAAGTTTGTTTTTCTCTTCATATACTAAATGCAGCTGTAATCACAGGTAATAAAAGCTTTTATGAAAACATTTTTATGAAAACATTTCAATTTCATATAATTTTTTCACTTGTCATGAAATATTCTTTTGGACAGTTTTTTAACCATTTAAAAATGTAAAAACCAGTCTTAGCCCATGGGACATAAAAAACAGGAGCGGACATTTGGGCATTTGGTACTACCTTTGGGCCATAGGCTGTCATGTGCCAACTACTACTCTAGATGTAGGTCTGTATAAACATATCAAGAATGTATAGATGAATATGAGCATGAGAGCTTGAGCCGTTCTGGAAAAGCTGGAGGCCAAATAGACCTGACATTCATGTGTCGAAGATTTATTTCAGGCTTTTCTGCAATTGTAGGGAAAAGTAAAAAGAGCCAATGTTCCATGGTGACTGGGTGACACTGGTCAGTCACAGGAATGTATATTGTTATTTTCACACTGTGATTTACCATGAACGTAAATAATGCTCTGGGATTGTTAGCATTAGACCACTGTATAAGCATTTAACATTTTCCTCCCACTGTGCTCTTTATTTACCTGAAAGTTTTTCTGCACACAGTGGTGACAGTAGTAATTTGGGACTTGAGGGAGATGGCACTAAATGCAGGCAGCTTGTGCATGGAATCTCTTAAATGAACTTTCCTCACCAGCCCATCTCCAAGGCACTTCTTTTATGAACATGTTTTTTTCTGTGGCTTGGAGGGATTCATGGCAGTGACAATCATAATAAGACTTGGCACTTATACAGTGTTTTCTCTTTTCAAAGTGCTTTTCTCTAAAAAGAACCTAAAGGGTACATTTCAAGTCCATCTTCTTTTCATAGCAGTAGGAACCACGATTTTTACTAACTCCAGACATCACTGTAGCCTTTTGAAAGCATGCTGTAGGTCTACTACCAGGAAACCCTATAACCAGCTTTTTTTCTTTTGAAAACTATATTTTACCTTTTTAATTTTGTGTTTTCTGTTCTTCCATTACACAAATTGCAACTTATTATATAAATGAAAGTCTATTCACTGGGACCTTTGTATAACTTGACTTACTTGAATAGTGACATTAACAGAAATATTGGTTATCTGCTTAATCTGGATTGTTGTTCCATTTATGATAATCACTAGAGGAATAAGAAGGAATTAGATAAGAACTTTCTTAGGGAGGGGGTTGGGTGGCTCAGTCGTTAAACATCTGACTTCGGCTCAGGTCATGATCTCATGGTTGTTGAGTTGGAGTCCTACAGCCGATGAGATTGAGCCCCCTTTGGTGAGCGTGAGCCCTGCTTCTTTCTCTCCCTCCCTCCTTTCTGCCCCTCTTGGGATTCTTTCTCTCTCTTCCCCTCACTCACTTGTGCCCTCTCTCGCTCTCTCTCTCAAAAAAAAACTAAATAAAAAGAACTTTCTCAGGGAACTCACAGTCTTGTGGGAGACACAGACTGGGAGAAAATGTCCCATTTCTGTCCCTGATAGCTGACTCCTTCTGCTAATACACTCCTACAGGCAACAGGTTCCAGCCCCTGACAATAGGGCTTATTCCAAGAATTACCTGAGGTAATGCCCCGCTTTCTTGAAGTGGATTTCTCTTCTCTCTGGCACCAAATCCCTACCGTGATCAACATCTTACCTTTTAGCTTTAACCATATCCTTTGATTTGACCTCTCTGGGGTACTAGACTCAACTTCCTATTTAACTCAGGTATTCATCCTTGTTGGTTTCAGCCCTGCTGAAATCTCAGGGAAAATAATTTCTCCATTTGTCCTGTACCCAAAGGACTGTGATAGCATGGCTGACCTTTGGCCTGGGGGAGAATTTTCTGGACATACAGCACAAAATGGGGAGAATATAATTTTTTGGGTCTGTTTTGCCAGATCCAGATACATAGAAATTTATATATATATAGGATTTTTTTTCCTGTAAGTATAGTTCGAAATCTTGCATTCTCTAGTTTGCTGTTCCATTAATATTTTCATCACTTGCTACATTAAATTTTTGAAATCTCATTCCCTTAATCTTTGAGTAGATGCCTGTTCTCATGCATCAAGCTCAGGAAGGTTCCCACATCTGTAAAGCTGTATTTTCTTCCATAGACACAGCCTACTTTTGACTAAGCTGAGTAGAATAGCTGAGCCAATGAATAGAGCATCCAAAAGGATAATAACAGTGAGGTGTTCTCTTTGTGGGACTACATCAATTCAAGCAGGGAAATCGATGCACCTGGGGGGAAAGTACAATACTATTCCAGCATCATTAATGCTCAGGAGGCAACAAAAAATCACACGGAGAAAAATTCACTCAACTTTGACCATGCAGAGAAACAACAGGAGAGGTGGCTAAACTTCCACTCAGTCACTAAGAAGAGAATGTCCATTTGAGAGGCATTGCCAGGTGTACTTTTAGTAACTCTGGTTACCTAAAGAAAAGCCATATATTTAAATTACTAGTGGCTTCTAAAAGTCTTTGCCAATTTTGTTTTTCATCACACTTACTTTAGAAGGAAGGCTAGCTAGTGGTATTTTCCTTGCTTTCCTGGTAACAAAGCTTGAAAGATGGTGGGTTCAGGAAGGACAAAGTTGCGTCATTAAAGCCAAAAATAGACCTTGTTAAAGTGAAGAGTTCCGCTTAGCTGCTTTGCTCACTGAGCTGTGCAATTTCGGTTACACAAATCTTTAGACTTTGAAGGTCTCCCTATTCTTAAAACTACTAAAAGAAACCGCCTTGAAAGCAAATAATCCCTGTCTGGTCTCCCCCATGTTAAACGTAAAATCCAGAGGGAGTTTGGAAGAATTTTGGAGAATTCAGCGTCTCTCAGTAATGTGCAAAGTCCTCCAAGAAAGGAGAAGTCTTTGTATTTCACCTTGTATTAGTCATCCTTGCTACAATGATGGTAAGTAACGAATAGATGCAAAATTCTGTGTCCTAAAGCAGACCTTTAGATTGGCTGTAGTTCAGCTAGGGTAGGGTGGACCCCAGCCTCAAGATTTATCTCTAGCTTGGTTTCAGGCCTATTCCCACATCTCCACATTCTCTTTAGAACAGTGGTTATCCAGGATAGGCTGTTCTCATAGCAGTCACAGGAACACAGAGGGTAAACCCAACCTTGTGAGCAAATTTAAAGCCCATGCTTATGTCATAGCTGTTAACATTTCATTGGCCAAAACAAATCACAGAGCCAAGCACAAAGTCAGTCAGTGAGGAAATATACTTAGCTCACCACGAAGCCAGGGCAAGCATGTGTATATATAAAGAAGGAAATTAAGTATTATAAACTGTGCCCTATGTTAACCAACCCCTAAATGGAAGGGATTTTCTCCGGTTGGAACTAGAAGATTGCTTTAGTAATAGGGAATGTGTCTCTTTTGCTCATTCAGGAAAAAATACCTAGTTGTTCACCTGAGTAGCCTTATTCCATCTATTAAGGTTAATGAGGACTGCTTTCCTGAATCTTTACATAATTGTGTTAAGTTAGAAAGAAAGGAAACATGTTCTTCTGTGTCCTCTAAAAAGCCTCAAGCTGTGCTGTCTGATATAGTAGCCACTAGTCATTTCTGGATACCTGAATTTGAAGTATTTAAAATGAAATAAAATTCAATATTCAGCCCCTAAATCACACTAGCCCCATTTTAAAAAAGCCCGTAGTCTCATGTGGCTTGTGCCTACCACACTGGGTGGTGTAGCTCTATTACCCCACTTATTGCCTTCATAGCACAAATCACACTCTAAAATCATCTTATATATTTGTATACCCGTTTACTTTCTCTTTCTCCCCGTCTCTCCCTTTCTGCCTCTCCCTCCCTCTCTTTTTCCCTCTGTCTCTCTTTTTTCCTCTGTCTCTCTTCTCCTCTCTCCCTACCTCTCCCTCTTTCTGTGATAGACTGAACAATTACCCCCTAGATATAGACTCAGTATAGCTCCCCGAACATGTAAATGTTACTTTACATGAAAAAATGAGACTTTGCAGATGTGATTCAGCTAAGGATATTAAGTTGGGGACATTATCCTGGATTATCTAGGTGGCCCCACTATAATCACAAGGGTACCCATAATAGGGAGGCTAGAGGGCGTCAGACAGAAGGTGAAGTGATGATAGAAGCAGACAAAGAAAGTCAAGGTGTTCTGTTTCTGGCTTTGAAGATAAATAAAAAGGTATGTAAGCCATAGAGTACAGACAACCTTTAATAGACTCTTCCCAGGAGCCTGCCTAAGGAACAAAGGTCTGTGGACCCATTGTAGACTTCCGAGTTCCGACCTCCATCATTTAATAAGTTTGTGTTGCTTTAAGCCACTAAGTGTGTGGTAACTTGTTACAGCAGTAATAGGAAACTCATTCACTTCCCATCAGCATGTAAGATCTATACGGGAGGGACCTTTTTTTTTTTTCATTCACTACTATATCTATAGCACCAAGCATAGTGCCTGTCAAAGAGGTAGCACTTATGGGCGCCTGGCTGGCTCAGTTAGTTAAGTGTCTGACTCCTGATTTCAGCTCAAGTCATGAGTTCACAGTTCTTGGGATCAAGCCCCACATGGAGCTCTGCACTGACAGCATGGAGCCTGCTTGGGATTCCCTCCCTCCCTCTCTCTCTCTCTCTCTCTCCTGTGTGTGTGTGTGTGTGTGTGTGTGTGTGTGTCCCTCCCCCACTAGCGCCTTTTTCTCAAAATGAATAAACATTAAAAAAAGGTGGTACCCCAATTGAGAATTAATCATATAGATAAAAGGCTAACATAAGCTCAAAAAGGCCCTTGTAATATAAGACACCTTATATGATCATGTGCCACATATCCACATCTCCACCATTGGAGGTCATCATTTTTTCCATCTTATTTCCAGAAAATCACTAGTGGGAGACATTGGATCAGAAGAGAATATATTGAATAAGAAGCCATCAAAATTAATTTATCAGTTAAACAAACAGCAGAACACATCTGTGCAAAACAAAGAATAGTGAAGATTCTGAAACAAAAGAGAGAGGGAGGAAGAGGAATCTAGGAAGAGTTGGCGAAATGCTTTGTAATAGGCACATCAATAACAATTAGAAGGTGTCATGCACTTTGAAGCTGCAATTCACCTTCATACTGTCTTAGCTCATTCGAACTTCAACCACATATGTTAAACGAACAGGCAGATATCAATCCTGTTGGTTTACAGAACTGAAGCTCAGCACAGAATGGCCAAAATCACAGTTCATATGACCCTCATCTACAGAATCAAATATGTTTCAGAACTTAGAAATAGCCTTCCACTGAAGAGCAGCCTGCCTATAGTGGGGTATTGTGAAGCAAAGACCCATATTGTTTTGAGCAAAATATAAAGTGTAGTGCATATATTTAACCAACAAAAATAAATGGTTATATTTTAAATAGATAAGTCACTACATCATAGCCTTGATTTTGCTTCTTATCCTGAGAGGCCTAAAATATTTCCTGTCTTTCCCTTTAAGTAAAAGTCTGCCAGTTCCTTTTCTAGATGAAAAGTGAGCCACAGGTACTGGCTCTTTTTCTCTCAGCCCTACCAGAGAAACGAAGAGTGAAGGCCTGTATCTGTACGTTACTCTTTGATTTTCTATCTACTTCTCTATGATTCGGCTCCTTCTTCCTTCATACAGGGAAAGCTTTTCATCTCTCTTTATGGAGGGACAAAAAGATAAGGAACTGTTTGTATTTTTTATGGCTGTATAATGAGTCACTACAAACTTAGTTTCAAAAACATCTTTCATCTATCACCATCATCTCATAGTTATAGAGGTTGATTAGACTAAGCTAGGTCATTCTTACTAGAGGTCTCTCAATCTGATGTAGCTGTGGCTAAATCCATATTGGAAGCATCCTGTGAAATGTCTAGCACTTAAACTGGAAGACTTAAACAGCTTAGCAGTGGAATAGTTGGGACATCTCTTCTCTTTGTGTACTCTCTCCAGCATTGTGGCTTCAGGTAGCTATGCTTCTTACATGGTGTCTCAGTGTTCCAAAGGTATGAGTCCAGAGAGAGAGCAGGCCCGGTGGAAATTGTACTGCCTTTTTGTCCTTTACAACCTAGCCTTAGTAGTCATGTAATATTTTCTGTTGCTGCCATATCAAATTCCCACAGATGTAGTGGTTTCAAGATCACATGTCTATTATTTCACAGTATGGTAGGTCCAATGTCCAGGTGTGTATGGCTGGTTCCTCTTCTTTCAAGTCCCATCAGCAATGTATGACAGTTCTGATTTCTCTGCATCCTCACCAACACATGGACTTTCTGGGTATTATTTTTATTTTTATTTTTTAGTTTATTCATTTATCTTGAGAGAGAGAGCGCACGCGCAAACATGAGTGGGGTGGAGGCAGACAGAGAGGGAGAGAGAATTCCAAGCAGGCTCCACACTGTCAGCACAGAGTCCAATGTGGGGCTCAATCCCACAAACCATGAGATCATGACCTGAGCCAAGATCAAGAGTCAGATGCTCAACCGACTGAGCTACCCAGGTGCCCCTCTGGATTTTTTTTTTTTATCATTGCAGTTATCCTCATGAATGTGAAGTAGTTTCCCATTGTAGTTTGGATTTGCATTTCCCTAATGACTAATTACGATAAGCATCTTTTCATGTGCTTTTTTTTCTATCTGTGTATCTCCTTCGGAAAAGAGTTCTTTATATATTCTGGATCCTAGATCTGTATCAAATAAATGATCTTCAAATATTCTCTCTCACTCTATGGGTTGTATTTTCACTTTTTTTCCAGCTTTATTCAGATATATTTGATATGTAACATTGTGTAAGTATAAGGTATATGATCTGATAATTTGATACATACATGTATTTTGTGAAGTGATTACCACAATAACGTTAAACACATCTATCACCTCACACAGCTACATTTTTGGTATGTGTGGTGAGAATATTTAATATATACTCTCTTAGCAACTTTCAAGTATACAATATTGTTAACTATAGTTATCATGTACGTTATATCCCAGAACTCATTCATCTTATAACTGGAAGTTTGTACTCTGTGACTACCTTCATCCATTTCCTTTATCCATTTATCTCTTGATAGAAACTTAGACTGTTTCCATGTCTTGGTTATTGTAAATAATACTGCAGTCAACATAGGAATGTCAGGTATATGTTGACATCGTGATTGTTTCCTTTTGATATATACCCAGAAGTAGAATTGCTAGATAATGTGTTAGTTCTATTTTTAATTTATTGAGGAACCTCCATACTGTCTCCATAGTGGCCTTACCAATTTACAGTTCTACCAACTGTTCGCAGGGTTCCCTTTTCTCCATATTCTCACCAAAATTTGCTACTACTGGTTTTGTTGATAATAGCCATTTTAACAGATGTGCAGTGATAGCTCATTGTGGTCTTGATTTGCATTTCCCTGATGATTTAGTGATGTTGAACATATTTTCATGTACTGTTGACCATTTGAATATCTTCTTTGGAAAAATGTCTCCTCAGGTACTCTTCCCATTTTTAATTGGATTATTTTTTGCTATAGAGTTAATAGGAGTTCTTAGTATATTTTGGACATAAACCCCTGATGACATAGATGGTTTGCAAATTATTTTCTCCTATTTCATAGGTTGATTTTTCATTTTGTTGTGGTTTTTTGATGTGCAAAAACTTTGTAGTCTGATGTAGTCATGCTTGTTTATTTTTTGTTTTGTTGCTTGTGCTTTAGGTGTCAGATCAAAAAAAACCATTGCCAAGACCCGTGCCAGGGAGTTTTCCTATGTTTTCTTCAGTATTTTCATGATTTCAGGCCTTACATTTCAGTCTCTAATCCACTTTGAGTTAATTTTTTGTGCCCAGCTTATGATAGGGGTCCCGTTTCATTCTTTTATGTGTGGATATTCAGTTTTCCCAGAACCATTTATTGAAGAGAGACTCTTTCCCTCTTGAGTATTTTTAGCTCCCTTGTCAAATATTAATTGACCTTATGTGTGTGGGTTTATTTCTGAGCTCTCAGTTTTGTTCCATTGGTCTTTTTTTATGTTAGTACCATATGTACTATATTGATTACTATTGGTTTATAGTATACTTGAAATCAGGAAGTGTGATGTCTTTAACTTTTTTGCTCCTTCTCAGGATTTCTTTGGCCATTCAGGGTCTTTTCTGGTTCCATACAAATTTTGGGATTTTTTTCCTATTTTTGTAAAATATGACATTGGAGGGGTACCTGAGTGGCTCAGTTGGTTGAGCATCTCAGAGTCATGGGATTGAGCCCCACATCAGGTTCTGTGCTGAGTGTGGAGCCTGCTTAAGATTCTCTCTCTCCTCTTCTGCCTCTCTCTTCTGCTTGAGCCCTTTCTCTCTCTCTCTTCTCTCTCTCTCCAATAAAAAGAAATGGCATTGGAATTTTGATAGGGTTGCACTGAATTTATAGATGGCTTTGCGTAGTATTGACATTTTAACAATATTTTCTGATCCATGAACACTGGATGTCTTCCCATTTGTGTCTTTTTAAGTGTTTTGTCGTGTTTTTTATGCTAATAGCTTTTTCACTTTCTGGAAGCACAGAGCTTTATTTTTAATAAAGTCCAATTTGTCTGTTTTTCCTTTGGTTGCTTGGGCTTTGATGTCATATCTAAAATATGGTTGCCTAATCCAAGGTAATGAAGATTCATGTTTTAAGAGTTTTATAGTTTTACCTCTTACATTTAAGTCTTTGATCATTTGAGTAAATTACTGTATATGGTATGCATTAAGGATCTAACTTCATTTTTTTTTGCCTATTTATATTCAGTTATTCCATCAACATTTGTTGAAAGACCACTTTTCCCCAGTGAATGGTCTTGGGGTGTCCTCATCAAAAATCACTTGACCATAAATGTATGGGTTTATTTCTGGGTTCTATTGATCTATATCTATCATTATGTCAAATCTACTGTCTTTATGGTAGGTTTGTAGTAGATTGGAAATTTTGAGTCCTCCAACATTGTTCTCTTTCAAGATTGTTTTTTAGCTTATCTAGGTTCCTTACAGTTCCTTGTGAATCTCAAGATTTATCAATTTATGCAAAAAATAAAATAGTGGTTGGAATTTTGATAGGTATCAAATTTGTAGGTCAATATTGGGAGTATTGCCATCTGAACAATATTAAGTTTCCCATTTTGTGAAATTAATAAGCTATTTTAAGGCATCATTTTACAGGGTGCTGAATGGTGTATTTAGGACTCCAGAATATTCTAATCATAAATTGGGGTCCCTTTTTTTCTATAGTTAACTGCATATTCCGTTGCTATGAATGCAGAAAGACTTTATAGTGTAGTGGCTGCTTAATTGGTGGAGTAACGTAAAATGGAAAAGTTTCATATATTGGTGATGGGGATGCAACATAGAACAACCAGTATGGAGGGGAAATTTTACAAGTTATCACAGGTATTTTTTTCTCCACTCAGGCCAGGACAGCAAGCTTCTTTCTGTCTCCTTCTTCCCAATCCTTTAACTGAGAAGGTAGTCCTTTCAGAGTCCTAAGCTGATGAAATACGTATGTGTATTTCAATTCCATCTGTCATCTTATAAAAGCCTACAGCCTTGTCTGTTATCCCCAGGAAGGTACTAAGAACCAATCTGCTAGGTTACTAAGACTAGCATTCATCCCGTCTTTGTCTAGGGCACCTTCAGTTCAGGTACTTAGACTCTGGTTTTCAATTTTCTTTTAGGTTTCTCCCCCTTGATGATTTCCCCTATTTTTTTTAAATTTTTTTTCAACGTTTTTTATTTATTTTTGGGACAGAGAGAGACAGAGCATGAACGGGGGAGGGGCAGAGAGAGAGGGAGACACAGAATCGGAAACAGGCTCCAGGCTCCGAGCTGTCAGCACAGAGCCCAATGCGGGGCTCGAACTCACGGACCGTGAGATCGTGACCTGGCTGAAGTCGGCCGCTTAACCGACTGCACCACCCAGGCGCCCCTCCCCTATTTTTCTATAAGCTCAAATATCCAATTAAAAGAATATTGCCTCCCCCTTTCCTAACATTTTTAAATGCTTTATGGCAGTATGATTTTTCTAGTTACCTAGTACAACAAAAAGTTGCCTAAAATAGTCTTAAATATAGGCAGGTATTAGATTGTATACATCAGCACCATAAATCTGAATGACAGATTTCATTTTTCCTATGCTTTTATTTCCTATTTTTTCCCACACTTGTTTTGGAAAGGTATATACAGACCTTACTTTGGTCCACCATAATAAATTCTAACGGTGGCCTCTTGCCTATTTAACAAAGAGGTCAGTGAATTGGTAAAATGTATTGTTTTTCCTGTAAAATTTTCTGGTAGTAACTCCTTTTGGCCATGTGTGTATTTTCAGTGGAAAATGACAGGGTTTTTAACCCAAAACTCTGATGATAGTAATAAAAAATTGGATTAAAAACATATTAAATGTTTCAATTAAAAACTACATGCAAGTTCTTCTGCTTAAAGTTCCTTTTCCCAGCTGGCTTTCAAAACAGAGATACCACAGGGGAAATGAAGGACACTGTTTAAAGAAGAGCAAAGTCCCTAAGACAGATCTCATCCATTTTACATAAAATGGTCAATCAGTAAAGGTGAAATTGAGCTTAGCAGAGACACAAATAATTAAGAATTTGGCTTCATCTCCTTAGCTTTTGTTCATACTCATAAAAATTCATAACTATCTTTAGAAGTGGTTTTAAAAAAGTAATTCAAGTAGAAAATGTATTTTTATTAAGTTTTTTAAATTGCAATTAGTTAACATACAGGGTTATATTAGTTTCAGGTGTACCATATAGTGACTCAACAATTCTAATATATTACTCAGTGCTCATCATGATAGGTGTACTTTTATTTATTTATTTTTTTTTTAAATTGGACTTAACTCTTTTTTTTTTCAATTTTAAATTTTATTTTTTTTAATTTTATTTTTTAATATATGAAATTTACTGTCAAATTGGTTTCCATACAACACCCAGTGCTCATCCCAAAAGGTGCCCTCCTCAATACCCATCACCCACCCTGCCCTCCCTCCCACCCCCCATCAACCCTCAGTTTGTTCTCAGTTTTTAACAGTCTCTTATGCTTTGGCTCTCTCCCACTCTAACCTCTTTTTTTTTTTTTCCTTCCCCTCCCCCATGGGTTCCTGTTAAGTTTCTCAGGATCCACATAAGAGTGAAACCATATGGTATCTGTCTTTCTCTGTATGGCTTATTTCACTTAGCATCACACTCTCCAGTTCCATCCACGTTGCTACAAAAGGCCATATTTAATTTTTTCTCATTGCCACATAGTATTCCATTGTGTATATAAACCACAATTTCTTTATCCATTCATCAGTTGATGGACATTTAGGCTCTTTCCATCATTTGGCTATTGTTGAGAGTGCTGCTATAAACATTGGGGTACAAGTGCCCCTATGCATCAGTACTCCTGTATCCCTTGGATAAATTCCTAGCAGTGCTATTGCTGGGTCATAGGGTAGGTCTATTTTTAATTTTCTGAGGAACCTCCACACTGCTTTCCAGAGCGGCTGCACCAATTTGCATTCCCACCAACAGTGCAAGAGGGTTCCCGTCTGTCCACATCCTCTCCAGCATCTATAGTCTCCTGATTTCTTCATTTTGGCCACTCTGACTGGCGTGAGGTGGTATCTGAGTGTGGTTTTGATTTGTATTTCCCTGATAAGGAGCGACGTTGAACATCTTTTCATGTGCCTGTTGGCCATCCTGATGTCTTCTTTAGAGAAGTGTCTATTCATGTTTTCTGCCCATTTCTTCACTGGGTTATTTGTTTTTCGGGTGTGGAGTTTGATGAGCTCTTTATAGATTTTGGATACTAGCCCTTTGTCCGATGTGTCATTTGCAAATATCTTTTCCCATTCCGTTGGTTGCCTTTTAGTTTTGTTGGTTGTTTCCTTTGCTGTGCAGAAGCTTTTTATCTTCATAAGGTCCCAGTAATTCACTTTTGCTTTTAATTCCCTTGCCTTTGGGGATGTGCCGAGTAAGAGATTGCTACGGCTGAGGTCAGAGAGGTCTTTTCCTGCTTTCTCCTCTAAGGTTTTGATGGTTTCCTGTCTCACATTCAGGTCCTTTATCCATTTTGAGTTTATTTTTGTGAATGGTGTGAGCAAGTGGTCTAGTTTCAACCTTCTGCATGTTGCTGTCCAGTTCTCCCAGCACCATTTGTTAAAGAGACTGTCTTTTTTCCATTGGATGTTCTTTCCTGCTTTGTCAAAAATGAGTTGGCCATACGTTTGTGGGTCTAGTTCTGGGGTTTCTATTCGATTCCATTGGTCTATGTGTCTGTTTTTATGCCAATACCATGTTGTCTTGATGATGACAGCTTTGTAGTAGAGGCTAAAGTCTGGGATTGTGATGCCTCCTGCTTTGGTCTTCTTCTTCAAAATTACTTTGGCTATTCGGGGCCTTTTGTGGTTCCATATGAATTTTAGGATTGCTTGTTCTAGTTTCGAGAAGAATGCTGGTGCAATTTTGATTGGGATTGCATTGAATGTGTAGATAGCTTTGGGTAGTATTGACATTTTGACAATATTTATTCTTCCAATCCATGAGCAGGGAATGTCTTTCCATTTCTTTATATCTTCTTCAATTACCTGCATAAGCTTTCTATAGTTTTCAGCATACAGATCTTTTACATCTTTGGTTAGATTTATTCCTAGGTATTTTATGCTTCTTGGTGCAACTGTGAATGGGATCAGTTTCTTTATTTGTCTTTCTGTTGCTTCATTGTTAGTGTATAAGAATGCAACTGATTTCTGTACATTGATTTTGTATCCTGCAACTTTGCTGAATTCATGTATCCGTTCTAGCAGACTTTTGGTGAAGTCTATCAGGTTTTCCATGTATAATATCATGTCATCTGCAAAAAACGAAAGCTTGACTTCATCTTTGCCAATTTGATGCCTTTGATTTCCTTTTGTTGTCTGCTGATGCTAGAACTTCCAGCACTATATTAAACAACAGCGGTGAGAGTGGGCATCCCTGTCGTGTTCCTGATCTCAGGGAAAAAGCTCTCAGTTTTTCCCCATTGAGGATGATGTTAGCTGTGGGCTTTTCATAAATGGCTTTTATGATCTTTCAGTATGTTCCTTCTATCCCGACTTTCTCCAGGGTTTTTATTAAGAAACAGTGCTGGATTTTGTCAAAGGCCTTTTCTGCATCGATTGACAGGATCATATGGTTCTTCTCTCTTTTTTTGTTAATGTGATGTATCACGTTGATCGATTTGCGAATGTTGAACCAGCCCTGCATCCCAGGAATGAATCCCACTTGATCATGGTGAATAATTCTTTTTATATGCCGTTGAATTCGATTTGCTAGTATCTTATTGAGAATTTTTGCATCCATATTCATCAGGGATATTGGCCTGTAGTTCTCTTTTTTTACTGGGTCTCTGTCTGGTTTAGGAATCAAAGTAATACTGGCTTCATAGAATGAGTCTGGAAGTTTTCCTTCCCTTTCTATTTCTTGGAATAGCTTGAGAAGGATAGGTATTATCTCTGCTTTAAACATCTGGTAGAACTCCCCTGGGAAGCCATCTGGTCCTGGACTCTTATTTGTTGGGAGATTTTTGATAACCGATTCAATTTCTTCGCTGGTTATGGGTCTGTTCAAGCTTTCTATTTCCTCCTGATTGAGTTTTGGAAGAGTGTGGGTGTTTAGGAATGTGTCCATTTCTTCCAGGTTGTCCAATTTGTTGGCATATAATTTTTCATAGTATTCCCTGATAATTGTTTGTATCTCTGAGGGATTAGTTGTAATAATTCCATTTTCATTCATGATTTTATCTATTTGGGTCATCTCCCTTTTCTTTTTGAGAAGCCTGGCTAGAGGTTTGTCAATTTTGTTTATTTTTTCAAAAAACCAACTCTTGGTTTCGTTGATCTGCTCTACAGTTTTTTTAGATTCTATATTGTTTATTTCTGCTCTGATCGATAGGTGTACTTTTAATTCCATTCCCCTATTTCACCCATCTCCACCGGTAACTTAATTCTATTTTTAGAGCTCCGTGATAACCACAGATTTCCAGTCTATCAAAATGGGCAGCCAGTTTTTAGCATTTTTTTTAAATGCCAGCTTAGAAAAATAAACATCTTAAACGTAAAAATGAGAAAGCAGAGGATGTCAGTCAAGAAGAGCCCTGAATGGGGTGCCTGGGTGGTTCAGTCTGGTAAATGTTTGACCCTTGATCTCTGCTCAGGTTTTGATCTCAGGGTCATGTTCAAGACCTGTGTTGGGCTCTGCTCCAGGCCTGATGCCTGCTCTGAAACAAAAGAGAAGAATCGTGAATAAACACATTGCTAGGCATTCACCAGTGTTGACACTTCTTCACCTTTGATCTAGTTACCTTCAAAGGTAGAAGACAAAACTGTAAAGTTATCCAGTCAACAAATGAAAATTCAGCAAGTTTTTGATCCACTATTCCAGTTTTATTCTAAATTATTGGTTGTAGTTTTATGTAGTAGAGTCTCCAATACAAATCCAAGTAAGTTAACATCAGTTGAATTAATAAAGTGATAGGAATAACGGTATGATTTATAATATTCATGTATCCCCCCAACCTGTCATCTTACTATCACTGGCAATAATTTTTGTCCAAAGATATTTACATAGCTTTACTAAAAAAAAAAAAAAATTAAGCCACACCATATGTATCCAGTAGCACAAAAGGGATATCTTAAATTGTGGTACACCTAAAGACAAAAGGTTATGCAGTCGTTAAAGTTATATACATGCAGAATGAGGAAATGTGTTTTTATAATTTTATGTAAAAATGCAGAGGAGTCAGTTTTCCTAGGTATCTTCCATGTCTACAGGAGATATACGTGTGAAAAAAGTTACATTTGTTTTCTCTTGTTAATATTTTTATTGCAAGGAAGTTTCAACAAAGAATATAGAAGGGTAGAGGGAGAATTGAGACACCATACTCCAAAGCCTACACATAGGATCCTAAAAAACTAGCAGAAGTTGGTGAAAGGTAAGATCTCTTACCAAAGTATGGTTTTCCCAGATCTTTCTCTCTAGGGCCCAGTCAAGAGTGGAAGGTAAAAATTTCACCTTGTCCCTTTTTTTCCAAATTTAGATTAGCAAGAGCGAATATTCGCATGAACTAGTTCTTGGGTATAACAATTCTAGTAAAAACTTACTGTCAGTACGCTTACTTTTTATTGATCCTTTTCCTCCCAGAGAGGGTCATTGTTTTGTGTCTTTTGTATCATTTGTCATAAGGAGGAGGTTTTCCTTTCATCTTGTTCTATGTCTTCAGAACTTGACTTTATCATCAGTCTGGTCTCTGCTAACCAGAGAGTGAATGTACCAGCATGCTTCTGGTGAACAGCCAAACAGATTGTGGACCCTAGAAGCAGCAGCATCTTTGAGCACGCCAGTTCAGAGGGGAGGTTGTCAAAAGGGGTCCCGGTCCATAAGGGACCTTTTGTCATCTCAACCTTCATTATCTCATAGTGTTGGAAAAGTTGCATTCCAGTAGCACCTGCCTTGTGTCAGTGATTAGAAGGTCTGTGACTAGAGGCTTCTCATGTGCTTGGGTTGGGTGGGGGAACCCGAGATGCCATTTGCATTACCCCATTCATAGTGCCTGGACAATGAAAGTCTTTGGTTTCTTAGGCCAACTCTGGGAGTGAACTTTTTCCATCTTGTGAGAGCTGCCTATTTTGTACTTTCTGGGGACTCCTCTTGCATTGATGGTTAAGCCATACAAAGGCTTACTGGTTTGAGATACTGTTGAGATTAATAAGATCCTACTCATCCATGACCACACAATAGATCCCTTGAATTGGCAAAGCTTCTATATTTGAAAACATTTTAGAGACCCGTCATTCCCAAACAATTTTCTTATTGATACCTATGGAAACACCAACTTGAAAAGTGGACACAAAGGTCTATAATGCCTAGCCTTAGGGACTCTTGTAAGAAGATGAAGTTACAAAGCCTTTTCCCCCCTCCATTTTCAGAGGAGACAACCAAATTTAGAGAAGATTTAGAAAGAATAGTGGATATGAGCAGCCCCACTCACAGGGCCCTTAACTGGCTGCTGAGAGGTGTTCTTCCCACCCAGAACCTCCCTTACAGAGGCAACAGATGATAACCAAAATTTCTCCCAGGGCCTCCTGAAAACTCTCAGGAATTGTCCAGATAGAGGCCAATGTTAAGGAGCTGATAAAATCAATAGGAAAGGCTTTTCCCTATAAGGTGAATTGCTCTAATGTTGGATTCTACACTAAGAAGAGCATTTGCAGGCCTCAGTTCACTACTTTCTTCAGACTTTCAAAGGCATAATACGTTAAACCCTGAAGCTCCATCTAAGAAACCTACACTTAAAAAGAAGGAAGTATTTAAATATTAAGTACCCTCAACTTCTTGTAAGAGGAGTGTTGGGGTGTATTTATCAGGGGGAGACTTTAGATATTTTCCCCTCTTTTTCTGTAGATTTTCTACCCCATCTTCTCCACAGCCTAAGGGCCATTTTTTTTTTCAATATATGAAATTTATTGCCAAATTGGTTTCCATACAACACCCAGTGCTCATCCCAAAAGGTGCCCTCCTCAATACCCATCACCCACCCTCCCACCCCCCATCAACCCTCAGTTTGTTCTCAGTTTTTAACAGTCTCCTATGCTTTGGCTCTCTTAAGGGCCATTTTTTGAAATGCAAAGGAGGTCTTTAAAAATAGGGCAGATTAAAAATCTTAAGTGTCTGCTCCACACATATTACTAAAAAACGTTAGCCTTCTGAGCAGGTAAACTTAAAACTGTCAGAAACACATTTTTGGATCCAACTGTTCTTATATAAACAAGTTTTGTATTACAGATAGCCCTGCTTTTTTAAATTTCATATTATACCACTTCACTGTTATGAATGACCCACACTTGAACCTGTTTTTACTAACCATACGAAATGTGAAGAGAATTTTCACTTTTAGAAAAAAAGGCAAAAAGCAAAATAGCGTTCAGCATTTGTTAAGTAGTAAGCTGTTACAGAGGCAGTCTATACCTCAAGCACCAAGTGGCTCCACCAAGCGTTCTCCCCAGGAACTACACTCACCCTCCTTCCATGGCTTTGAAGTGTGTCTGTAAGCATCCATACTTCATCTCCATGTATTTGGCGCCTATGTTATCAAGATGTGTCCTAAGTTATCAGAAATGCCTAAAAGGGGTTACTTTTGGGGTGTGATGATACTCAAAAATGTTTCCATATAAATTAATGGTAATTGCTTCTTCACTTTACACCATTTCGACCTAACAAAAGTTTTCATAGGAATGCTCTATTTTCAGATAGCGGTGTAAACTTGTATTGTACCTGATACATGGCTAAGATTTTAGAACGTCAGCTATAAGGATTCTGTTGGTGTCTGTCTTTATGTTTATGTGTCTATATATTTTGTAGGTGAGTGATATTTTTCTACCTCAAGATGGAATTGCGTAAATTAACTTGTAAAAGAGCTCCATTTAATTGGCTTAAATAAAAACAAGCCCTTATAGGAACTAGGTATTTGTCACCAAGGGAAAAATACCTTAAGGTGATGGCTAGGTATCTAATGCTTTGTGAAATTTTGTTGAGTAATCTAAACATAATTGTTGGGAGCAAGTGATTTAGATAGGTATAAAAGAGAAAAGAGTTCTTCGGTGAACTTTTCAGTTCATCATTATGTGTTAGGGTATGTCTAGTAAAAGTTTCTCAAATCTTTTTGGTAACTTTCACCCTTAGAGTTTTGCTGAGTTCAATGACGGAAATGAATTACTAAATATCTGGATCATTTCCAAATGCAATGAAGTATTGAACATTAATTCCTGAACATAGTCTTACCTACTACAGAGGAATTAAAATTTTGAGTTAGTAAATTTGCCCATCTGAAGAATGTTAGTGTAGAAGTTCACAATTGCTTCTTAGTTGTCACTAGAAATTAACGTTTCTATATGTAATTAAATAATAATAGAAACAACTGTGTATGCAAGGAAACTAGGATGTAGTTTTGGCTAAGAAAACATATGGAGATGCATTTTTGTTAAGGAAAATGAAAGTCAAGCTGGTTATTTCAGAAAGGCAAAGAGGAGGGTAAAGTATAAATTCAATGGATATAAAAAGTTGGAAGGAGAGAAAATTTCACCTTATGAAGTCAAGATGGCTAAAATTAAATTATTAAAATAAGCTTTAATATCAGTAGTGTTTAGTGTCCAAAACTTTTGATACTTTAGGCAAAATTCCCAAAATCCAATACTAAATGCAGTCTTTTTGACCTAGAAGTAACTGCCAGAGGGCTACATGAACATCTCAAAAGATTTGCTCTCTCTCTCTCCTTATAGAAGAGAGATGCTTAAAGTCTTTTGTCATTTCATTCTCTTTGATTGCTTAGTAATACTCCATTGTGTGTGTGTGTGTATATACATACATATACATATATATATATATATATATATATATATATACACACATACCACATCTTCTTTATCCATTCATCCATTGATGGACATTTGGGCTCTTTCCATACTTTGGTTATTGTGGATACTGCTGCTATGGAACTGGAGGGTATTATGGTAAATGAAATTAGAGAAAGAAAAATCATATGATTTCACTCATATGAGGACTTTAAGAGACAAAACAGATGAACATAAGGGAAGGGAAACAAAAATAATATAAAAAACAGGGATTGAGACAAAACAGAAGAGACTCATAAATATGGAGAACTGAGGGTTACTGGAAGGGTTGTGGGAAGGGGGATGGGCTAAATGGTTAAGGGGCATTAAGGAATCTACTCCTGAAATCATTGTTGCACTATATGCTAATTTGGATGTAAATTTAAAAAAATAAAATTAAAAAAATAAAGTCTTTTGTCATTTACAGATAGTTATTATATGATTCTGGTGGATTTTTCTAAGTCCTTCATCTTCAGAGAGATGAATGAAAGGACTCTGATTATAAAATTTTTATGTCTTTAAAGTATTAAAGAATCAACCATGTTTTGTTTTTCCAGATCTAAGGAAATCTTTTCTCTTAAGCTATGACTTAGAGCAGTGTGGTAAAGTATACCTTTGTGAACAATGATGAAACAATTACTTTTTCTCCCTGCCTGATCCCTCTAGAATTCAGAAACTGTTAGTATTCTTATTTTCATGGCAAAATCATTATTTGCATAAGTTCAATAAGAATCTGTTATCCTTAAAACAGGACAAAAATTGGAAACAATGATTGTATTACCAAGGCTTTGATTGGAATGTCTTGAGAATTGTGTGTACAGAGTCAGATATGACCAATTTTAAGGAACTAAATTTGACTTTACGGAGCCAATAACGCCCCTTGGAAATGCCACCTGGTACTGCACTTAAAGGGTTTCCTGCAACCTAACCAGGTGAGTAAAGACAGGTCACTTCCTGGCAGGTAGAGTTTGGGGAGCCTCAAGAAGAAACTATCCAGATTGGGGCTTTTTTTTCACTCACCAGCTGTTTAACTCAGTGGTCTATTACTTCCTTCCCTACTTGAGATATTCAGAATCTTCCACAGGAGACTTATCTGCCCGACTCAGATTCTACTCTTCATTCTCTCTCTCTGTCCCCTTCTGGAGTACAACCACCTCCAATGCCAACCCAAGAAGAGAAAGAACTTAGTGCAACTTTAAAACTTAGCTGTTTATCATAGAAGGGAAGACTGTAGTTTGTAACAAAATTGTCTTATCTTTAGTCAAGTACACATGCAATCCTGAGCAATTCTGAAGATTCTTAGGATGGCTCTTCATTTTAGGGTCAAAAGTCTTTATTCATGCGTGGCTTCTCAATTCTGTCTCACTGGCCCCAATCATTTTTCACTGGCATGATGCCTTTGTAATACTCTCAGAATGCTCCACATGTTCGTCCCCTCAATAACAAAGAGTAACATTGCTGAACTTTCTTTCTTGTTCTCTTTTCTACACTCTCCTCCACATCTTATATCCTGATTGCAGGGTTGCAATCCTGGGTATTGCAGGCAAAGTCTGATGCTTGAAGAGGCTTTTAACAGTTTAATCTGAGATTCCTTATGAAAACAGCCTATATGATTAATCACTATTCTTGCTGCACTTATGTAAATGAACAGGCCAAATTTATTGAAACGAGACTTGTTTTTCAAACAAATTAGTCTTTGATTATGTTGGATTATGTTTCAGTAGTAACTGTAATACACACTTGTACATCAAATTCTAGCCCTGTTCACTGCCTTTAAAATTTTAGCATTTACACATAAACTAGACTGGATCCTGAATTCTTGTAGTTTCCTCCAATATCTGACTACAACTCTCCTTTTTTCCAAGAAATCACCACAACAAATCATATTTAGAAAATCTTTATGCCTGTTGCAATGTGGGCCACTCAGTTTACCTGAACACTTGAGGACCTATCATTAGAGACACTCAGACTGCAAAAGATGCTTCAACCTCCAACATCTAGAAATCTTTCTTAACAGGCTGTCTACCATCAGGACTTAGACTGGGTTTATCATCTCCTCCAGTCATTAACTGTATTGGGTTTTTTGCCAGAGAAATGCCTTACCTAATTACTTATGCCATATAGCCTGTATCACTGGCTCCTGAAATCCAACACTGTTTAACTGAACTGACCCATTCTCAAGATTAAGAGACTGGTCCAGTGACATAGGGAGTCATCTGTCAATTTAATTTATGGACTGTGAAACAACTCGGGGAAGTTTCAAAGGTGAGACTGAATGGGAGAATCAGTACCCCAGAATGTGCTTCTTTGCAATAAGACTTATTTTAGGCTGATTGTTTTTAAGAAATAGCAGACAAGGGAAAAGCTCTGAAAACTAAATAGAACTTATCACTGGATAAGGCGTGGAGATAAATTTTCATAACCCCAAAAATGCAGACAACAAGTCAATTTACAGGACAGTTTCCATTAAAAAATATGCTTTGAAAAAACTACAGAAGGAAGTGTATCAAAATGTTAATAACATTTGCCTTTGGATGATAGGATTGTGGATATTTTTCTTGCACCCATTTTTTTATAATTACTATATTGTGCATAAATTTGATCACAAAATAGTAAACTACTTAAAAAATTTTTCAATATTTATTTTTGAGAAAGAGAGGGGCAGAGAGAGACAGGGGGAGACATAGACTCTGAAGCAGACTCCAGGCTCTGAGCTGTCAGCACAGAGTCCAATGCAGGGCTCAAACCCATGAACCCTAAGATCATGACCTGAGTCAAAGTTGGACACTTAACCGAGCCACCCAGATGCCCCTGTAGTAAAATATTTTTTAAACCAAGGGCATCTATACCTTTCCTTTTCTTACACACTATGGGAATATAAAACATTTCCTTTTGATCTGACCCTTGACAAAAGGCAGATTTATAACATGAAACTTGCCTTGTTTAGGCTGCCCAGCTGGGTAGCAGCTCTTCAACATTACTTGACTCTTCTGGCAAATATCACTACTGGACAGCACCATGGGATCCCCTCAACTATAGTAACTTGAAAGCAGAGAACCAAAATATATATGAAAGTTGTCTTATTTATGAAAAATGACTATTAATATGCTATAAAAGGTAAATCATGGTAATCCAAAATCTTACACAGTTATTCACTGAGCATTCCTTAATGTCACTATTATTCCTAGAGCAAATTTGTTCCAAACAGCAGGAGCCCTCTTAAGCCTGAGTTGGAATAGCCTTTCTGTAGAAGCCTCGCACCTCAAATTACCAGATGTGCACATAAGTGATGTGTTTAATGCTAAGACCATGAGGTCCTTGTGGGAAATCTGAGACTACATACTCCATTGGTAGTTATGAAATCACAAATTTGGGGTGGGGGGAATGGTTTCTAAAATATCTCAAGTAGGAGTCTTATAGTTGAAAACCAAGTGAAAGGTGAGAGATTTTTAAAGACCGTATCATTTTGTTTGCCTCTTTCACTATAATAGAATTTTCTATCACCCTTACCTTTTCAAAAGGTTTCAAATTTCAAGCTGTTATATAGGTTTACAGCAAGGTTGTGAAAGCATCTCAAGGCTCTCCTTAGCTGAATATGCAAAACATGTTTTCACTTTAGATATTCAGACTCAACAGTGGGCATCACTATGCTACTTAGGAGTGGAAAATATGTTTGTATTGTTTTGCTCTACTTTTGGCCCAGGCAGGCATGAGTGGAAGAATCAGGTGGCATGCCATGAATAGGAAAGTCTCATTATGTTTTGAGATTCTTAAATCTATTTGGAACAGAAGCTTGAACAACCAAGTCTCTAGGGAAGTCCTACAGAAAAGGAATTTGTTTTGCATCCAAACCTCATGGACATGAATTCATAAAATTTAAAAGTGAATATTGCCTTTGGCCCCTTAGGAAACCTCAGTAAGAAATTAAAAATAAAAAAAAATGGACCTTCTCCATCGATGAGCAGTGCAATATGCTTTTTCTCTTGATGTTTGAATTGGTGGAATGGTACATTGCAGATGATTGGATCACTTCACAATCCCCAAAATTGGTTTCTATTGAGTTTATATAAATTTAATTAACTTTCAGTGAAAAATGGTCTGTGATGATTGGTCATAACTGTACTATGTTTGCATTACAAGGTCTTGCCATTTTATCACTTGTGGCTAGCACAGGACCTGGCATGAAAAAAGGCTTTCGAAAGCCCCCAGGTGGCTCAGTTGATTAAGTGTCCAACTCTTGATTTCCACCTGGTCATGATCTCATGGTTTGTGAGTTCCAGCCCCACATAGGGCTCTGTGCTAACAGTGTAGAGCCTGCTTGGGATTCTCTCTCTCCCCCTCTCAAAATAAGTAAGTAAACATTAAGAAAAAGTACTTGTGAAATAAATTAAGAAACCTAAATACACCAAGATGGAGATAATCAGTACTGCACTGACCTGAAGCAGGAGTGAGGATCAAAAAGGAAACCAACTGTAGCATTCTATAAAAAAAGTCATCACCTAAAACTGGACAAGTACAACCAATGGTACCAGTTGGGGATAAACCATTTACCTTTTCTTCCTTCATGTGGAAAATGCGAATGTTCTAAGTCTAAAATGCTGTAATTCTTTACAAGTTTCTTCCTTTATACCTCCCACCTTTCCCTATGGACCACAACTTACTTGAGACAGCTCAACTGCTTTCTTGGTCAGTTTCCTCTCCTCGGATCAAAGCTACTATACCTGCTTTTTTGAAGATCACTTCTATTTTAATTGCCTTTCCCATACAGAAAATATAAAACTTTTGACCCATTCTCCTTAGGTTATAATGCGAACCTCAATGTGGCTGCTTACTTTTTTGGGGGGAGGGGCATTCTGCCCTATCTTAGCCTGTTGTCCATAACAATAAAATATACTTGCAAGGCAGCTTCCCAAGGTTGTGACCAAAGTCTGTGGTCAAGCCTGACAATTTTAATTCGTATCATCGGCCTTACAACATGGTGTCTTAACTCCTAAACCTTGGACAATATCCATCAGTGGCTTTAACATATCCACCCTAATGTTGCTTTTATGAAGATTCCATCTTCTCATAGAACAGACAAGTGGTCCCTCAAGCTAAACCTAGGGTATTTCTCTCCTTATTTGTGACTAATCTAGTACCTGACATATGCAGGTATATTGAATATATTTACTACCTTCTGGAGGAAATACTTATTAGCAGTCCTCTCCTATTTCTGTCTCCTCATCTGTACAGCTTTTTACCCTCACCTGATTTCTTAACTATCTTTTCCTTACCTAGTCCTACAAATTTAGGTAGTGCATGAAAGAACAAACTGACTACAACAATCAGAAATAGAGGAGCACAGTAGAATATAGCATAAGAAGTTATGTATAATTCCAAAACTAATGGCTAAGGTTTTTTTTGGAAATATAATACAGGAAGTTCTTAATAGAAAACAGAGACAAAAAGGTGAGTAGAATCAAATACCATTTACCCAGAATGCTTCTAGAATGGGATCTACCAACTAATTTATTAGTTAACAGTAACTAGAATTTGTAGATATCTTAAAGAGTTCATATGTTATTTGATCCCCACAGGTACTCAGGAAGGCAAGCCTTCCTTACAATTAATCTTTTAATTGTAAGAAACCATGGAGTGGAAAAAGGGTAATGAGTTTTCAGGGCAGGTGTACCTGAAAACATCAGAATGTTTGTCTCAACAGCCTTTGTCCACATTTTAAGTAGTATTTTAAATCACAGCTTAATCACACCAGGGAGGCCTATAGCTAATTATTTTTAAATGTGAATAATCTGAACATCCATTTTGAAGGTTGAGGTTATCTTGCATTTAGTTTTTCAGAAGAGCCTAACCACGACAGATCCCATTCTTCTTTACATCTGAGATGAGTCTGTTTTGTCCTTTTGAGTCCTCTACATTCATAGTGATGGCACCAACATTAGGAGACCAGTTGTAGCTCGCTCCTTAGACTTAGTTTAACATTAGTGCTTAAACTGTTTTTTACTAGCCTAGATACAATACCCATATGCCAAGAAAATACATATACATTGAGTTACTGAAATATTTTGAACACCCATCACCTGGTTAATTGGAGAGCTTGGAGAATTCAGGGAAAGTGAAAGCAGAGTGACAACTTTAACATTAGAGGAGTATTTGGACCCTTAACGTGTCTTTCACACCTGAGATACTAGGAGGCAATGAGTCACGTATAAGTATAACCGTTCTCCTCACTAGTCACTTTGATGTCTTGCTAAATGACCTTCCATAACCACCCTTGCTTACTGAATAATACATATATACCTGGGGCTAGAATTTTTGGCCATGCAAACACTGATCCCATCAACCTTTCCAATCTCTTTAATCTCCTAACACAACCGGTGAAATGGAAAGCCACCTCTCAAGAGTTTAAGAAATCCATAATTTCTAGTATTTGCCAATTTTTGTGGTTTTAATATTCCCACCATGATCAACTTCAAGCTACCCAAGATTTAAAACCAGCTCACAAAAACTCCTCACTATTTAACATTTGACTCTACCTAGCCTGTAGGAGTCCATCCAGCTCAAGAACACTACTGACACTCCACATATTCCAATCAGATGAATTTAATGCAGCTGTATAAATATGCTCCCATTCTCTGTGACTGTGCCTCCACATGTAACCGAGTGAACTCTTTTTCTTTTCATGTCAAATTTCTAGCCACTGTTAATTTTCAACCTAAATGCTACTTCCTTGTAAATTCCTGTAATTTTTTTAATCTATATTTCTTGTTAAACACATTGACTTCAAAGTTATTTGTTGAACATGTCTTAATTCCCTACTCAACAGAGGAAAATCTCTTTCTTAATTTTATTATCAGTATGGGCTAACAAAATACCTTACATATAATAATGCTTTTTAGATTTTTGGTTTGGGGGCAAGAACTAGGATGTGGCTTTTTGGTGACAAGGCAATGAATAGGTGGAATCCATAAAAGTTTACTTGAGAGTAACTTTGAAAATTAAAAATAAAAAGTATGAATTAAAATTAGTTTAAATATGCACTCATTTAAAAAATTATCCTAAATGGGGTGCCTAGGTGGCTCTGTCAGTTAAGCATCTGACTTCAGCTCAGGTCATGATATTATGCTTTGTGGGTTGGAACCCCTCATGGGGCTCTGCACTGACAGCGAAGAGCCTCCCTCGGATCCTGTCTCTCTCTCTGCCCATCCTCCCCTCACCTGCTTGCATGCTCACTTGCTCTCTCTCCAAAATAAACATTGAAAAAAAATAAAAATTATCCTCAATAGTCACTCATCAAGTAAGATGTTTAATAGTCAATACTGTTGTTTGTTCTGCTGTAATACTATCTGGGTTCAAATAGTGTCAATTTAAATACTACCATTAAATATGATCATTTAATAGCTGGATGATCTTAGGCAAGTTACTTAACATCTAAGCCACAGTTTCTTCAGCTGTGCATTGCATATAATAATAATACCTTTTTCATCAGGTTATTTTAAGGATTGTATAAAATATGTGAAACACTTAAAATAGGGACTGACATACTCAGCATTCAATACACATTTGCTAGTAATAAGAATAGTAATGACAGTAGTAGAAAATACTGTTTATCACCTAAAATTAAATCTAAAAAATGAATAAAATCAAAGAATGAATGTTAAAGAAAATGTGGAAAGGGGGGAGATCAATGACTAATAATTACACACATGGGATTTTATTGCAACCTAGTCCTAAAAATCCTAGTATCCCCTCTTGTGTCCCACTTTTTTCTTACCAAATAAATCATTCTCCCCATAACCTTCTTCACAGCTCCCAAGTAGTGTCCTATTGTAGAATACCAAAGCCACAGTCATGTTTCCAGAGTTCACTTGTTAAAAAGAAATTAAGATCAGCTTGTTGAAACCCCTTCTAATTACTCATATCTTACCTCCCAGAGGCTCCACTCAATAAATGGATACTAAGAGGATACATTTTTCACTTTGAAGGTGGGGTGGTGGGGGGATCTTTTTGTACAAAGTTGTTTTCATGCTTATTTGAAATAGATAAAACTTATAAACAAAATAAACCTCTTGTAAGCCTACAGCATTCACTTATCTATGACACAGATGGCCCCAATTCACATTAGCCTCAACAGATTAAGTTCCCCCCTCAAGTGAGAGTCTGATGAACACTAAAGGACATGAGACTGTTGACATTTCTTTTAACTACGTGTCATTTTGAATGGATTCTGAGTTTTTTATCCCACATCAGATAAATGTGCTACCTCCATGTTATGGGCACCATAGCCAGCCACCTCACTGAGTACTGGGCCCCTAGTCCCTATCAGCCCCAGATGCCCTGGGGCATAGAAAAAAACCTGCAGTTAAAAACACTAGAGGGGCACCTGGGTGGCTCAGTGAGTTGAGTGTCCCACTCTTGGGTTCTGCTAGGGTCATGATCCCGGAGTCGTGGGATCTAGCCCCATGATGCTTAGCATGGAGCCTGCTTAAGATTCTCTCTCTCTCCCTCTTCCCCTCTCCCCAACTTGAGTGTGTTCTCTCTATGTATATTAAACAAAATGAAAAACTAACTAGAATATAAAAGAGCCAGCCCTAGAACTCCACCAAATGGTAGGAGAGCTGCAGAAACTCTAAGTCAGAAGGACTGGCAAGCACCACAGTTAACATTGTCCTTCCCACCTTGATAGAATGCATGGGAGCAGAGGTTAAGTTCCCTAACTAGCCTCCCCCCTCATTTAGCCCCAGTTCCTAGCCCACACCAGCTCCAGCCATTCCAGCAAGGTGGCCCTAGCATGTCACACACTAGGACACCCTGATGACCATCACTGCAGCTCCACCCATCCTGCCAAGGTGACACAAGTGCAAAGCACCCCAGAACACTCCAGACCCACACTGCTTCAACTCCAAACAACTTCCCAGGGCAACCCCAGCATACAGTGCCATGGTACTCCCAGCCTGCATTCACCTCAGCTCCAGCCACCACCCCACAAGGGTGCCTGTGTGGTGGCCCCGGATCCCCTGGTATGCACCCACTTCAGCTTCATCTGTCCTGCCAGGGTGCCCTCTGTCCACAGAGCATCAGGACTGCCCCAGCCCAGGTCCACTTCAGCTCAGGCCATCCCATCAGGGCAGCCCCAGCAGAGAGTGCCTGGGGACCCCCAACCGATGACAGCCACAGCTCCAGCCAGCCAAAGTCAGCAGGTACACACAGTCTACACAGGAGATGGCTATACACAAGACTATCCCTTCAAGTTTATGAGAAGTAGCTTTTCTGCCCATTTCATAGAAACAAAGTCAAGCAAAATGAGAAAACAGAGGAATATGTTCTGAAAGAACAAGACAAAACCTCAGAAAAATAACCAAACTACCAGATAAAGAGTTCAAAGTAATGGGCATAAAGATGCTCAATGGACTGAAGAGAAGAATCGATGATCTCAGTGAGAATTTCAACAAAAAGATAGAAAATATAAAAAAGAATATTTGTTATTCTTCAAAGTTGAAGAGTACAATAGTTGAAATGAGAAATAAAGGGAATCAACAGTGGCTTATAGGATGCAGAGGAACATATAAGTGATTTGGAAGACAGGGAAATGTAAAGCACCCAAGCTGAATAGCAAAAAAAAAAAAAAAAAAAAAAAAAAAAAAATATATATATATATATATATATATATATATATATATAATGAGAATAGGCTAAGAGATTTCTAAATTTTTTTAACGTTTTTATTCATTTTTGAGACAGAGAGAGACAGAACATGAACAGGGGAGGGTCAGAGAGAGGGAGACACAGAATCTGAAACAGGCTCCAGGCTCTGAGCTGTCAGCACAGAGCCCGACACGGGGCTCGAACTCACGGACCACGAGATCATGACCTGAGCCGAAGTCGGCCGCTTAACCGACTGAGCCACCCAGG